>NC_134689.1:344376287-344976287 GCF_050947455.1 Rhinoderma darwinii
CTCTTTGTATCAGAAGAGTATCTTTAAATTAAACTGAGGATAATATTAGAATGGTCCAACAAAAAAACTCAGGCCTCACAGAGTCAAAATGTAGTCCCGTATACTGCTCCCTTTACCTCACTATGTATTATTATTATTATGCAATCATAAATAAGAGGAAGTTGGCACTACTCATAAATATGCCCAAGAAAAGAATATGGAGCAATTCCTGAGTCAGCGATTCTTTTATCCACTCTGGGTGGTGCTCAGCATTAAAGTGACATAGAGTTTTGCATATGTAGTAGTAAGAAAGATGAATAGCGGCACTCACCCATCCAGTATAAAAAAATACCTTTATTGTAAAATACAAAGGTTAAAAGTTGCTTTACTTCCCTGTATATTATGCTCCCTGGACACCAAGTGCTTTTCTGTATACATAGCTGTTTCCAGTCGTTCTGTGATGCACCCACTGTTTCAATGATGACCTCACTCTAGTGCTGTCCCGGCTTAGATACCCTGTGTCTGGCTGCTTTGTCTCCTTGGTTCCTCTCAGGGTACTCACTGGCTTGCTTCTCTGCACACAGCTTCTCTGCAGACAGCTCACACAGGCAACCTCTTGAATAGTTCTCCGCACACAAGCACTGACTTGAAATACTTCACACACCCATATCCTGTCCGGGCTATATCTAATTTCTTGGGAACAGCCTCTCCAATTAAATGCCTTTTTCTGTAGGTTACAGATAAAAAGCTATTTATGTCAACTGAGCACAATGAAGGAGGTAGTTTTTAAAGCGGCTTGACAAGGTAGTTTGGCCAGTGAAACTATACAAAGAAGAAGCATTTTGCCGTATATCTGTACATGACACTAATTGTTTTAGATGCCGAGACACCAATCTCACCCTATCATATTTTACAACAGGCCTTTGAGTATGCATAATAACAAAAATGGTCCTTGAAGGACTCATTGTATTCAATCCTGTAAATCCTACAATGTACTTTCGCCCGACATTGCACGAGAATCTGTTGCGACACTAGGAAGCCCATTAGTGTCTTGTAAGGACAGTTATTTGCTGCTTTTTAGATTACTATCTAAAGCCTATTGTGACTCCCTTGTAATCATAAATTTGTTACTCCTCGTAGGTGTAACGGCGCCTAGAAGGAGTAACATTGGAGAAAGATATGTATACGATTTGTTAAGACATAGAGTCCGATGAATAGGTCATCAGTCGTCCGGTCGTGGACAACCCCTTTAATTACCTTGGTTGCCCTTCTTTGCACCCGTTCTAGTTCAGACATATTCTTATGCACAGGTACCCAAAATTATACGTCATATTCTATGTATGGTATGACTAGTGATTTGTATAGAGGCAAAACTATGTTCTTGTCATAAGCATCTATGACTCTATTGATACATCCCATGACTTTATTTGCCTTGGCAGCAGCTACCTGGCACTGGTTTCTAAAGTAAAATTTACTGTCCACCAATATCTAAAGTCTTTTTCAGCAGCAGTTGTATTCAATGTTTACCATTTAATGCATAATTGTTTCCTTGGTCCAAGTGCATAACCTTACATTTATCCATATTAATCTTCATTTGCCATTTCTCTGCCCAAAACTCCAGCTTCCCCAAATCTTTCTGTGTTATTACATTATCCTCCTCTGTGTTGATTACTTTACAGAGCTTAGTATCATCTGCAAATACTGAAATTATACTCTGTAAACCCTTTGCAAGGTCATTAATAAACGTATTAAAAAAGAAGAGGTCCCAATACTGACCCCTGTGGAACCCCACTGGTAACTGCGACCCACTCTGAGGATTTAGCAATAACCACCCTCTGTTTTCTAGCACTGAGCCAGTTGTTCACCCAATTACAGATATTTTCCCCCAGTTCCAGCATTTTCATTTCATATACCAACCTTTTATCCAGCACACTATGAAACGCCTTTGAAAAGTCTAGATACACCACATCCACAGCCGTACACAGGTCCAGTCTAGAATTTACCCACTCATTGAAGCTAATCAGATTGGTTTAACAGCACCCATGCTGATGATTCGTTATAAGTTTATTTTCACTGAGATACTCCAGTATAACATCTCATAGAAATCTTCAAATATTTTACCCACAATGGAGGTTAAACTTACAGGCATATAGTTTCCGGGCTCACTTTTTGACCCCTTTTTGAATATTGGCACCACATTTGTTATGCGCCAGTCCTGTGCAACAGACCCAGTAATCATAGAATCCTTAAATATCAGAAAAAGGGTCTGTCTATCACAGTACTTTTCTAGGAAATCATCTAACGCTTTTTTAAAGCCGTCTACTGTCCCTGCTGTGACCAGCTCCTGTGGTAGACTATTCCATAGATTCACAGTTCTCACAGTAAAGAAGGCTTGTCGCCTCTGCAGGTTGAACCTTTTTTTTCCAGACGGAGGGAGTACCCCATTGTTTTTTTAGGGGGTTTTACATGGAACAGGATTTCACCATATTTTTTGTATGTGTCATTAATATATTTATATAAGTTAATCATGTCCCCCCTTAGTCATCTTTTTTTCAAGGCTAAATAGGTTTAATTTGTTTAACCTTTCCTCAAAATTTAGATTCTCCATGCCCCTTATTAGTTTTGTTGCTCTTCTTTGTATTTTTTTCTAACTCCAGGGCATCCTTTCTATAAACTAGAGCCCAGAACTGAACTGCATATTCTAGATGAGGCCTCACTAATGCTTTGTAAGTTGGTAATATTATATCCCTGTCCCGCGAGTCCATGCCTCTTTTAATAAACGACAATATCTTGCTGGCCCTTGAAGCAGCTGATTGACATTGCATGCTGTTATTTAGTTTATGATTTACAAGTACACCCAGATCCTTCTCAACAAGTGACTCCCCCAGTGTAGCTCCCCCTAGGACATATGATGCATGCAGGTTGTTCGTACCCAGGTGCATAACTTTACATTTATCTACATTAAACTTCATTTGCCAAGTGGACGCCCAAACACACAGTTTGTTTAAATCAACTTGCAATTCACAAACATCTTCCATAGACTGAACATTACTACATAGCTTGGTGTCATCTGCAATGGTAGAAATAGTGCTATTAATCCCATCTTCTATATCATTAATAAATAAGTTGAATAATAGTGGTCCCAGCACTGAACCCTGTGGTACACCACTTATAACCGGTGACCATTCAGAGTAGGAATCATTGACCACAACTCTCTGGATACGGTCCTTGAGCCAATTCTCAATCCAATTACAAACTATACTTTCTAAACCTATAGTCCTTAATTTACCCATTAGACGTCTATGAGGGACAATGTCAAATGCCTTTGCAAAGTCCAAAAACACTATATCCACAGCGGCCCTTCTGTCTAGGCTTCTGCTCACCTCTTCATAAAAACAAATCAGGTTGGTTTGACAGCTTCTGTCCTTAGTAAAATCGTGCTGGCTGTCACTTATAATACTATTTATTGTCACATAATTCTGTATATAATCCCTCAATAGCTCTTCAAAATTTTCCCCACAATGGATGTTAAGCTTACTGGTCTATAAATACCCGGAGAAGACCTAGAGCCCTTTTTGAAAATAGGTACCACATTTGCCCTGCTCTTGGCACTATACCAGTCACTACAGAATCTCTAAATATTATGAAGAGGGGGACAGAAATAACTGAACTAAGCTCCTTAAGAACTCTAGGGTGTAACCCATCTGGTCTCGGGGCCTTGTGTACATTTATTTTATTTAATTTAGCTTGCACCATATCTAGATTCATCCAATTCAGTATATCAACTGATATATTAACAGCTGATATATTGTACATCAGATGCTCTTTCTTCTGTTGTATATACAGAGCTGAAGAACCCATTTAGTAAATCTGCCTTCTCTTGATCCCTTGTGACCAACTCCCCATTACCACTATCTACGGGCCCTACATGTTCAGACCTTGGCTTTTTTGCATTTATATACTTGAAGAATTTTTGGGGATTTGATTTACTATCCTTGGCCACCTGCCTTTCATTTTGTATTTTTGCTGATTTTATTACCTTTTTAAAGATTTTATTAAGCACTTTATAATTTACAAAGGCTACAGCTGTACCCTCAGATTTGTATTTTTCAAATGCCCTTTTTTTGTAATGTATTGCCCTTTTTACAGAAGGTGTAAGCCATGTGGGGTTTAATTTTAGTCGTTTATACTTGTTACCTATAGGAATAAATTGTGCACTATAATTACCCAAAGTAGATTTGAAAATCTCCCATTTATCATCTGTACCATTATTTGACATTAGTTCTTCCCAGTCTATATCCTGAATTGCAGCCCTCATCCTGGGGAAATTGGCCTTCTTAAAATTAAGTGTTTTTGCCCTCCCAGCCTGTGCTTGTTTTTTACAGTATATGTAAAATATAACTATATTATGATCACTGTTACCGAGGTTTTCACGAATATTGACATTCCCAACAAGCGCTGCATTATTAGAAATGATCAGATCCAACAGAGCTTCACCTCTAGTCGCGTCTTCCACAAACTGGCCCATAACATTTTCCTGCAACAGGTTGAGGAAATGTCTCCCCTTTGCAGTTGAAGCCGAACCATGACACCAATTTATAGCCCGGTAATTTAAATCTCCCATTATCACTACAGTACCCGCCTGTGCAGCCCGCTCCATCTGTTTATGTAACTGAAATTCCATCTCCTCAGTTATATTGGGGTGTCTATAGATTACACCAAAAGTAATTTTTTTCACTGTTTACCTCCCTTTGTAATTCCACCCACAAGGTTTCAACCTCCTCACAATCTTCACCCTCTAATGTCTCATTCACACTCACCTTCATATCGCTTCTCACATACAGACATACACCACCACCTTTCCTATTCACCCTGTCTTTCCGAAACAGTGTAAAACCCTGTAGATTTACAGCCCAGTCATGTGAAGAGTCCAGCCATGTTTCAGCAACACCAACTATATCTACAGTATATTTTCTTCCAGTGCCATGGCCTCCAGCTCCCCCATTTTGCTTGCTAGACTTCTGGCATTTGTGAACATACACTTTAACTTGCCTTTAAATGTTTCACTTTCAGTATCAGAAATGTGATTATTTGACATTATTTGGGCATTTTTATTTTCATTTTCACTGCTGTTTTGTAACGAAAGGATCTCCTTATCTTGTTGCCTAGTCCTCTCCCCTCAGTCTGTTTCTCCCCCACCAATATAGTCTGACCCCTCTCTAACCTAACTACCCCTTTATTTTCTACATTGACCTCCCTCCTCAGCCCTAGTTTAAATACTCCGCCACCCCAGCTACAATTCTCTCCCCCAGCACAGCGGACCCCCTTCCATTTAGGTGCAAATCATCTGCAGAATACAGTTTGTACCCCAATGAAAAGTCAGCCCAGTGCTCTAGGAACCCAAAGTCTTCTCCTCTACGCCAAGACTTAAGCCATGCATTTAACTCCATGAGCTCCCGCTGTCTTTTCTGTGATGTGCATGGCACAGGCAGTATTCCAGAGAATACTACTTTGGAGATCTTTCCCTTCAGCTTGTAGCCTAGTTCTTTAAAATTATTCTTAAGGCTCCTCCACCTACCATTTATTCTGTTGTTGTTACCCACATGGACCACGACAGCTGGATCATCACCAGCCCCTCACAGCAATTTGTCCACCGGTTCCGCCACATGCCAAACCCTGGCACCAGGGAGACAGCAAACCATTCGGTTGAGGCGGTCTTGGCGACAAATTATTCTATCCGTCTTCCTGATTCATATACCACAAAGAGACAAATAAGAGCCTTTAACGCCAATGTATATATAAAAGTATAAATCTTTATTACACAAACACTGTACATAATTACAATAACATAAAGAGACAACTCTAGTATAAATGAGCGGAGACCGCACCAGATATTGTTGCTACCTATCATCCAGGGGTAGCTGTATGACTATGACAGTAAGCATCTAATTACAAATCATCATAACAGTAGTACACGGTTCCTCAAATTGTAAGAAAGAGGAGAACAATGTCGCCATAGGTAACAGGTTATAAGTAAGCAGAGGTGCAGTACATATCATAACAGATAGTGATATACTCAGTCACATGCTTACCCATAGGTAGGATCAGGTATGTGTAAACAGGTGATGTCCGCTCCGCTGCATAGACCCCGACGCGCGTTTCGCCACGTAGTGCTCCTCAGGGGTATGTATACTAATGTGTGCCCTATATTTGCCCTTATATACTGTCCAAGCAATTAGACTGTGATGCCGTACAGCGGCGCATCCACGCCGGGACCGCCGGAAGCGAGGCAGTCCCCACATCCGGCTCCTGGCAAGGCAGCACGTGTCCGGATTCCCGACGCGTAACGGGAGTTCTGGACATGCGCAGTGCGCCGAAGGAGGCAGAGGGGAAGAGCATCGCTGACAGCCACCACGGCGGGCATGCGCACAACGGCATCAGAGTCTAAGTATAGAACCCTACACCAATGCATTACGCCAGTCATTCTCCTGATCCTCCCACTCTAAATAGTGCTGTCACAGTACCTGCTAGTAAACCGAATAGCCATAGCTATATAGCTATAGCCATAAATTCCCTCTTCGTATTTCTATATCTATTTGTTGTGTAGAGGGCTATAGATGTATTAACAGTGAAGAATTATTTAATTATGCATTACCTAGTGTGTATATATGTTAATGTGAAAATAACGGAGTGGTATGAAATTACAACCACTCCCATTTGTATACATAAAGACGGGTATGTACGGGCTTTTATGAATATAATATAAAGGGGAAAGAAAGGAAAGGACATAAATAACCAGTGTGTGTTACAGAAACGTGCCATCAAGATAGTGATACTATTAAGGGGTACAGAAATGACCCAATTGTAAATCAAAAAACGAAGGAGGCATGTGCCATGAAGTAAAAAATAAAATAAAATAGAATAATGTGCAACTAAGATTAAATATCAAGTTTAAAATAAAAACCAGAATACATAAGGTTCACCTATTCCATATTTGAATAAATCAATCACGAACAATAAATAATCATCCCATTTATAAGATTAGGATACCCCATACATCACATGATTAAAATATTGAATAAGTGCATCAATACACACCCAAGCTTAAAAACATAATGCTCCCAAATACTCCCAATATATACATCTAGCCCAGAACACCGAATTTATACATAGTGATGATTTCATACCATATATATTTAAAAAGATAATAATACAAATACATGTCACAATGATACACATATAGATGAATAAAAATCACTGATGGTGAAATAATAGAATATCCCGTCCCACATCTACCAATAATACCACATTAATCAGATACGTCAATGGATATAAGGGAATACATATGCAGATAGTGACGCTAACTTTACTGTGGTTCTATAACCAACTGAGAAGATGCTATATATATCCCATCACATAAATACCCATAAAAACCCTCTTCACATTCCCCCCCTGATGCCACAGTGTATCCTATCAATACCTCTAACCGAAAAAGTTCTCGGATTGCAGTCATGGTACCTCTTAAAATGCAGAGGTATAGTTTTCAGTTGTGTCGGGTCATCTACCTCCCTGGCCCCTAAAATGTCACGTACATGTTCTCTAGTACGGATTCTCAGTTCTCGGGAGGTCAGTCCGATATATATCTTTGGACATCCACATATAGCGTAATAAATTACATGTGTTGTGCTACATGAAATATATTCGCGGATATCGAAGTGACGTGATCCGTCTGCTGAGGAAAAACTAGTTGCCCGACAAATGTTGGCACATGCTCTACATTTGCCACAGGGATAGCATCCCTTTCTAGGTCCACGAGAACCAAAAGGTGATATATGACGAGGGGCATAGTGGCTTTTTACAAGGAAATCCCTCAGATTTCTCGCTCTTCTCGCAGTCATCAGAGGTCTATCAGATAGACTCTGGGCTAAATGTGGTTCAGACATAAGAATGGGCCAATGGTGCTCCAAGATACTCCGCATCTTGTTCCACTGCCCATTATAGGTAGATATAAAACGTACCCCAGGTTGATTGTCTAATTGTTTTTTAGGTTTAAGGAGGTCATTGTGCAGTGTCATTTTTGCTCTCCTATAGCCCAACTTGATGGCCCTATTACTATATCCTCTATCCCTGAATCTGTTCCTCAGATCTGCTGATTGATGTTCAAAGAGGGCATCAGACGAGCAGATCCGCCTCATCCTAAGGAACTGACCAACCGGGATGGCTTTGATTGTGGAAGGAGTATGAGCCGATGATGCATGCAGCAGCGAATTAACCGATGTGGACTTGCGAAATACATCTGTATATAAAAAGCCTTGACTGTCAGAAAAAATCTGTATGTCTAGAAATTCCAATTTATATGTTAACTTAATATTAAACGGATTTCGGTTAAGCTGCTGCATGAAACCCATCAGGTCAGACTCCGATCCCTGCCAAATAAAGAAAATGTCATCAATATATCGCAGCCACATCTGCACCTGGTCGGCAGCGTGGGCGCCGTCCCCAAGGAAACCCTGTCTCTCCCAAAGTCCGAGAAACAGGTTCGTATAGGACGGCGCACACACTGCCCCCATCGCCGTACCCTGCCACTGCAAATAGAAGCAGTCCTTGAATACGAAAAGATTGTGGCTTAAAATAAACTGTAACATTTTAAGGATGAAGTCACATAATTGGCCATCCCGGTTGCTGGTCCCCAGGAAAAAGAGGACCGCCTCCAGCCCATCCTGATGCCTAATGCTTGTATAGAGTGACTCAATATCCGCAGTCACAAGGTACATATCGGATTCCACTTGTATACCACTGACCCTACCGAGGACGTCCGTCGTGTCCTTGACATAGGAGGGTAAATCATATACCATAGGTTTCAAATAGTGATCAATGAATTTGCATACTGGATCACATAATCCATCTATCCCGGACACGATCGGACGTCCCGGGGGGTCAATGGGATCCTTGTGGATTTTTGGTAAGAGATACAGGGTCGGGATTTTAGGGTCATCAGTAATTAGCCCATCATGTATTTTTTGGGGGATGATACCTGAATCTAGAGACATGTCTACAATGCTTCTTAGTTCCTGAGAGAAGTGGTCAATTGGATTGGACGGTAGTTTCTCGTATGTCGCCCTATCACGCAACTGTCTGAAAACTTCCTTCTCATATTTAGCTGTTGGCCAAACCACAACATTTCCCCCCTTGTCCGCAGCCTTAAACACTACATCATCCAAGGCTTGAAGCTCTTTCAGTGCCTTTCTTTGGATGTGAGTTAGGTTATCTCTATTGTTTCTAATTGATAGCTTTCTAAAGTCCTCAGTAACCATCTTTGTAAAGATTTCCACCTGTGGACATAGGGACAAGGGGGGAAATCTGGTGGATTTGGGCACAACAGCAGATGGGAACGTACCTTGTATTTATGAGGTTTGTTCCAATAGAAGGTCTTCCAATGCTCGTAGAGCATCCCTTTCAGCTTGACTATTAAATTCCACACCTACCCTATTATGTAATTTTTTCAGAACCACCTTTCTGGAAAAAAGGTGTAAGTCCTTTAGAGCTGTGAAAAAATTGAAAGAGTTTGTAGGTGAAAAGGTTAACCCCTTTCCTAACACATCACACTGGGCATCAGAGAGGGTATGTGAAGAAAGGTTTATTACCTCCAAGTTGTTTCTGGATTTTTTATCACGTTGGTGGTTAAATGTGTTCTTCCGTTTGGCTTGTCGGTCAAACTGCCATCGTGGTCCTTGTGAGCTTTGGATGTTCTCAGATTCTACCGTATGTCTGGCTACTCTCAATCTCGGGGGTTCCTCATTAGAGGTGCGGGAAGAGATGGATGATGATCTCGAGTGCGAGACAAAGCTCGTATTTCTCGATCTCCCTCTCTCCCTATGCCACCTACAGACCCTATGTTGCTGGTAGTCCTGGACATCCATTTGAAATTTCCCAGCATTAACCGTGCAAATCTCCTTCTCCCACTTAATGAAGTCTTTATCCAGATCATCAGATATTTTGTCCAGTGCACCACTGGACAATTCAGATCTGAGTATAGCCTGAATGCCCTCTATTTCTTTTTCAATTTGTACCAAATTACTTTGGTTCGAAAGAACCAATAATTCCATGTATCCCCTAGAGCATTTATCTGAAAGCTCCTCCCATTGTTTTTTAAAACTGGTATCATTCATTTCAAACGAGGGAAACACCTGGACTCGTAGCCCGCGAGGGATCAGGTTTTTAGATAAATATTTCTCAAGGAACGCCTTGTTCCACCAAATCTTAGTTATTTGATGTAGTAATGTCCTTAATTTCTTATTAATCTCTCTGCAATCTCTGCCATTCCCATCTAAAATCAAACTAGAGTCTTCTTTAAAAATTTCCTCTAACTGTATGAGCCATGATTGCTCACGGACTCTAAAGTCCATTGGATGTTGAGAGTCGGTTGCTGTGAAAGACACAGAATAAGTTAGAATCAATATATAGACTCCAAACAGAGTTGTAACAAGGGCTGGGAACTGTTTACACCACAACTGTCCCCCCATATCATGTAGGCAGCTCTATGATAATTCATATACCACAAAGAGACAAATAAGAGCCTTTAACGCCAATGTATATATAAAAGTATAAATCTTTATTACACAAACACTGTACATAATTAAAATAACATAAAGAGACAACTCTAGTATAAATGATTATAGAATCCCCTACAACTATCAATTGTCTTGCCTTACCTGCATTACCATCCCACCAACTACTAGCTGGGCTGTTCTCCCGGCTGTTAGGGAGATCAGTATCCACTAGGGCTGCCATTTCTGAGACCAACATCCTCGCATCATCACCCAACTTGGCAATTTTGCATGGAATATCAGAAAAAGGATTGGCCTTCCTTTTCTTGGACCACTTTCCACTGCCCCTAAGTACATTAACCCAGCTACTTGCCTGGTCCTGCTGACCCATGTCTTCACCCTCCAGTTCTACCCCACTAACTGCGTGCTCAGTGAGCAGCAAGCTCCGCTCAAGATTGTCTATCATCTTCAGTGTTGCATTATGCTCCTCCAGATCTCTAAGATGAGCTTTCAGGTGAACAACATGCTCACATCTGCCAAAGAGGTATTCACCCTGGAACTCCGGCTCCAGTCGTGCATACATATGGCAGACTATGCACTGAAGAAAACCTCCAATCTTCCTGTCCATTATCCCAGTTACAAAAAAAACAGAGAACAATTGTTAAAGTAAAAGAAAATAAAAGAAGAGTACTTACTGAGGCTTTAATTTAAATAAATGGTAATGCAAGAGGGACCTATGGTTTCCGTTTGCCTTTCCGTTGAGGGGTTCCTCCAATGGAAGGGTCTGACGGAACCCCTCAACGGAAATCAACGCTGATGCGAACACACCCTAATATGAACCTAATAAAAGTTAAAATTGCATTATTTAATACAAGTGCTATTAGTGATTATTGCCCCTTAGTCTGTATTTATTTATTTATTTATTTTCTGCTGGACATAAGTATTGTCTTTTGTATATTTAATGTCACATTATGTATACAGTATGAACTAATGCTATTTGCAGGACTGTTATATCTTTAACCAATATTTGTGAGTCTGGCTTTGTGACTTCTGAGTTCTAGACCTGGTGACTGATCTTGTCATGGATCATCAATTATTTATCTCTGTATACCGATTTTTAAAAATTTTTAATGGTGACTTTAATAAAGTGTTCCATTTTTAGATATTTATTGTTGGATGTGTATTTATTTTGTATTGCCCTTTTTTCTTTTGTAATCTTACATGCTTTTGGGCCAAATGTTTTGTACTCCTTAATAGAGATGAGTGAACTTATGAAAAGTTCGGTTCGGCAAGTTCGCCGAATTTCGTGCAAAAGTTCGATTCGGACCGAACTAGTTCTGACCGAACCTGTAATACAAGAAAGCCCCTAAAAATCGTGTATAACACTGTTTTAAAGCCCTAGAAGCCCTGTATAACACTCTTAGGTCACCCATGAGTGTATCCAAGTACTTTTGAGCTGTCTTTAATGCAAAGTTGGTGTCAAAGTTACGCCAACATGTATGGCTCTAGGAAAACGGATGGGACACGGAGATAACTAACAGAAACCACTGCACTTGTGCATGTTGTATGCTTAATGCATTGTTAAAAAAGGTACAAAAATTAACCATTTTAGGCGGCAGATGCCTGCCAGGGTTCATACATATAAGGTGGTAAAAGAAGAAGCAATGGCTTTTGACAAGCCCTCCAAAAATTGACCCTTTTTATTGGCAGATGCCTGCCGGGGTTCTTCCATACATGGATGTAAAAGCATTAAAGCAACAAGCAATGGCTTTTGACAAGCCCTCCAAAAATTGACCCTTTTTATTGGCAGATGCCTGCCGGGGTTCTTCCATACATGGATGTAAAAGCAACAAGCAATGGCTTTTCACAAGCTCTCCAAAAATTGACCCTTTTTATTGGCAGATGCCTGCCGGGGTTCTTCCATACATGGATGTAAAAGCATTAAAGCAACAAGCAATGGCTTTTCACAAGCCCTCCAAAAATTGACCCTTTTTATTGGCAGATGCCTGCCGGGGTTCTTCCATACATGGATGTAAAAGCAACAAGCAATGGCTTTTGACAAGCCCTCCAAAAATTGACCCTTTTTATTGGCAGATGCCTGCCGGGGTTCTTCCATACATGGATGTAAAAGCATTAAAGCAACAAGCAATGGCTTTTCACAAGCCCTCCAAAAATTGACCCTTTTTATTGGCAGATGCCTGCCGGGGGTTCTTCCATACATGGATGTAAAAGCATTAAAGCAACAAGCAATGGCTTTTGACAAGCCCTCCAAAAATTTACCCTTTTTATTGGCAGATGCCTGCCGGGGTTCTTCCATACATGGATGTAAAAGCATTAAAGCAACAAGCAATGGCTTTTCACAAGCCCTCCAAAAATTGACCCTTTTATTGGCAGATGCCTGCCGGGGTTCTTCCATACATGGATGTAAAAGCAACAAGCAATGGCTTTTGACAAGCCCTCCAAAAATTTACCCTTTTTATTGGCAGATGCCTGCCGGGGTTCTTCCATACATGGATGTAAAAGCATTAAAGCAACAAGCAATGGCTTTTGACAAGCCCTCCAAAAATTGACCCTTTTTATTGGCAGATGCCTGCCGGGGTTCTTCCATACATGGATGTAAAAGCATTAAAGCAACAAGCAATGGCTTTTCACAAGCCTTCCAAAAATTGACCCTTTTTATTGGCAGATGCCTGCCGGGGTTCTTCCATACATGGATGTAAAAGCATTAAAGCAACATGCAATGGCTTTTCACAAGCCCTCCAAAAATTGACCCTTTTTATTGGCAAGGGTGAGTAGTAGCAGCACATTAAAAGACACTGGACGACAGTCACAGGACAAAGCCCTGTGGTGGGGCAGGCCTGCTTGTAGCAGACGGGCGGCAGTGGAGGTGTATTGGTGGTAGTAGAGGTACTAGCCAACACAGACAGCAAGGGTGCAAGCAGTAGTAGCAGTAGTAGCAGCACATTAAAAAAAAGAGACTGGACAGTCACAGGAGGACAAAGCCCTGTGGTGGGGCAGGCCTCAGGCCTACTTGTAGCAGACGGGCGGCAGTGGAGGTGTATTGGTGGTAGTAGTCGAGGTAGCCAACACAGACAGCAAGGGTGCAAGCAGTAGTAGCAGTAGTAGCAGCACATTAAAAAAAGAGACTGGACAGTCACAGGAGGACAAAGCCCTGTGGTGGGGCAGGCCTCAGGCCTGCTTGTAGCAGACGGGCGGCAGTGGAGGTGTATTGGTGGTAGTAGTCGAGGTAGCCAACACAGACAGCAAGGGTGCAAGCAGTAGTAGCAGTAGTAGCAGCACATTAAAAAAAGAGACTGGACAGTCACAGGAGGACAAAGCCCTGTGGTGGGGCAGGCCTCAGGCCTGCTTGTAGCAGACGGGCGGCAGTGGAGGTGTATTGGTGGTAGTAGTCGAGGTAGCCAACACAGACAGCAAGGGTGCAAGCAGTAGTAGCAGTAGTAGCAGCACATTAAAAAAAGAGACTGGACAGTCACAGGAGGACATAGCCCTGTGGTGGGGCAGGCCTCAGGCCTGCTTGTAGCAGACGGCAGTGGAGGTGTATTGGTGGTAGTAGAGGTAGACTAGCCAACACAGACAGCAAGGGTGGTAGACTGGTAGTAGCAGCAGCACATTAAAAAAAGAGACTGGACGACAGTCACAGGACATAGCCCTGTGGTGGGGTAGGCCTGCTTGTAGCAGACGGGCGGCAGTGTAGGTGTATTGGTGGTAGTAGAGGTACTAGCCAACACAGACAGCAAGGGTGCAAGCAGTAGTAGCAGTAGTAGCAGCACATTAAAAAAAAGAGACTGGACAGTCACAGGAGGACAAAGCCCTGTGGTGGGGCAGGCCTCAGGCCTGCTTGTAGCAGACGGGCGGCAGTGGAGGTGTATTGGTGGTAGTAGAGGTAGCCAACTCAGACAGCAAGGGTGCAAGCAGTAGTAGCAGTAGTAGCAGCACATTAAAAAAAGAGACTGGACAGTCAGAGGAGGACAAAGCCCTGTGGTGGGGCAGGCCTCAGGCCTGCTTGTAGCAGACGGGCGGCAGTGGAGGTGTATTGGTGGTAGTAGTCGAGGTAGCCAACACAGACAGCAAGGGTGCAAGCAGACAGTAGTAGCAGTAGTAGCAGCACATTAAAAAAAGAGACTGGAGAGTCACAGGACAAAGCCCTCTGGTGGGGCAGGCCTGCTTGTAGCAGACGGCACTGGGGTGGATTGGTGGTAGAAGTAGTAGCAGCTGCAGCACCAACAGCGGCACATTAAAAAAAGAGTGGACAGGACAGAATCCCATAGTAGCAGGCAGCAGTAGCAGGCGGCAGCGGCAGCAGCAGCAGCAATGTCAGATCTAATCAGTGGCATCAGGCACAGGGGTTTTAAAATCCTCACCGATCCACGCTTGATTCATTTTCAGAAACATGAGATTTTCCAAGCTGTTGGCGGACAATCTTGTTCGCTTAGGGGTGACGAAGCCCCCTGCTGCGCTGAATACCCTCTCTGACGCTACACTGGAGGGTGGACAAGACAGTACACCCATGGCAAACTGGGCCAGTTCTTGCCAATGATCCAATCTGCTGACCCAGAAGTCCATGGGGTCTGGGATCAGCATTTCTGACGGAGAAAGGGCACAGTCCAAGTACGAGTGAACCTGGTTGTTTAGGTGCTGCACCTGGAGATGGTGAACATCCCTTTGATGACTAGTGCTACGATGTGTGTCAGGTCGGGGTATTGGATGTAAAAATGTTGTCATCATATTTTCCAAACTGAATTGGCTGCTGCTGCTGCTGCTGCCGCTCCTGCCATGGCTGCCTCCTATTGCAGAGGTAGCTCTGCCAGAGGCGGTGGAACGATGAGACAGTGGGGAGCGGAGAGTGGCCCCCCGGTCAGACATGCTTGCAGCGGGTGTCTGCCGTTTGAAAGCCATGACAAGCTGCCTGCATAGCTTCTCTCTATAATAAGCCAATTTTGCCTCCCTCTCGGAAGGCGCAAAAAACTCCCCCATTCTGGCTTTATACCGAGGGTCTAAAAGTGTGGCTATCCAGTAGTCATCTCTTTGCTTCATGCTAACAATACGACAGTCAGCGCGCAAGTAACGAAGCATACAGCTCGCCATCCTGGCCAGCGTTTCGGAGGGCCCGGTTGGTTCCATCTCCGCCCCATACTGCCATGGTTGTCCATCATCAAGGTCGTCGTCAGACTCGTCATCACCACCATCACTGTCATGTTGTGCGGCTGCCTCGTCCCCTATCCCTTCCTGTGATTCCATCTCCAAATCCAGCTCCTCTTCAGGTCCTGTTTCCTCATCCTCCTCCTCCTCCTCCTCCTCAACATCCATAGCCAGATGTGATCCTTCCTCCATCCTTTGCTGAATCATCGCTGTGAGCGTTTGCTCCATAATGAATATCAGCGGCATAACATCGTTCATTCCGGTAGCGTCACGGCTCACAAATCGTGTGGCCTCTTCAAAGGGCCTCAAAACGCGACATGCGTCTCTAACCAGCTGCCAGTGCCTGAGCTCGAAATTACACTGGCTCCAAACGCTGCCCGTCTGCTGCATCAGGAAATCATTCACGGCTTTCCGCTGTTCGTACAGACGGTCCAACATGTGCAGGGTGGAATTCCATCGTGTTGGAACGTCGCAAATCAGGCTGTGTTCTGGGAGATTGTTTTGACGCTGCAAGTCCAGGAGGGCGTGCTTAAATGCATACGAACGTCTAAAGCGAACGCAAACCCTCCTGGACATGGCCAGCACACCCTTCAAACCAACATATGACTTTAAGAAGCGTGTTATGACCAGATTGATCACATGTGCCATGCAAGGAGCGTGTGTCAGGTGACCTAGACGCAGTGCAGCCACAACGTTCTTGCCGTTATCAGAGACAACATTGCCCAGTGTGAGTTTCAGAGGAGACAGCCAGCGTGCGATTTCCTCCTTGATGCACAGCAGCAGCTCCTGCCCTGTGTGGCTTTTCTCGCCCAGGCTCAGCAGGTGTAAGACAGCGTTGTGGCGCTTCACCTTGCACCTATGAAAAGAGGAGGGAGGAGGAGTGGAAGATACGCTGTGTCCTGTCGGGGACGGGAAGACCTCCAAGGAGGAAGGCAAGGAGGAGGAGGAGGAGTAGGAGGAGAAGGATGGTAGGCGCCTGGTGTCCGGAGTTGAACTAGAAACATACAAGCGTGGAGGTGGTAATGCCTGGCATTGCTGCGGTGGTGCATCGGACTGCAAAATATTGACCCAGTGGGCCGTGAAAGACATGTACTGTCCCTGCCCATAGTTGCTGCTCCACGTGTCGACGGTGGCATGTACCCTGCTGCACACGGATAATTGCAAGGACTTGGACACCTTTTCCTCCACATGCTTGTGCAAGGCAGGGACAGCTGTTTTGGAGAAGTAATGTCGGCTAGGTATTCGCCACCTAGGCTGAGCGCACGCCATCAATTGCTTGAAGCCGGCGGAGTCGACCAGGTGGTACGGCAGCGACTGCACCACCAACAACTTAGCCAGGTGTGAACTAAGCCGCACGACAAGTGGATGACTGGGTATATATTGTTGCTTATTGGACAACGATTCCGTAATGGATAACTGACGGGACATAGGAGGAGCACTAGATGACAGTGATGATGATGATGACAACGACATGGTGGATAAGGCCTGGCTACTACTTAGATGACAGGGACTCGGAGCAGCAGCAGCAGCAGCGGAAGAGGGGTCTTCATTAGATGTACATGATGGTGGGGCATGTTGATTGTCCCACATGGCCTTGTGATGCCGTTCCATGTGTTTACGTAGAGCAGTAGTTCCTACATTGCTGCCCTGCCCACGCCTTACTTTCTGCTTGCAGATACGGCACTGTGCCATGTTTTCCTCCTCCGGGAAGGTACAGAAAAATTGCCACACGGCAGAGTACCGTAAAGAGGTAGTACCACGTCCACCACCACCACCACCACCACCACAACCACCCGAGCTTGCCCCTTGTCTGGCAGGCTTTTTTCGGGAGCCTACACCAGCATCTGTGTCGCCGTCACCGGCTCCTGAGCTGACCGTACCGCTGCAACGTTTTGCAGATTGACTTCTGCCCCTACCTCGGCTTGGCTGTTTATCACGTCCAGTGCCGCCACTACTACCCTCCTCCTCTGACGCCGTCATCACCTCGTCACCTGGTTCCCACGTCCTGTCTAAAACAACATCATCATCATAGCCTTCCTCATCATCCCCGCCACTTCTGTCACTGTGTTTTGAATGTGATGTGACATCATGGCGGGCTCCATGCCCCCCCTCATTACTGCGTCTGCCACCACGGCTACCACCACCAACACCCCCACTACCGCAGCTATGCGTCTCGGTCACCGCTTCCACCTCCACCACCGCCACAACACACTCCGTTGGCTGACTGGCGGAAAACAAATCATCATCATCACTATGTTGTTCAGTATCTTCCTTCGCACCCGAGGAGATGTCTCTTAGGACTCTCAGGAAAGATGGCTTCCCGCTAGGAAGGGGGAGCGAAGACATAGATGATGGAATGGAAACGCTAGAAATACCTATATTACTACTGTCACCGTGCCAAGGAACTGTAGAGGATCTGGAATCCAACGAAACCTGGCTTGAAGCCAGATCGTCAGAGTCTTCCTGCTGAGATGACCGCGAGCCAGCCAACCAGTCCACAATGGCCGTATTGTCTAAAGTAACCCGCCCACCGGAGGAGATGGACAAGTCTGGCTTGCTGATACTACTACGAGCAGGCACATGGCAGCTGCTACTAGTGGAACTGGGCACATGTCTTGTGCCACAAATGCTGCTACTGGGTCTGGCACCAACAGATCCAACATTTGGACTGGAAGAGGAGACGGCATGGGTGTTTCTTCCTCTACCCCGTCCTTTCACAACCTTTTTTTTCCCAGACATTTCAGAGCCCCTTTTAAAAGCGTATTCACACACGGACACTGGCTTGGCAAATGGCAATGAATGAGAATTTCAATCAGCCTCGCTGCAGTGCACTCAGGGAATGCTGGGCCTTGTAGTACTACTAGGCTGCCTGTATGGCAAGTTGGATTGTTATCCTGTTAATAACGGCCAGGGATGAGCCCCTTTTAAAAGCGTATTCACACACGGACACTGGCTTGGCAAATGGCAATGAATGAGAATTTCAATCAGCCTCGCGGCAGTGCACTCAGGGAATGCTGGGCCTTGTAGTACTACTAGGCTGCCTGTATGGCAAGTTGGATTGTTATCCTGTTAATAACGGCCAGGGATGAGCCCCTTTTAAAAGCGTATTCACACACGGACACTGGCTTGGCAAATGGCAATGAATGAGAATTTCAATCAGCCTCGCGGCAGTGCACTCAGGGAATGCTGGGCCTTGTAGTACTTCTAGGCTGCCTGTATGGCAAGTTGGATTGTTATTCTTGTTAATAACGGCCAGGGATGAGCCCCTTTTAAAAGCGTATTCACACACGGACACTGGCTTGGCAAATGGCAATGAATGAGAATTTCAATCAGCCTCGCGGCAGTGCACTCAGGGAATGCTGGGCCTTGTAGTACTACTATGCTGCCTGTATGGCAAGTTGGATTGTTATTCCTGTTAATAACGGCCAGGGATGAGCCCCTTTTAAAAGCGTATTCACACACGGACACTGGCTTGGCAAATGGCAATGAATGAGAATTTCAATCAGCCTCGCGGCAGTGCACTCAGGGAATGCTGGGCCTTGTAGTACTACTAGGCTGCCTGTATGGCAAGTTGGATTGTTATTCCTGTTAATAACGGCCAGGGATGAGCCCCTTTTAAAAGCGTATTCACACACGGACACTGGCTTGGCAAATGGCAATGAATGAGAATTTCAATCAGCCTCGCTGCAGTGCACTCAGGGAATGCTGGGCCTTGTAGTACTACTAGGCTGCCTGTATGTCAAGTTGGATTGTTATTCCTGTTAATAACGGCCAGGGATGAGCCCCTTTTAAAAGCGTATTCACACACGGACACTGGCTTGGCAAATGGCAATGAATGAGAATTTCAATCAGCCTCGTGGCAGTGCACTCAGGGAATGCTGGGCCTTGTAGTACTTCTAGGCTGCCTGTATGGCAAGTTGGATTGTTATTCCTGTTAATAACGGCCAGGGATGAGCCCCTTTTAAAAGCGTATTCACACACGGACACTGGCTTGGCAAATGGCAATGAATGAGAATTTCAATCAGCCTCGCGGCAGTGCACTCAGGGAATGCTGGGCCTTGTAGTACTACTAGGCTGCCTGTATGGCAAGTTGGATTGTTATTCCTGTTAATAACGGCCAGGGATGAGCCCCTTTTAAAAGCGTATTCACACACGGACACTGGCTTGGCAAATGGCAATGAATGAGAATTTCAATCAGCCTCGCTGCAGTGCACTCAGGGAATGCTGGGCCTTGTAGTACTACTAGGCTGCCTGTATGGCAAGTTGGATTGTTATTCCTGTTAATAACGGCCAGGGATGAGCACCTTTTAAAAGCGTATTCACACACGGACACTGGCTTGGCAAATGGCAATGAATGAGAATTTCAATCAGCCTCGCTGCAGTGCACTCAGGGAAAGCTGGGCCTTGTAGTACTTCTAGGCTGCCTGTATGGCAAGTTGGATTGTTATTCCTGTTAATAACGGCCAGGGATGAGCCCCTTTTAAAAGCGTATTCACACACGGACACTGGCTTGGCAAATGGCAATGAATGAGAATTTCAATCAGCCTCGCGGCAGTGCACTCAGGGAATGCTGGGCCTTGTAGTACTTCTAGGCTGCCTGTATGGCAAGTTGGATTGTTATCCTGTTAATAACGGCCAGGGATGAGCCCCTTTTAAAAGCGTATTCACACACGGACACTGGCTTGGCAAATGGCAATAAATGAGAATTTCAATCAGCCTCGCGGCAGTGCACTCAGGGAATGCTGGGCCTTGTAGTACTTCTAGGCTGCCTGTATGGCAAGTTGGATTGTTATTCCTGTTAATAACGGCCAGGGATGAGCCCCTTTTAAAAGCGTATTCACACACGGACACTGGCTTGGCAAATGGCAATGAATGAGAATTTCAATCAGCCTCGCTGCAGTGCACTCAGGGAATGCTGGGCCTTGTAGTACTACTAGGCTGCCTGTATGGCAAGTTGGATTGTTATCCTGTTAATAACGGCCAGGGATGAGCCCCTTTTAAAAGCGTATTCACACACGGACACTGGCTTGGCAAATGGCAATGAATGAGAATTTCAATCAGCCTCGCGGCAGTGCACTCAGGGAATGCTGGGCCTTGTAGTACTACTAGGCTGCCTGTATGGCAAGTTGGATTGTTATTCCTGTTAATAACGGCCAGGGATGAGCCCCTTTTAAAAGCGTATTCACACACGGACACTGGCTTGGCAAATGGCAATGAATGAGAATTTCAATCAGCCTCGCGGCAGTGCACTCAGGGAATGCTGGGCCTTGTAGTACTTCTAGGCTGCCTGTATGGCAAGTTGGATTGTTATTCCTGTTAATAACGGCCAGGGATGAGCCCCTTTTAAAAGCGTATTCACACACGGACACTGGCTTGGCAAATGGCAATGAATGAGAATTTCAATCAGCCTCGTGGCAGTGCACTCAGGGAATGCTGGGCCTTGTAGTACTACTAGGCTGCCTGTATGGCAAGTTGGATTGTTATTCCTGTTAATAACGGCCAGGGATGAGCCCCTTTTAAAAGCGTATTCACACACGGACACTGGCTTGGCAAATGGCAATGAATGAGAATTTCAATCAGCCTCGTGGCAGTGCACTCAGGGAATGCTGGGCCTTGTAGTACTTCTAGGCTGCCTGTATGGCAAGTTGGATTGTTATTCCTGTTAATAACGGCCAGGGATGAGCCCCTTTTAAAAGCGTATTCACACACGGACACTGGCTTGGCAAATGGCAATGAATGAGAATTTCAATCAGCCTCGCGGCAGTGCACTCAGGGAATGCTGGGCCTTGTAGTACTACTAGGCTGCCTGTATGGCAAGTTGGATTGTTATTCCTGTTAATAACGGCCAGGGATGAGCCCCTTTTAAAAGCGTATTCACACACGGACACTGGCTTGGCAAATGGCAATGAATGAGAATTTCAATCAGCCTCGCTGCAGTGCACTCAGGGAATGCTGGGCCTTGTAGTACTACTAGGCTGCCTGTATGGCAAGTTGGATTGTTATTCCTGTTAATAACGGCCAGGGATGAGCACCTTTTAAAAGCGTATTCACACACGGACACTGGCTTGGCAAATGGCAATGAATGAGAATTTCAATCAGCCTCGCTGCAGTGCACTCAGGGAAAGCTGGGCCTTGTAGTACTTCTAGGCTGCCTGTATGGCAAGTTGGATTGTTATTCCTGTTAATAACGGCCAGGGATGAGCCCCTTTTAAAAGCGTATTCACACACGGACACTGGCTTGGCAAATGGCAATGAATGAGAATTTCAATCAGCCTCGCGGCAGTGCACTCAGGGAATGCTGGGCCTTGTAGTACTTCTAGGCTGCCTGTATGGCAAGTTGGATTGTTATCCTGTTAATAACGGCCAGGGATGAGCCCCTTTTAAAAGCGTATTCACACACGGACACTGGCTTGGCAAATGGCAATAAATGAGAATTTCAATCAGCCTCGCGGCAGTGCACTCAGGGAATGCTGGGCCTTGTAGTACTTCTAGGCTGCCTGTATGGCAAGTTGGATTGTTATTCCTGTTAATAACGGCCAGGGATGAGCCCCTTTTAAAAGCGTATTCACACACGGACACTGGCTTGGCAAATGGCAATGAATGAGAATTTCAATCAGCCTCGCTGCAGTGCACTCAGGGAATGCTGGGCCTTGTAGTACTACTAGGCTGCCTGTATCGCAAGTTGGATTGTTATCCTGTTAATAACGGCCAGGGATGAGCCCCTTTTAAAAGCGTATTCACACACGGACACTGGCTTGGCAAATGGCAATGAATGAGAATTTCAATCAGCCTCGCGGCAGTGCACTCAGGGAATGCTGGGCCTTGTAGTACTACTAGGCTGCCTGTATGGCAAGTTGGATTGTTATCCTGTTAATAACGGCCAGGGATGAGCCCCTTTTAAAAGCGTATTCACACACGGACACTGGCTTGGCAAATGGCAATGAATGAGAATTTCAATCAGCCTCGCGGCAGTGCACTCAGGGAATGCTGGGCCTTGTAGTACTACTAGGCTGCCTGTATGGCAAGTTGGATTGTTATTCCTGTTAATAACGGCCAGGGATGAGCCCCTTTTAAAAGCGTATTCACACACGGACACTGGCTTGGCAAATGGCAATGAATGAGAATTTCAATCAGCCTCGCGGCAGTGCACTCAGGGAATGCTGGGCCTTGTAGTACTTCTAGGCTGCCTGTATGGCAAGTTGGATTGTTATTCCTGTTAATAACGGCCAGGGATGAGCCCCTTTTAAAAGCGTATTCACACACGGACACTGGCTTGGCAAATGGCAATGAATGAGAATTTCAATCAGCCTCGCTGCAGTGCACTCAGGGAATGCTGGGCCTTGTAGTACTACTACTACCACTACTACAAAGGCTGCCTGTATTGCAAGTTGGATGCAATGGGGATGAGCCCCTTCTAAAAGCGTATTCACACACGGACACTGGCTTGGCAAATGGCAATGAATGAGAATTTCAATCAGCCTCGCTGCAGTGCACTCAGGGAATGCTGGGCCTTGTAGTACTACTACCACTACTACAAAGGCTGCCTGTATTGCAAGTTGGATGCAATGGGGATGAGCCCCTTATAAAATCGTATTCACACACTGGCTGAGTAGTGAGTAGTGGATGAGCCCCTTCGATTTCTGAATTCCTGCCTTTTAGATTCCTAAAGTTTTCCCTTACTGCACAGAGATGCTATCCCTACAGCTCCTGTCTGTAAAATGGCCGCTGAGCTCCGTGCATAGACTTTTATTGCAGGCTTGAGCCCGCCCCTATGCTGCCTCCCGATTGGCTGGAAGAGCCGTTTGCAAGGCATTATGGGGTAGCCTGATGTCAGGTGATCTTCTGTAATCCTCCATTTTAGATGTAACATGTTGCAGGCGCCAAAATGTAGCCGGGTTCGGTCAAAACGGGTTCGGCCGAACCCGGTAAAGTTCGGATTCGCTGCGAACCGAACTTTTCCTGAAGTTCGGACCGAAACCGGGTTCGGTTGTCCCGGTTCGCTCATCTCTACTCCTTAATTTAGGAGGTTCGCCCTATCTTTTCACTGCTGACCGCGACAATCAAAGGGTTTAACAACTATCGTAGCTGTTAGATAAGGAACTCAGCTGTCATTAGACAGCCACGCACCTGCTCCAGGGTCGACTGAAACACCTGTCCAGGACTTCTACATCACCGTAAAAACACTGCACCATAGAATACGGCCACTTAATAGAGATGAGCGAACTTTTGAAAAGTTCGACAAAAAGTTTGGTTCAGACCAAATTCAACCAAACCCAAATTTAACCAACAGCCCTAAAACACGTGTATAACACTGCCTAAAAGTTCTGTATAACACTCTTAGGTCACCTAAGAGTATATCTAAGTTGTTTTGAGATGTTTTTAAGGCAAAGTTGATTGCAAAGCTACGGCAACATGTATGGCTATGGGTAAATGGATGGTAGCCGGTGGTAACTAACAGCTTGTTGAAAAATACACTGCACTAACGCATTTTTATGCCTCTTAAAATTAAAAAAAAGTCCCGAAATGATCCCTTCTTGGTGGTGGCAGATGCCTGCTGTTTCTATACATACACGGTGATAACGGAAGAAGCAATGACTTTTTTCAAGCGGTCCAAAAATTATCCTTTTTTGGGAGTAGCAACAGATTTTGCTCCTGGAATGTGAAGAAGCAATGCTTCTTCCCTCTAGGAGCGGAAACCCTGGGCTAAACAAAGGCAACGCTCTGGTCGGGGATTCGGCTCCTAGAGGAGCCACTGATGTCACTGTCCATAAATAAAAAGTGACATCAGGGGCTCCTTCTAGGAGCGGAATCTCCGGCCAGATCGTCGGCAACGCTCTGTCAGGAGATTCCGCTCCAGGAGTAGCCCTTGATGCCACTGTTCATATATGCAGACAAGAACAAGAGAAAGAGGCTGCACTCCAAGTTGAAAATATCAAATGGATGGATTTATTCTCCCATATGTGCAATGAAGTAGTGCAATGTTTCAGCTGCTCAATGCAGCCTTTGTCAAGCAGCTGAAACATTGCACTACTTCATTGCACTACTTCATTGCACATATGGGAGAATAAATCCATCCATTTAATGTTTTCCACTTGGAGTGCTGCCTCTGTCTCTTGTTCTTGTCTGCACATTGTGGGATCTTCAAGTCGGATTCCTGAAGCTTGGCAACAGTTTGCCCTGGGGGCTTTGCTTTTCTGCTGTGCTGCCCATACTCCTAAACCTACTGTCCATATATGGACAGTGACGTCAGGGCTTCCCTCTAGGAGCGGATTCCCTGACCAGAGCGTCGGCAATGCTCTGGCAGGGGATTCCGCTCCTGGAGGAGCCACTGACGTCACTGTTTATATATGGACAGTGACGTCAGGAATTTCCTCTAGGAGCGGAATCCCCGGCCAGGGTGTTGGCAACGATCTGGCCGGGGATTCTGCTCCAGGAGTAGCCCTTGATATCAGTGTCCATATATGGACAATGCCTGATTCATTTTAAGAAACGTGAGTTTTTCCACACTTTTGGCAGACAATCTTGCTTGCTTAGGGGTGATGACACCACCTTCCGTGCTGAATACCCTCTCTGACGCTACACTGCAAAATGGACATGATAGTAGACCCATGGCAAACTGGTCCAGTACTTGGCAATGGTCCAATCTTCTAATCCAGAATTCCGTGGGGTGTGGGCTCAGGTTATCTGCCAGAGAAAGGGCACAGTCCAGGTACGACTGAACCTTCTTGTTCAGGTGGTGGTGAACAAGCAGTTTATGGTTATCCATTTGGTTATGATCTGTGTCAGGTCGGCATATTGGATGCTAAAACTTTGTCATCATGTTCCCCAAACTGAAATGGATGCTGATACTGCTGCTGCTACCTGTTGCAGTGGTAGTGCTGGCAGAGACGCTGGAGTGTAGACTAAGCATGGAGCGGAGAGAGTGGCAACCTTATCAGACATGCCTGCGGCAGGTGTCTGCTGTTTGAAAGCCGTGGCAAACTGGCTGCATAGCTTCTCTCCATAATAACCCAATTTTGCATCCCCCTCGAAAGGCGGAAAAAATACCCCCAATTTGGTTTTATATCGAGCGTCTAAAAGTGTGGCTATCCAGTACTCATCTATTTGCTTCATGCCAACAAAACGGCTGTCAGTGTGCAAGCAATGAAGCATATAGCTCACCACCCTGTTGGTTCCATCTCCACCCAATACTGCCATGGTAGATTATCATCATGGTCGCCGTTGTCATCATCATCATCACTATCATGTCGAGTGTCTGCCTCATCCCCTATACCTTCCTGTGATACTGGACCGATTCCATCTCCAAATCTACCACCACCTCAGGTCCTACTTCCTCATACTCCTTCACCACCTCCTCCTCCTCCACATCCACGAGCAAGCCAGATGTGATGCTTCCTTCATCCCTTGCTGAATCATCTCTGTGAGCATTTGCTGCAGAATGAATATCAGGGACATAAAATTGCTGCTGAAGCACGGTGCATAGCCTTTTATACTGGCTCTGACCTCACCCTTATACTGTCTCCTTATTGTCTGGGTGAGCTGTTTCCAAGACATCATGTGATTCTTCCTCCTCCTCACTGCCATGTGGCAGATGCCATCTTTAATATTAGAGATTTTACCAGGTTTGGCCCAAACAAACCGCACAATGTCGTGTTCGCGCCGAACCATCTTATACCAAAGTTCAGACCGAAACAGTGTTCGGGTGTTCCAGTTCACTCATCTCTACTACTTTATGACCTTCATAAAAAGTCATATTAACGGTCATTAAGGAATTAAATAATAAAGTATTGTATTACTTTATATAATGCTCTTCACTATAGCATTTCTATTGATGTATGTGTCAATAATACCTGTACATGACATAGCAAGGTGTGGCCACAGCACATCTTTCAGAAGTTATATAGATAATCCAGAATTGTGATCAGGATGCTGGAGAGTCATAGATGCCAGTCTAGGGTACAGAAAAAGGCTCTGGAGAAGATGCAGTCTGTACCGTGTGCAGCAGCATGCATCTCACAGGCTGTGTGCAATTCCAGCACACTGCAGGGAGAGTCAGAGATGATTGGTTGGCAATAGGCATACATCATCTACAATAATTAGAAAATTGTAGGACATTCATGGATTTTCCTCTTAGACATAATATTTCCCTTTAAGTCAACTTGAATTCTGTCTGCTGTATAAAAAATACCCAGCCTATTACATGCTCCCTGGACTCCGTGATAACATCTAATATTCTCATAATTTGCAAGATTATTTTTTTTCATAATTCATTCCAACTGTGATTTTTTTCTTCTCTCCAAGAGACATTAAATGCAGCCCCCCCCCCTTTTTTTTAATCAATTTAACTTGTTTTATTTCCAAATCTGTTGGACCACTTGTAAAGGCAAATAAAGTAGGTATTGGCAGGCCTCAAATAGGCATACACAGAAAGTGTAATTCATTAAATAAATAAAGCCTAACAAAAGTTGTTGGTAAAGTTAAGAAATATTATAAGCATAGTGAAGACTGCCGAATTCATATAGAATCTCTTATACTGTTGCCTTTGTCATAGCATGCTGCCTGTTTCTCAAAGCATTTCATTCCAGACATCTGCTCAAGAAGTTTGGCTGTACTTTTCTTGGCATGGGATTTGAACTGATCCACAGGTAGTGCATTACTGGAGCCACTTTTCACACACATTGGCCTTTCTTCCCCTGCACATAAACATTATAATTACCATTGCTTAAAGGTTGAGAAGTGATGGGGAGAGAAAAGAAAAATAAAATAACAGCCTTGTGTTGTAAAGTCAGAAATAATAAATCAAGAAACTGCGTTCTTCTCCAGTTTACTTTTGCCCATTTTTACTTTGGAGTTCCGGTATTTAACCCTATTGCTGAAAAGAGAAATGAAAACTGAATAATCACGTGAAGAAAACAGCTCCCTGGGGTCTGTATTGAAACTTATGAATTATGTACATTTAAGGGTTTTTCTCATCTCATGAAGTGACAACATATTGCCAGGGTATGTGATCACTTTCTGATCAGTGGGGATTCGACTACTGGGACACTCACTGATCCAGAGAATTAAAGAGACTCTGTCACCAGATTTTGCAGCCCCTATCTGCTATTGCAGCAGATCGGCGCTGCAATGTAGATTACAGTAACGTTTTTATTTTTAAAAAACGAGCATTTTTGGCCAAGTTATGACCATTTTCGTATTTATGCAAATGAGGCTTGCAAAAGTACAACTGGGCGTGTTGAAAAGTAAAAGTACAACTGGGCGTGTATTATGTGCGTACATCGGGGCGTGTTTACTACTTTTACTAGCTGGGCGTTCTGATGAGAAGTATCATCCACTTCTCTTCAGAACGCCCAGCTTCTGGCAGTGCAGATCTGTGACGTCGCTCACAGGTCCTGCATCGTGTCGGCACCAGAGGCTACAGTTGATTCTGCAGCAGCATCAGCATTTGCAGGTAAGTAGCTACATCGACTTACCTGCAAACGCCGATGCTGCTGCAGAATCATCTGTAGCCTCTGGTGCCGACACGATGCAGGACCTGTGAGTGACGTCACAGCGTGATCTCTGGAGAACACGGCTGTGTCTGCACTGCCAGAAGCTGGGCGTTGTGAAGAGAAGTGGATGATACTTCTATACACAACGCCCAGCTAGTAAAAGTAGTAAACACGCCCCGATGTACGCACATAATACACGCCCAGTTGTACTTTTACTTTTCAACACGCCCAGTTGTACTTTTGCAAGCCTCATTTGCATAAATACGAAAATG
The DNA here is from genome assembly GCF_050947455.1 of Rhinoderma darwinii. Taxonomy (NCBI): domain Eukaryota; kingdom Metazoa; phylum Chordata; class Amphibia; order Anura; family Rhinodermatidae; genus Rhinoderma; species Rhinoderma darwinii. The sequence goes on from NC_134689.1 coordinate 344,404,737, forward strand.
GTCATAACTTGGCCAAAAATGCTCGTTTTTTTAAAAATAAAAACGTTACTGTAATCTACATTGCAGCGCCTATCTGCTGCAATAGCAGATAGGGGTTGCAAAATCTGGTGACAGAGCCTCTTTAAGGGGAAAGCAGTACAGAGTCCTCTTCAATGTTTCCCCTGCACAGCAGCACTTCTGGCCAACAATGTAAAGAACTGCTGTGCGGCCCCATTTACTTGAAAGGAGCTATACTGCAGTTCCCTGCATAGCGGGTGGCCAGGAGCAGCGTTGTGCACTGAAAAACAGTGGAGGGGCCCCCACCTATTAGAAAGTGATGGCATATTCGATATGATTTGCTATCATTTTAAGTAATATTGAAACTAATTTGTATTACATATGAATGGAGGGAATTGATCAAGTCTTCTACACCAGTTTTCTGGCGTAGAAAAGTCTCAAACAGCTCAAAAATTTTCATTTTTGAGCCAATTCCGTCGATCTCACACTTTTTTAAAAAGTGGGTTAAGCTTAGTAGAATGGGGGTGTGGCAACTGCGGCCTGACACATTTACTTTAAATTATGCCAGAAACTCATGGAAATCTACGTCAGCTACTGGCTGGCATAGATTTGACTCAGTGGATAGCTGAATAAACGTCAAATTTATTAAGCCTTTTGTTGCATCTTACGCCAGCTTGTTTCCTATTAAGACTGGCATATGACATCTAATAAATAAGCAGTGAGGGAGAATGGTTAAAACTGGTGCAAAGGAAAAGTGGAGCGACTTTCAAAGCAGCCAATCAGATGTAGATCTAATTTTTCAGACACTAATTTTTATTCTAAATATATATACTGTATACATTCCAAGTGCACGACAAATAGCTGCTTCTCAGTATTGTGAACTTAGTTCACCCATTGGCTAGATGAAAACCTTTCATCACGAATATGAACCCTTTTATTGTATTTTTAATGACACCAAATAACTAATACTGAGTTTGTTTGCACAACAGGGTGATTGCTTTGCAGCTGTTTTAATTTTGTTGAATAGACAATTTGGCTAATACTTTTATGATATAAAAAATATTTCTTACAGCCCACTTCTAAAATATTCTAGTCATGAACACAGGCAAATAAATATCATTATCCGCCCAGGAAGAATCACCAACATATGATATATACTGTACCCCACTACACCGGTGCATACGTTCTTCTTCAGAACCACTTTTAAAACCTGACGTAAACTCGACTTATAAACAAAGTGCAAATTTACAAAGGATACACCAGTTGATGGAAACTAAATTTATCTTCTTCTAGGTCTCGCTAATTAGGTTAGTCTTTTTTTACACCCAATTTTAAAGGAAATGAAAAGATATTTTGTATTTCAGGCAATAAAGAGACTTCACAGGGCCTCCCTTCTGAACTGATGAGGGTGGGTTTTGATCTTGTTTTAAGTAACTCTTTTATCCTTCTCTGTCAAAAGAAAAACGCAATTAATACAAAGCTCCAGCAGGGTTTGCATTGCCCATGAAACATTGGATGAAGAAAACATTTTCAACATACTGGGATGATGTCTGACCTCTCTGATTTTACTTTTCTCTGAGGTCTGCCATGAAGATGTTGATAGTGTGTACGTACGTGTTTGCTCAAAGGCAACGTCTGATTAGAATAGGGCACCCAGCTGACTAATACAAAATATAATAAAAAGTTTCTAAAAAGAAACTTGAGATCACAGAAGATGATAATCTAATTGAGACTTGATCTAGGTCTACATAGTAATAATGTCATCAGATACTAATGTGCACAGACGTCTACACTTATGAAAGGTACGTTGTTTTGCTCTGCATAGTAACCTGTTATGATGTACATGAAGGAACACCTTGAGTTGTGTTGACCACAGGGGTTGTTTTTTTTTGTAGCTAATGCTGGTTAGACACATGGTCATTTAAACAACAGTAAGGTTAAGCAAATATAAATGAGACCTAGGCCTCATGTACAAACAGGGGTAGGACAAGTTTCCTTGCTGCCCAAGATAGGGGTTTTAAAATGCACCCATACTTCCAACCCCCCAGTCCATGAAGTTCAATAAGTATTGCTACTGACCTCCCTTGTCTTTTTACTTAAAATACATACTTGTTTCTGGCCACCCAGGCACATATCTTTGTGACAGGAGCAATTTCCCAACCAATGTACTCAAGGGAAGAGAACATCACACTCTGACACCTACAGTATGATCAGTCACTTGGACACATCATCCAAATGGCTGTATAATGAAATCATAGCCTTTTCATTTTTTATCCATAAAATGCTCCCTCCCAATGGTGCCCTAGGCGGCCGCCTACTCCGCCTATACCACATCCCTCCACTGCACATGTGTGTTCAGGAACTATTTTGCATGGATGCTATGTGACCATATTGTTCCTTGGTGTACCTACAAATCCACAAAGGTATTTTTCCTCAGATTTCAGAATAAGGGTATGTTCACATGTAGAGTCAAAAACATCTCAAAATACGGAGCTGTTTTCAAGGGAAAACAGTCCCTGAATTTCAGAAGTTTTTTGAGCAACTCGCGTTTTTCGCAGCGTTTTTCGCAGCGTTTTTCGCAGCGTTTTTCACAGCGTTTTTTGCGCCGTTTTCGCAGCATTTTTTACAGCCGTTTTTGGAGCTGTTTTCATTGGAGTCTAGGGAGAAAAGGGCTCCAAAAACGTCCCAAGAAGTTTCCTGCACTTCTTTTGACGAGGCTGTAATTTTACGAGACGTCTTTTGACAGCGACGCGTAAAATGACAGGTCGTCGGCACAGTACATCGTAAAGCCCATTGAAAGTAATGGGCAGATGTTTGCGTAAAACGCCTCCATTACGTCTGAAAATAGGTAGTGTGAACCCAGCCTAACTCACAATGACTTGTGGGGATAAAAAATCATGGCATGCTGAGAAGCTTGATGTATTTTAGGGAATCATACGATACTTCATGGTGGCACACAATGTTTAGTACGAGTTTGTACTGCAAATCCATAATGTACTCCTTGTACTGAAGTTATGAGGTACTACAAAGTTTTTACTGTGTGTTTCCACTGATTTGTCTTTCTTATTTTAATGCCGCTCTCGCCACTTTTTTTTTTTTTTTAGCGGGATGGGCGGGCTGATGGATTTACTATAATTTACGCTAGAAATTTGAGAAAATGATCGCGCAAATCTAGATTTCAGTTTGTGGCGCACAAAAGGCCCAGGATGCACCAAAATGATCATAAGCATGCATCACTTTGATAAATTTGGTGCATTTTTTGACTATTTATGCTATCTAACATATAGACATTAATAGTTAATCTGCCCCCCTGTTACATTTTGAAACTTAGATTTCTCAAAAAGCAAAAAGAAATGACCCCTTTATGAAGCATCCCCAGGATTTAAATAGTGGTATAAGTGATCCGAGAACCCATTAACATTTAAAGCGGAACTGTGAGCTCTCCTGACATGCCTGTTTTAGGAAAAAAATCACATTAATTATTAATAATTCTGAATAATATTTTCTAAGAACTCTGCATTGTGCTGTTCCTCTGTTATTCCTCCTGGAAATGTATAAATAAATTGACAACTGCATGTTACCATTCCCCTAGTCAAAGTGGCATGTTCCTATACACTATAACACTGTTAGCACAGATAGGACAATGTCAGACTGTGTAGGGATATACACAAATGACAAGGGAACTGGTAACACTCAGTTGTTCATTCATACATAAATTTCCCAGAGGAAAAGTAGAGAATGGCACCAAACAAAGTTCTAAGAAAAGATGCTTCAGTATTGGTATGTTCCCGGCGCTCTAGGGGGATGGGCGTGGTGCGCAGTGAGCCCATCTCCCCAGTTGAGCCTCCTGAGGCCTTCGGTTCAGGTGTGGTGCGCAGCACTCGGCGGTTGCGCCCTCCCAGCTGAATCCGGATGTTGTCCCGTGGGTGTGGCGCCACAGGAAGAGCCCTTCCGTGGACCCTCCGGGCTTCCGGGTAGTCTTCCCCTTTTCGTAGGTCTGGTCGCGGAAGGAATGCCAGCGGCTACAGTGCCCGGCGGCTACAGTGGGGGTGTTGCCTTCACTTCCGGTCACCCGTCCCCCTCTTCGTGTCATGGCGAATGTAATACGGCGGCCCAGCATGGCGAAGATCCAGCCAGAGCATAGGCTGGTCAGCAGGTTGATGACCAGTGGATGCCTGGGAATGATTATGGAGGCGGAGGCCGCAGGCTGTGGTCGGTGCTGTCAGTGCCAAGTAGCAGACAGCTGGCAGCTGGTTCCCCCTTCCAAGAGACGAGAGGCTTAGAGGTCTGCATACCGAGCACTGAAGGCGCTATTTCCCAGATGAGTTCTAGGAGACTGAGTTCCCCGTGCCACCATTACCAGTGTGGACAGCGACAAGATGTGACAGGAACATTGGAATATGGCGAGATGAGGGTCCTTCGCCGTGGACAAGATGCTCCGGCTGACGGGATCACAGCGCCAGTGCAGCCTGGTGATTGTTTATCACCTTCTTTGCCTTTTCATGCTACTTTCATGTTGGTATGTCGGACATAGTTAGTAGCATCAGGGGTTGGCGCTGTGGGAGCAGGGTCGGCCATGGTACAGGCAAGCACGGTGCGAGATAATTTAGCTGAGATGGTTGGATGTTTGAAGAATCTCGTGGGCCGTCTGGGTCGGGCTCCCCCACAAGGGGCTGCGGTCGTGTACCCAGTCATGGTTTGGGCTGGAAGCCCTGGGGCACTGGTTAGTTCTGCCTACTCAGTAGTGATGGGCGGGCCGGCAGGCTCTGCCACAGAACAAATGGCGGTATCAGTCCAAACTGAGTCACCAAAGGAGGTGCATAGAGTTCATTTGGATGATCGTGCTCACGGGGAAGTGTATGTGTGCTTTAAGAGCCCATTGGGGCTCATTTAAAACAAGAAGTTAGGGAGCGCAGCTGGAAGGATGAATTTGTCAAAATTTTTCCCCTCCTCCCGCTTGAGAAGTTTAATTTGGATAAAGTCAAGCGGGATGAGACCAAAAAAGAGGAAGAGGAGAAGTACAGGTATAGGCTGATACCTTTAACGTATAATTAGACAAACATTGTACAAGACAGTAAGGCTGGGTTCAGACAGAGTTTTTTGCAGAGTTCCTCTGCCTGCACGCCGATTTTTGCTGCGTTTTTCGCCTGCGGCCATTGAGTGCCGCGGGTATAAAACGCTGCGACGTACGCTTTCTCTGCCTCCCATTGATGTCAATGGGAGGTCAGTAAAGCCCTTCCTTTTCCCGCGAGCCAGTTTTTCCGCTCGCGGGAAAAAACGCCTCCGCCTCCCATTGAAATCAATGGGAGGAATTTTCTGCCATTTTTTGGCACGTTTTTCGACGTGGTTTCCGCATCAAAAAACGCTGTGTGAACTGGCCCTAAAAAACATAAATTTAACACTATCTCAGGTGAAAACAAGCCACACTAATCCAATGTAGATGATAGAATCACTAATGTTATATCTTATTAATTATATAGAAAATGGAACCCCAGCACACACTGAAAGCACAAAAGGATCTTGATGCAAAATATTTTTGTTTTATTGGAGCACAAATGGCTGCATGGTATTACACAGAAATATTAATGAGCGACTTGATAATCGAAGTTTCGGCCAATCCACGGCCTTTGTCACTGTTGCTGGTCCGGCGGACATCCCAGACACCGTCATCCCAGACATCCATCACCAGCGACAGTGACAAAGGCCGTGGATTGGCCGAAACGTCGATTATCAAGTCGATCATTAATATTTCTGTATATTACCATACAGCCATTTGTGCTCCAATAAAACAAAAATATTTTGCATCAAGATCCTTTTGTGCTTTCAGTGTGTGCTGGGGTTCCATTTGCTATATATTGAGGGATTTCATCCCAAGCCTACTAGCACCACACCGAACAATTGAGGAGTGCATCCCAATATTTATTCCTGATATCTTATTAATTAAACATCAGAGGACAAACATACCTAGGATCGTACCACTGGATGTACCACAGTTTCAATCAGACTAAAATGACAAAGTGCAAGAGATACATATAATAGAACTGATTAAATACTTGTTGTGGACATGATGGCAAATGAAGAAGTATGCACCTGAGGAGACACCTCGACACGTGTTTCTCACCCTTCGTCAGGAGATCTGATTCCTTTAATGTTTGTGAATTGGTTGCAGACATTTGCGATTTTGACGACCGTGAAAAAGCGCCAGGAAACTGTTTTGCACTTTTTTGCTTTTTATATACATGTGGGAGGCTCACACGGCCTACGGGGGCCAATTGTGGCTCCGGTATGATGAACAATTTTGTCAGTGAAAAGCAGTTCAGCCCAGCATCATCAGGTGGGACCATAAGGACATAGCCTTGAGGCTGAAGGTGACTGCGCCATTTAAGGAGGGCCAGTCCTTTCCTGGGAGCGGGGGTGCATGAGGGAATTCCAGTAATGCGGCACAAATCTCAGGTTCAAACATGGCCGCCATCAGGGCAGTACTACTAGTACTCCCGTCAAGGGCCCTGCCACATGGCTGAAGAAAATGGGCCCGTCGGCCTGTCATCGCCCCCCGGACTGTCGGTTACCCCTCGCAACCCTCGCGGGCCCCCCATCGCAACGCTTGCGGCCCATTCCTCGCAGGCACCTTCTCACAATGCTCGAGGCCCCCCTGCATACCTGTTGCATCACGAACAGGACGGGGACGATACAGCATGAGAAGCAGAAGCTCCATGTGGAGATCCCGCCCCCCAGCCAGCTCCTCTACACAGCCGACCGGACCTGCAAGCTGGTGAATGATTCTCCCCTCTGCATCCTGCTTCCCATCCCTCCAGACCCCACTTGTACAATATATAAAGTATGTTAAAATGTTTTTGTTATTTTTTTCGCTTCCCTAGAGGTTTTTTTGCCGCCACTTTCGCAATTGCGGCAAACATGGCACAGTTTTGCCGCGATTATATAAAAATTGTGGCAAAACCACGTGATTTGTGCCACGATTACGAAAATTGCATAAAAAAAGATACAAAACATGAAAAAATAGTGCTGTTAGGCTATATTCTCACAGTGCGGTCAAATCACGTTTTTGTCACGACTTTGCAAAAATATTTGCAAAGAAATGGGATTAGACCGCTCTGTGTAACTAGACTAAGGCCTTATAAAGACAGCCGTGTTTGGTCCGTGATATACGGAGCGTGTATCAGCCGTATTTCCCAGGCTGACCACAATTCATGGAGCCGGACTCCTAGCCTCATAGTTATCAGTGCTGCTAGGAGGCCCTGCCTCTGCGCGGGAATACTACCACATACTGTAATGATGCTTTCAGTATTGGACCAGGGACAGTATTCCCTCGGGAAAGGAGGGACACCTATGATTATAGATAACTGTGATGCTAGAAACCCAGCTCCCTGAACTGTGGTCGGTCCAATATGGCCGATACATGGTCCGTATATCACAGACCGAACATGGACGTCTGAATAAGGCCACTTACTTTTCTGCTATTTTTGGTGCGGATTGCGCAATGAAAACTCACTACAAATTACAATATAAGGCAATATTCAGACCAACGTGTGTGAAATCAGCCGTGAATAATGGCCGTTTTTCACAACCGATTTGCGCAGACTTGAGTCTATTGAGGGATCCGTGAAAATGCACAAAAATTGGACACCTCCTATTTTTTTTATAGGCCCTTCCCACGGTCCGTTAAAGCAACGACCATGTGAATAACCCCATAGAAATACATGCAGCCGCGTGGCGGCCATTAAAAAAACGTCCTTCACATGGACGATTAACACGTTAGTCTGAATAAGCACTAACTCATGTGCATGGTGTTTGTCAAAACCCCTTGCACGTGCAGCAGAAAAATAATCTGCATGGAATTTAGGACGTGCTGCTGATTTATAACCCCTTAACGCAATATCACGTAACTGTACGGGATAAGGGTTAGTTATGTATGGGAAGTATAGAGCGAGCTCAGCCAGTGGGTGACGACTTTGTTACGCAGCCGACACCTCACTGCAAAGGGTGGAATTAAAGATCACTTTGATTCTGCCCGTTTTACACCTTAAATGCCACGGTCAATCGCGACCGTGGCATTTAAAGTGTCAGAATCAGGGGGAGTGCCACCTGAAACAAGCCATCACCCTCTCTCCGCGGCACGATCGGCTATTAACAACGTTTGTTATAGCAGCCTGGGGGCCTAATGAAAGCCCCCAGGTCAGCCATCTTTGTACTCTTTTGAAGCTCTGCCTTCGGCAGGGCTTCAAAGGAGACTGTCAGTATTACGATATACTGCAATACATTAGTATTGCAGTATATCATGCAGTGGATGATCATTGCAGTGGATCGCTGATTCAAGTCCCCTAGGGGGACTAATAAAAAATGTAAAAAACAGTTAAGTAAAGTTTTTTTATGTTCCAAAAAAATATATAAAAATAAAGTAATAAAATAATAAAGTATTAAAAGTTCAAAAAACATCCCTTTTCACATTTTTCCCTAAATCAGTGTTAAAAATAAATAAATAAAACTTAACATAATTGCTATCGCCGCGTCCTTAAAAGTCTGAACTATCACAATATAGCGTTGTTTAACCCGCTGGGTGAATGGCGTAAAAATAAATATATAAAACACGCAAATTGCTGGTTTTTGGTCACCTTAGCGTTCAAAAAAAGTGACCCAAAAGTTGCCCCAAAATGGTATCGGTGAAAACTAAAACTCTCCCTGCAAAATTTAAGCCCTCACACCGCAAAATTGATGGAAAAATTGAAAAGTTACGGCTCTCAGAATATGGCGACACAAAACATTTTTTTAATTTAGCAAATAGTTTTATTTTTTTAAAGTGGTTAAACATAAAACAGAACATATAAATTTGGTATCACCCTAATCGTATCAACCTGTAGAATAAGGTGAATATGTCGTTTTAACCGCATGATGGATGCCTTAAAAACAAAACCTCCACGAACATGGTGTAATCACAGTTTTTTGCCCATTTCACCCCACAAATATTTTTTTTTTCAGCTTTCCAGTACATTATGCGGTAGAATAAATGGTGCCATAAAAAAAATATAGCTTTTGGAAGGTGGGGAAGGAAAAACAAAAGTGAAAATCCGAAAAATGGAAGGGGTTAAATCAGCTGCATGCCTATTATGTTGCAGAATTGTAACGTATTACATCCTTTACAATGTAAAGGGTTAATTTGCTATGAATCCCTATCAAATTCTGTAAAGCACACATTGAGGAATTGGTGCACAAAATCTGCATCAAAACCGTAGGTAAAATCTGCACCAATAGTGTGTTTTTATATACATTTTTAGGTGTGGTTTTTACATTATGATGCGGAAATAGTCAGAAACAATTTGCAAGCGGAAGTGCAGGATAAATTGACATGTATCATATTTTCAAATACGCACTGCAGCAGTGGCGTAACTAGCGGTAGCAGCCATACCGTCTGCTATGGGGCCCGCAGCTTGAGGGGGCCCATGCCGCCAGCCGACACGCCCCCCATATGCCCGGTGGCGCCACTAACAGCCGTTATGTCTGCTACAGCGGTAGCGCCGCTGCTACGGGGCCCGCGCCGCCGAGCCTCCAACAAGTATGGGCTGGGGCGACATAGGCCCTCTCATGCCTGTAGGCGTCGCTATCACCGGAGGGGGCCCCGGTGCTAGCGACAGCCAAATACATGCATTAGCGCTGAATGCCCGACCATTCAGCACATTACAATGACGCTGATTAGCGGGGCAAAATGACTTGCCCCGCTAATCAGCGCCTTTCAATGATGCTAGCATCGCTATGAAGTCATCGCGCCGCTTCCATGCTTGAATGGCGCGTCGTTCATCTCCAGCATTGCATTACCATCGGACTGCGCGGGAACGGGATCATGTGAGTATGTAAAGTTTTTTGTTTTTTTTGTAATAAGTGGCATTATCTATAGTGGGGGCTCTATCTACAGGGGGGTGTATATATGTGGGCCACTATATACAGGGGGGGTCTATATGTGAGGATGTGGGGCACTACCTACAGGGGTGGTCTATAGGTCTATATGTGGGGCACTATCTACAGGGGGGTCTATATGTGGGGATGTGGGCCACTATATACAGGGGGGTCTAAATGTGAGACACTATACAGGGGTGGACTATATGTAGAGCACTATCTATAGGGGAGCTATTGTTTTAGGGCACTTTCTATAGGGGTGGGCTATATGTGGGACACTATATACAGGGGTGGGTTACCTGTGGGGCACTAGCTACAGGGTGGCTATATGTAGGGCACTGTCTACAGGGGTGGGCTATATGTAGGACACTATATACAAGGGGAGTTATATGTGAGACTATCTGCAGAGGAGGGCTATACATGGAGCACTGTCTATAGGGGAAGCTATATGTAGGGCAGCACGGTGGCTCAGTGGTTAGCACTACTGCCTTGCAGCTCTGGAGTCAATATGTGGGCACTATCTACAGAGGGCTGTATGTGGGACACTATCTACAGGGGCTACTATGTAGGGCCCTATCTACTGAGAAGCTGAAGACATCTGAGCGGAAAACTGCAGAAATGGGTCATGGCCGGTAGAAATCCATCAAAGATGTCTGGACCGGAGGGAGAAGAAAAGAACTAGAATCTGAGACGTCACCGGTGAGTCACTTGTAAATGTTTATTCTGCCTCTAATCAGCACTGTAGACACTGTATGATCTGCAGCGAGATGATGGGTGATATTATTTTTTTTGTGTGAAACAGCAACTCCCAGCATATCCTTACCATTGTTTGGACCATGCTGGGAGCTGTAGTTTTACGCTGTACAAACCTATACGGCAGGGGTTGCACTAAATTGAGCTGTATTTGTTCTGGTGTTGTATACATGTACTGATCTTGGGTTCTGATGCTGTATGTAAGTACTGAACTATGTTCCGGTGCTGTATATACGTATGAGATTGGTTTTGGTGCTGTATATATGTAATGAGTTTGGTTCTGGAGTTGTATATATGAACTGAGCTTGGTTCTGGGGATGTATGTATGTACTGAGCTTGGTTCTAGTGCTTTATATATGTACTGAGCTTGGTTGTGGTACAGTATATATGTTGGATCTGTAATTATATAGTATATATTTATAATAAAAACATTGCAGAGCAAATGGAATTGTTCTTAATTCATTGTATATTTAATGGGAATCTGTCAGGTAGTTTTAACCCCTTGAACCGCCACCATGCATTAATACATTTCCAAACATTTCCTTGTATGTTTTTTTCAGATGCAGCAAAATCTTTAAAATCCACTTTTAAAACGGCACACACTATATGCTAATTACTCATTAGATGGTCATGGGGCGGTGCCGCTATCCTGAAGAGTCACATAGTCCTGCCTCCATACCCACCTTTCCATGTTTGAGTGACATATCTCTGGCTGATACAACTTTCTCGGATGCGCCATTGCCTTGTGGCTCTATACACAAGGGGGGTTCTGTGTGGCACTATACACAAGGGGAGCTGTGTGGCACTATACACAAGGGGGGGGGGGCTGTGTGGCACTATATGCAAAGGGGGCTGTGTGGCACTATACACAAGGGGAAGCTGTGTGGTACTATACACAAGGGGGAGCTGTGTGGCACTATACACATGGGGGAACTGTATGGCACTATTTACAAGGGGAGGGCTGTGGCTCTATCTACAGGGGGCTGAGTGTGGTGCAATCTACAGGGGTCTGTGTGTGGCACTATCTACTAAGGGGGGGCTGTGCTGCACTATCATGCACTATGCTGCACTATCATGCACTACCAAGGGGGGGCTGTGTGGCACTATATAAAAGGGAGGGTGGCTGTGTGGCACTATATACAGTGGGAGCTGTATAGCGCTATATACAGTGGAGGATACGTTTTGGCTAATTAGATCAAAATCCAGGGCATTAACTGGTCACTGCCTGCTCCAGGGTTTCCTTCACTGTAATTGACATCAGCACCAAAATTAGTGCCACAATTTCCGTTGCCCACCCCCGGTAATGGAGGGGGGCCCAGACATCTTGGATGTATTGGGCCCAGAAATTCCTAATGGCGGCCCTGGGTTCAAAGCTTGAACTCTGTTGGCAGTTTAATGAGGGAAAATGTAAATTTGGTGCAACATGCAAGTTTAAGCATGTTTGTTCCCACTGCAACGGATCGTCGCACGGTGCTTCAAAGTGTCACAGAAAAGGCAGATGGCCTGGCGGATCCTCTTGTTCCACTGGTCAAAGGGGTGACGCCAGTGATACTGGCAAGGATGACCCCCTTTCTAAATAGATACTCTGATAGGGGTGGGGCCCATTTAGTTTGTGGGGGTTTACAATCTGGTTTTATCATTCCACCCCATCTCACTTTGTCCCTTTTACTCAGCGTAATTTTCGGTCTGCGTATCAGCATTCCGAAGTGGTGTCTGAGAAACTTGGGCCGGATGGCGGGTCCTTTTATGCATGTTCCTGTTCCATGGTTGGTAGTCTCGCCATTGGGGGTGGTTCTGAAGCGGGAGCCTAACAAGTTTTGCCTCATACATCACTTGTAGTTTTCAAAAGGGGGCGTCTGTTAACGACAGTATAGTTCCACAATTGTGCTCGGTCGTCTATATGTCATTTGACTCCACAGTTTAGTGCGAGCATTGGGAAAAGGGGCCCTGATGGTGAAAACGGACAATGATGCCACTTTCCACCTTCTGTCGGTGCATCCTGACAGTCAGAGACTGTTGGGCTGTTACTGGAGCGGGGGATTTTACATTGATCGCTTCCTCCCTATGAGTTGTTCTTTTTCTTGCGCTTACTTTGACGTTTTCGGTTAGTTTTTGGAGTGGGTTGTTAACCCCTTCCCGACATTTGACGTACATGTACGTCATGGAAAGTACTGACTTCCCGCATCTTGCCGTACATGTACGTCAAACGTTTGGCACCGGCTCAGAAGCTGAGCCGGTCCCATCATCACCGGATCTCAGCTGTATCTTACAGCTGACATCCGACTGTAACGGCGGGGACCGAAATTAGCTTCGATCCCCGCCATTAACCCCTTAAGTGCAGCGCTCAAACGCGATCGCTGCACTTAAGGTGTTTGCAGCTCATCGGAACCCCAGTAATGAAATTGCCGGGGTTCCGGTGGCTGCAATGGCAACCGGAGGCCTAATACTGGCCTCCCGGTCTGCCTAGCACCGAAGCCGGTCAAGATCCGCCCGGCGGCGGAGCCTGATCGGCTTCCGTAGCTGCCGGCAAGATGGCGCCGGGTCAGGAGCTGATCCGGCGTCATCAGCGGTGGAAGTCAGCTGTACTGTACAGCTGACATCCACCTGTAACGGCAGGAACCGGAGCTAGCTCCGATACCTGCCATTAACCCCTTCGATGCAGCAATCGAAAGCGATTGCTGCATCGTAGCGGTTACAAGCAGATCGCCAGCCCTGACAGGCAATCGGGACTGGCGACTGCTGTTATGGCAACAGGAGACACAATGGTCTCCTGCTCTGCCATTACGGAAGCCGATTTAGGCCCCGCCGGGAGGCGAAGCCTAAACGGCTTGCTGTCAGTGAATGACTGACAGATCTAATACATTGCACTACATAGGTAGTGCAATGTATTAGAAAAAAAAAAATCTGACCGTTGGACCTTCAAGTCCCCTAGTGGGACTTGAGAAAAAGTGTAAAAAAAAGTATAAAAAAGTGTAAAAAAAAGTGCAAAAAATAAAAGTTTGAAAACAATAAAAGTTTCAAGTAATCAAATAACACACAATCCCCCTTTTACTCTTATCAAGTCCTTTATTATTGAAAAATAATAATAAACCATATGTATTTGGTATCGCCACGACCGTAACGACTGGAGGTATCAAAATATTATATTATTTATTGCACGCGGTGAACAGCGTAAAAAAAACCCGTAAAAAACGTTACCAGAGTTTCTGTTTTTTAGTCACTTTGCCCTACAAATATTACAATAAAAAGTGATCAAAAAGTCGCACGTATCCAAAAATGGTACCTATAAAAACTATAGCTCGTCCCGCAAAAAACAAGCCCTCATACAACTCCGTCGACAAAAAAATTAAAACGTTATGGTTCTCACAACTTGGCGACAGAAAAAATACATTCTTTTTACAAAAGTAATTTTATTGTGCAAAAAGTTGTAAAACATAAAAAAGTTCTATAAATGAGGTATCGCCGGAATCGTACTGACCCGCAGAATAAAGGTAACATGTAGTTTATAATGCGTGGTGAACTCTGTATAAAAAAAAACCAAAAAAAGCTGTGCCAGAATTGCGTTTTTTGGTTTACCTGGCATCCCAAAAAATAGGATAAAAGGTGATCAAAAAGTCACATGTACCCCAAAATGGTACCAATAATAACTACAGCTCGTCCCGCAACAAACCAGCCCTCATACCGCTACGTCTATGAAAAATAAAATTAGTTATGGCTCCAATAAGTCAGGAAATAAAAAAATATGCAGTTGTGCCCGAGGAGAACATTTCTTCTGTTTCAAGAGGCGATTTATCAAGGACCTAAAATTAGGGAACCAGGAAGGGAGGGCCCAATCATATCCGATGGAAGCGACGGTGCCCGTATTATACCAGGATAATACTTTCCCAGCAAAATTCCCCAAACTACAAAGGCGCGGAGTGTGGACCAAAAGGGGGATAAGAAATGACACCATTTATCAGTGCGACACCGGCCTGTGCAGAAAGGATTGCTTCACAGCGTAACACACATCTATGGATTATTTTTATTTTTTTATACCACCTGACTATGCCCCTTATATACTCCGCCCCGCTTACATGTACCCCCACATTATAAAACACCAGCAATACTCAAACAAATATAGTACCAAGCAAAATCCGCTCTCCAAAAGCCAAATGGTGCTCCCTCGGCCCTGAACCCTACAGCGTGCCCAAACAGCAGTTTCCTTCAACATATATGGCACCGTCATACCCGTGAGAACCCTTTTAACAATTTTTGTGGTGTGTGTCTCCAGCGTCATAAGCTGGGCATGACATATTTGCCACTGAATGGCATATCTAGGGAAAAATATAAATTTTTAATTTGCACCATCCGCAGCGCATTCATTTATGGAAAAGACCTGTGGGGTGAAAATGCTCACTACACCCCTTAATAAATGCCTTGAGGGGTGCAGTTCCATAATGGGGTCACTTATCAGGGGTTTCTTTTTATTATTTCACATCTGAGCCTCTGCAGTTGTGAACCAATACTTTGTAAATCGCCAAATTAGGCCTCCACTCCGCATGGTACTCTTCACTTCTGAGCCCTGTCATATGTCCAGACAAAAGATTAGGGCCACATGTAGGGTGTTTCTAAAACCGGGAAACACCGCATAATAATTAGAGAGCTGTCTTGTTATGGTGGCACAAGCCGGGCACCACATATTGGCATATCTATGGAAAAAAATCCCATTTTCACTCTGCAACATTGAGCGCACACTAATTTCTACAAAACACCTGCAGGGTTAAAATGCTTACTACACCCCTTGGTAAATGCATTGAGGGGTGTAGTTTACAAAATGGGGTCACTTCTGGGGGGTTTCCACTGTTTTGGGCCCACAGGTGCCCAGAAACCAATCCAGCAACATCTGCACTCCAAATGGCGGTCCTTCCCTTCTGAGCCCTGCCGTTTGCCCAAACAGCAGTTTATGACCACATATGGGGTATTGCCGTACTCGGGAGAAATAGCTTTACAAATGTTGGGTTCTTTTTTTCCTTTATTTGTTGAGAAAATGAAAAAATTTGCGCTAAAGCTACGTCTTATTGAAGAAAAAGGACTGTTTTTATTTTCACTGCCTAATTCTAATAAATTCTATGAAACATCTGTGGGGTCAAAATGCTCACTACACCCCTAGATGCATTCTTCAAGAGGTGTAGTTTCCTAAATGGAGTCCCTTTTTGGGCGTTTTCATTGTTTTGTCCCCTCAGGGGCTTTGCAAATGTGACCTGGCCTCCGCAAATCATTCCTGCTAAATGTGATCTCAAAAAGTCAAATAGTGCTCTTTCCCTTCTAAGCCCTGCCGTGTGTCCAAACAGCCGTTTATTACCACATGTGGGGTATTGTTTTACTCGGGAGAAATTGCTTTACAAATTTTGTGGTGCTTTTTCTCCTTTAGTCCTTCTGGAAATGAGAAAAAATTAGCTAAACCTACATTTTCTTTGAAAAAATGTAGATTATTATTTTCAGGGCCTACTTCCAATAATTTCTGCAAAAAAACTGTGGTGTCAAATCGCTCACTATACCCCTAGATAATTTCCTCAATGGGTGTTGTTTCCAAAATGGGGTCACTTGTGGGGGGTTTCCACTGTTTTGTCCCCTCAGGGGCTTTGTAAATGTAACATGGCCTCCGCAAACCATTCCTGCTAAATTTGAGTTCCAAAAGCCAAATGGCGCTCTTTCCCTTCTCAGCCTCGCCGTGTGTCCAAACAGCCGTTTATTACCACATGTGGGGTACTGTTTTACTCGGGAGAAATTTCTTTACAAATTTTATGGTGATTTTTCTCCTTTAGTCCTTGTGGAAATGAAAAAAAATTAGCTAAACCTACATTTTATTTGAAAAAATGTAGATTTTCATTTTCACAGCCTACTTGCAAAAATTTCTGCAAAAAACCTGTGGGGTCAAAATGCTCACTATACCCCTAGATAATTTCCTCAAGGGGTATAGTTTCCAAAATGGGGTCACTTGTTTGGGGTTTTCACTGTTTTGTCCCCTCAGGGGCTTTGTAAATGTGACATGGCCTCCGCAAACCATTCCTGCTAAATGTGAACTCCAAAAGCCAAATGGCGCTCTTTCCCTTCTCAGCCACGCCGTGTCTCCAAACAACCGTTTATTACCACATGTGAGGTATTGTTTTACTCGGGAGAAATTGCTTTACAAATTTTGCGGTGCTTTTTCTCCTTTAGTCCTTGTGGAAATGAGAAAAAAAATCGCTAAACCTACATTTTCTTTGAAGAAATGTTGATTTTAATTTTCACGGCCTACTTCCAATAATTTCTGTAAAAAACCTGTGCGGTGAAAATGCTCACTACACCCCTAGATAATTTCCTTGAGGTGTCTAGTTTCCCAGATGGGGTCACTTTTGGGGGATTTTGACTGTTTTGGCACCGCAAGAGCCCTTCAAACCTGACATGGTGCCTAAAATATATTCTAACAAAAATAAGGCCCCAAAATCCACTAGGTGCTCCTTTGCTTCTGAGGCCGGTGTTTCAGTCCAGTAGCACGCTACGGCCACATGTGGGATATTTCCTAAAACTGCAAAAACTGGGCAACAAATATTGAGTTGCATTTCTCTGGTAAAACCTTCTGTGTTATAAAAAAAATTGTATTAAAAATGTATTTCTGCAGAAAAATATGAAATTTGTAAATTTCACCTCTACTTTGCTTTAATTCCTGTGAAATGTTTAAAGGGTTAAGACATTTTCTAAATGCTGTTTTGAATACTTTGAGGGGTGAAGTTTTTAAAATGGGGTGACTTTTTTGGGGTTTCTAATATATAAGGCCCTCAAAACCACTTCACAACTGAACTGGCCCCTGTAAAAATAGCCTTTTGAAATTTTCTTGAAAATGTGAGAAATTGCTGCTAAAGTTCTAAGCCTTGTGAGGTCATAGAAAAATAAAAGGATGTTCAAAAAACGATGCCAATCTAAAGTAGACATATGGGGGATGTTAATTAGCAACAATTTTGTGTATTATAACTGCCTGTCTTACAAGCAGATACATTTAAATTGAGAAAAATGCTAATTTTTGCAATTTTTCGCTAAATTTTGGTGTTTTTCACAATTAAATACTGAACATATCGAGCAAATTTTGCCAGTAACATAAAGTCCAATGTGTCACGAGAAAACAATCTCAGAATCGCTTGGATAGGTGAAAGCATTCCGGAGTTATTACCACATAAAGTGACACATGTCAGATTTGAAAAATGAGGCTCTGTCAGGAAGGTCAAAAGTGGCTAAAGAGGGAAGGGGTTAAAGATGACTCTGGGGTCGATTCAGTTATCCACTATCTCGATGATTTTTTGTGCGTCGTCCCTGGGGGTTTCATGGTCTGCACCAATCTGTTGAGCGTGGTCCAGCTGGTCTTTTCTGATATTTTGTCATCGCTTAGCAGTCGCGACGGCAGAGGTCCGCGAACCACACCATTTTGTCCGCTTAGTCGCCGAACATCGGGACAACTCAGGGGTTTGGCTTACTTTTTTTGGTATGTACAACGGCCATTTCCTTTGGATGTCTCGGGTTCTAGATAGCTTTAATCTGGATCTTTTCACGGATGTGTCGTGTTTCATGTGAAAAAAAAAATAAAGTACATATAAAATGTTATTAAATGAAAACACATAAATTTAAAAAAAAATAATAGTTCATGACACTTTCCTTGGCCATTAAAATCCAACTCTGTTTCCGGTGTGTGTTTTATTCGATTACAGGGATCACCTAAAGGGATATTGCATTACACGACTCTGCTTATTGAGTCAAGTGATATCTAAATTATAACCACAGTAAACTTTATAACAATGAGGTAAATCATACAAGTGTAGATATCTTATGCAAGACATGAGTACGGTTATGCCTACTGACAGCTAGCAGTCTCTGAATAAAGATTTTAATACTATAAACAGACTGTTTGCTCAATACGACAGGATAGTAATATAAATTACTGTGGCTTCCAGCTCCTTGAATCAATTAGCATGGGTTTTATTTCTGCGCATTTCCTGTCAGTATCTTTTGGCCTCCATTGGATATTCAACCATGAACTGTGCCTCAGAGTTTCACAAGTTGGTGCCTCATGTGATATTTTCTTCCCTTGCACTCTGGTTTAGAATTGTTTTGGGGCCCTGTGAAAATTGCCATCATGTCATTATTAATAGCTTTCATTTTTAATTTTTTGGTTCAGCAGAAACACACCTGCCTGGAGGAATCTGCAGCAGGTCTTAAATCTTTGTGCCTCTTGTGTAGCTGATTCTTATTTTTATTGCTAATGGCGGTGGTAGGAAACTAGAAATTCTTTAGTTTTTCAAGATTTTAAATCCCCCAGAACATGCAGCTTTTAACCGTTCCTGCATTCCAAAGAAGATACTGAGCGGAGGAAGATGTTGTAATGTTAAATTAATAAGCAACTGACATTTGCCTGATCACTTCATAAATGTGTGTGTGTGTGTGTGTGTGTGTGTGTGTGTGTGTGTGTGTATGTAGGAGGGGTTCCAGCCCCCATGCTGTGGAAGGGGTCCCACTCCCCACATATACCAGACCAGTTATGGGGGTTTCAGCCCCCTTGGGTGATGGGGTATCAGCCCCCTCCGTACCCATGGTATCGTAGGTGTCCCAGCCCCCTTGTACGATAGGGGTAATAGCCCCCTTCCCAACGTTGGTCACAGGGGTCCCAGCCCCCTTCTGTTTCCCCCATTTTGTCTGCCCTTGGGTGTCTATCTACTTCCCCCCTTCCTCCTATTTGTGTAGGAGGTTGAAGCATTGTTTGTTACTTAATAGTGTATAATGCCTGCTATGTCGTTAGTGACCACTAGATGGTGGTAGATCAGTTGTAGTGAGTTGCTGGACAGATTACACTGGACATGAAAAGGTGGAGTTAAAGGGGGAGGAGCTAAAAACGGAAGAGCGGGATGAGCAAGTGTAGAGGGGGGCAGCCATGTGGAAGGCGAGAGAGAAGGAGGATGAGATATGAGCTCAGGGAAGAGATATTGAAAGTTAAAGTAAACAGCAAGAAAGAGAGAACAGCAGGATAAGGAGCTCCAGACTGGTGAGAGGAAAAGAAGAACCTAGGAGTCATATCCAGCAGACTGCTATCTGGTACCCTGAGCAAGAGACTGTGAGCAACGGTGACCAGGTTTCTGCTATTACACGAGAGAAGCACCCTTGGCTCAACAATCCAAAGAGTGGACTAACTAGACACCACGCATACTGCCAAGGTGAGCCGTCAGCTGATTACAGAACCCTTGCCAGGCACGCCGCTATTACCCTGTAGCATCCGGAGACGCGTAAATGACAGAGACTGGTATCGGGCGGAGCCATTGAAAGATAAATAGACTGTTGAACTTATACTGTAGTTGATTTCATCTGTTTATACGGTTATTGATTAAGTAATAAAGAAAACCGGAGTAGTGTTGTGGTGTCCACGTTTTAGTTCCATCTAACATGTATATATATATATATATATATATATATATATATATATATATATATATATATATGTATGGTGAGCCAAGTAATGGAGCTGCACAGTACGGAAAGCCTGTGTGATGGGTGCTAACTTCCAGCAAATGATCACCTCACCTATAGCACAATTTCAATCCACGAACGGAAGAAGCATTTCAAGGGTATAATTCATTAGAACACTTTTATTCGCCCAGTGTTCACAGCAGCAACATTTCACCCGCACAATCAGGGCATTTTTAAGTAAAGAGTGTCAGTAGTTACCACATATTCATACAACACACTGTGCAATTGATGAATATATCTCATTAACACCTTCACGACAAAGCCATTTTTTGTTTTTTCATTTTGTTTTTTCACTCGCCGCCTTCCAAGAGCCATTACTCTTTTATTTTTTGTCAATAGAGTGGTGTGGGGCTTTTTTTTTGCGGGAGGAGTTGTAGTTTCTATTGGTAGCATTTAAAATAGCATATAATGTTCTGGGAAACTGAAAAAAAAAAATTGCGGGCTGAAATTGTAAAAAAACTGTGATTCCTCGGTTGTTTTTGGGTTTTTAGGGCTTTCACCGTGCCGTAAAAACGGCAACTTAACTTTATTCTGTGCCTCAATATTATTATGGTGATACGAAATTTATATAGCCATAACTTTTTTATTTTTCCATTGATCGAGCGGTGTGATGGCTTATTTTTTGCCGGACGAGCTGTAGTTTTTATCAGTTCCATTTTTTGCTACATACAATTTTTTGATCACTTTGATCAAGTTGACCAAAAATCTGCTATTTTGGTTTTTTAAATGTTTTATTTTTTAAATAAGGCTATATTTTAATAGTTCAGACTTTTACGGACGCAGTGATACCAATTTTGTTAACTTTTTTAATTATTTACCTTACTTTAGAGGAAAAATGGGAAAAGTTTTTTTTTTTTTAACTTTTAATATATTTTTTTCTTCATTACTAAAAACTTAATTTCACTTTTTTTTTACACATTTTGTCAGGGATCATTACCATGTATATTGTTTGAAAAATATTATCCTCACACATATGTATATACATTTCAGTTCTTTGTGTAATATACTGATATATATATATATATATATATATATATATATATATATATATATATATATATATAACAAGTTCTTTGTTCATGTCGGACACACCTATGGAAGACACCGCCCCCTGGAATGCAAGAAGAGTGAGTCTGAGAAACTGGTGGGGGCTTGGGCACTCCCACATCTCTGGGGAGGAGGCATGTGTCTCTTTCTGTGATTCTTTGTTCTGAATAAAAAAAAATCAGTCTTCCTCCTGGCTGACAGAGGGAAGCTGTACCAAACATCTCTGTGTGGTGTACTTCTCTCCAGGCATGCCTTCAGCTTTCAATTTACAGAGGTGGTTATTCGGTGTGAAATGCGGACCTAACATTTGGCGCCCGAACGTGGGGCCTCACTCGAGGAAATATCTAAATCCGGACAATCGACAATCACAGGGTGAAACAGATAACTCAAAGTTGCCCACTGAAGGAATTTGATCACCTCCGCAACACGGTAAGCGAGTTGATTATATGAATCTTCGACTTATCTGTGTTAGTGGACAGTCTTGTGGCGATCTGTAGAACCCTTTTGTTGATTTCCTGTATTATCTCAGGCGACAGAGGTGATATTTTCCGCTGTGAGGAAAAAAACCTGTGAGACCTTAGTCGCGCCCGACTAACCATCCTCTGGGTAATTAGGGACTAGATAGAAAATACGCGGACACAATATAGACGTGTGATAAGACGTGAGACAGGTGCACGCGGGGTGCAATGAAAAACACTGATAAGTCGTGTGATAAGGCATACGCGGGGTGTATAAACTGATAGAAAAAACACTGATAAGTCGTGTGATAAGGCATACGCGGGGTGTATAAACTGATAGAAAAAACACTGATAAGTCGTGTGATAAGGCATATGCGGGGTGTATAAACTGATAGAAAAAACACTGATAAGTCGTGTGATAAGGCATACGCGGGGTGTATATACTGATAGAAAAAACACTGATAAGTCGTGTGATAAGGCATACGCGGGGTGTATGAACTGGAAAAAAACAACCTGTTAAGTTGTGTGATAAGTCGTGGGTAATATATATATTAACCAGGTCAGAGAGTTACAGACCGAAGATTGTTATATAAATTACGTGTATAATATAGACTGTTAGAATGGATGGTTTATGGTCCATATTCAAATCATCAGGATCACCCGATCCTATTCATGATTTGGTGAAGTGAATGGAAGTTAGCAATAAGAAAGGTATTGTATGTTATATGTATTAGAAAACACAGGACCAGCCGACGCCCGGTAATGGTGTCCGTACCTCATGTTGAGTGTGTCCTCATTGTGGATGGGAAACCCCCCCCCTCTCAGCTGCGCACTGTGTTTCCAATGGGAGAGGCTGCCCCCCACCACCCAACCCTGATGTGGCCACGCCCGGCCCAACCAAATCAGTATGAAATAATCGCCTTGTTAATTTTGTCATTTTTAGTGTCTTTTCTATTTTTAGGTTCCATGCTAAACGCTGTTCACTGATGAAGCAACACGTCATCATAATATATCATAATATCATAATATAGAGATGGTGGCCGACAGATTGTACTGTTACAGATTATGTGTTTGATGTTTTGAACGTAGATAATTCCTATACAATGTTGTGATGAATGATTGCAGATACATATGTTGTTTTGCCGGCATTGAAAGTGTTAAGATTGTAAGACTAGACGCTGTTAGAAGCTGTGAGTGTGTGACCCCCCTCCCCCTGTAGTATGCTGTGTTTGGTAGGAGGAGGGGGCTGACTGGGTGCAGAGATTTTATTATACAGTATGTACAAGACAGGATACGAGGCACCAGGTAAATCATCCAGAAACCACTCTCACCTTCTTGTTCATCTCAAGGAGCGGAGCTGGAGGTGCTCGCTGAGGCTTGTAACCTGGCAGAAGGTAAGACGGCCGACATTTACACTGACTCTAGGTACGCTTTTGGCATCGCCCACAATTATGGGCCCATCGGTAATAGGAACTTTATTGGATCATCGGGTAAGCCAACTGAGAGAGCGAGAGACGACAGACCTGACAAGGATATGTGCAGCCAGGTGTCAGTAAATTGGCTTGTCCCTGGAAACAATAATGCCACCACTAGGTTTGTAGCAGCCGGCATGATGTGCGCACGGCATGACATAGGTAAAACTGCCAAGGTACCTGTGAAAAGTGCAGCCCGGCCAGATTAACAGTCCCAGCGACTGCAGAACATACAACTACCCGAGGTAGAAGTGTATGACAATGTGCTCGTGTCTGTAGATCTGTTCTCAGGGGGGCCTGAAGCCCGGCCGGTATCTTCCCCACTGCAGATGTTGTGTGAAAGTGACGGGGGAACAGTGTTATCCCAAGTATTGACCTGGTGTTTGTACAAAGATAAGATGTCAGCAGTTCTCCAGATGTTATTCCAAAGTTAGTTTGTTTAATAATTGTATTTAAGAAGTGTTGTGGGAATATTAAATACTGAGGTTAAGTTTTATGTAAAGTTCTGGACCAGCCTTAGCATTGGACTATTAGAGTCATGCGTCAGATAAAAAGTACAGAAGCGGAATATTCCCATTCGAAAACATTTTTATTTGTTTGTTTTTATTTTTGTTGTGGAAGGGAAATTTTAGAGCAGAGAATTCTGTGCAGTGTATATATGTATGTATAGATATGTATATAAAGAAGAAGAATCAGTTTGTAAGTTTAAGTTACTGACCAGTGTGAACGTTTGATGTAAAGATGCTATTTGTTAATGTTTTTCTTCAAATTAATTATTTGATTAAGATCAATTAATGTTTATACAATGAAAAAGCTTGTTCTCCACAGGAAGAGTCCAACTGGGAGCGGAAACCGTGAGAACCAGATTCTAACAGAATGTGGACGGATAAGGGAAGGTGAACCGGTAACACCCAAGGCACTCTTGATGGCACTTGCATTGATGGTGTATGACCTCACATATGCCCCAAGACTGCAAGGATCGATTTGGTAAGATCTAATTGGTATGCCCCAGGTTTTACAGCTGATGCTGCTAAATTCTGTTAGAGCTGTTTGATTTGCCTACAGAACAATCCTGGCAGACCGGTGCCAACCTTATCATACCCGCCTCCCACGAAGAGAACCGACCTTGAGACCTTGAGAGGCCTTCCCAGGTAGAACGAACCAGATTAGAGTAAGGAAAATAGGTTTAAGACACTTGTCAGATAAACATGTGGAATCTGTGTATGTTTCTGTGAGGTGGAGATGTTCCAGGCAATCAGCTGAGATCAAGGTACAAATCCTGCTGAAAGAGTATCACCAAGTGCAAATGAAATGTACCCAGTAATCACACATATTCTAGGTGCACTGTCCATTGTAACAGAGATGTTATCACCAGATTAGTATTTATTTTAACAATTGACAAGAGTTGGGGGTCCCCAGCAAGTGCCAGTAAATATGAACTAAAAGACTTTTAACACAATGAACTCCATCACTATGATGTGGCAGGCGCAGCCTGAGCCACTACAACGCGTTTATCATGAACTGACGGCAGTGTCACAATTCTAAGTGGCTGCCCAGACAAGTAACTTGCCAGAGGAAGAGTACAGATGCGGAGGGTTTGATAGTCACAATACAACTCCACTAATCCACCTACGTGGGATCTCACCCCAGGCTCACAGCATGAGGTGCTATGTACAGCCCGGTGATGTAAACTAAAGGAGACGGTGTCGGACAGATGAGAAGGACCAAACCAAGTCCTGATGACATCAGCAAAGATCAAAGTAAAGACCAAAGACCTGAGTGAATCCGTCAGCAGGATCAAGTGTTTTGATAAGTAAGTGGCTAGGAGGGGGTAATAATAACTCCCCCACTGGACACCAACGTAGTCTGACTCCACAATTGTGTGGGTTACCCTGATGGTGACAGTCAGTGAAGAGCAGAAGACAGGAGAAGAAGGGGATGATGGTGTACAGGACTGGCAATGAACTGATGGGACCCGAAACCTGAGGGTGATAGCATGAGATGGGTGATAGCATTATGTTATTAGTTGAGGCCCTATTGTTTATAATGTCTGAGGTTTATAATTATAATGTGTGTAAATATGCCACGGTGCTGCAAATTACAATCTGAGGAGTATTATGTGAAGGTGTGAGGTGAAGGTCACTGTGCTGCCCATGACCTGTTATATCTGCAGGGGTAAAGTCCCATTAGGACAGTAAGTGACAGTGCGACAATTATTACTGTTAATAAAAATGTAGACCGGATTAATTATATATATATATTACAACCAGCAGCGGTTTGTAGATTATATCAAGACAACCATCCTGTATCCAGAGGAGAATAGGGAAAGTTAGGACCACTCCGATACCTTGGAAGTCCAGGTACAAAGGGGGGTTACTCATCAGGAGTAGCTCGTCTCAAGCTGGTGAAGAAATCCAAAACCCCTACCCGCCTGGTTCGAGTGGTCAGTGGTAGGTTGCTAGGCAAGACTCAGGGATAGAGTAATAATATTTTTAGGGGGGGCTGTCAGGGATCATTACCATGTATATTGTTTGAAAAATATTATCCTCACACATATGTATATACATTTCAGTTCTTTGTGTAATATACTGATATATATAATAAGTTCTTTGTTCATGTCGGACACACCTATGGAAGACACCGCCCCCTGGAATGCAAGAAGAGTGAGTCTGAGAAACTGGTGGGGGCTTGGGCACTCCCACATCTCTGGGGAGGAGGCATGTGTCTCTTTCTGTGTTTCTTTGTTCTGAATAAAAAGTTTTCAGTCTTCCTCCTGGCTGACAGAGGGAAGCTGTACCAAACATCTCTGTGTGGTGTACTTCTCTCCAGGCATGCCTTCAGCTTTCAATTTACAGAGGTGGTTATTCGGTGTGAAATACGGACCTGACAATTTCATTAGTACCTCTAGGGGACATGAACCAGCGATCATTAGATTGCTGGTGCAATACACTGCAATTCTAATGTATTGCAGAATATTGTCATTTCTACAGACTTCTGTAAAGGTAGTCCTGGGGGCCTTCATTAGGTCACATGACGTGACAACAATAGTCACATGCCGTGACAACCATAGTCATCCCCCGAACTCATTGCAGGGGGGGGGAGATGAGCTGTCGGAGGGGTCTGCCCCCTCTTTTCAAATACTCAGATGCTGTGGCCATTAGCCCTGGATGTCAGCTGTAAAACACAGCAGACACCCGCAACGTATGGAGCACACTCCATACATCACCCTCTGCTGTATGACGTACCTGACACGTCATTTTGCGGGAAGGGGCTAATATAAAACCATTAAAAGTGCATAAAATTCAGATAGTTACATAATAACATCAAATGTACTAACTTCCAAAAGTGATCAAGTGCATATTGCGTGATAATATAGTAAAAACATATATGCATTATATAATTAGTAAATACAATTAATTATAATCAGCTGGCACTGACCCCCTATATTTGAGATGGCGTCTATATAATTCAATAAATTCAAGCATATGTGTATGGCAACCTCTATCTGTTTCGGCATCCAATAGAACCCAATGCTCATGCCCAAGTCCTCTCTCCAATAACGAAATAGGACACATTGGTATGTTGTCTGGTATAGTATGTGTATAATGCATTGCATAGTTCACCAAGCTGCGCAAGTGCAATGTCTCACAGAGACCTCCAATGTGTCATAATGAAAAAGGGAACCATCACGTTTCGCATGTGCAGTGGCCGATCAAGGTTGCGACCGCGCCATATTGAAAAAGGTAAATATCCAGTTAAAGTCCATAGCGGCACCTTACATACATAGACATACCAGGGCTCTTAAATTACCAGGTACACTATTCATAATTATTCCAAAATAAGGCACATAAATGGGTACCCATTGCCAAAGGCAAAGTTGTGTAGACAGTTTATGCAGAGGATAGATAAGGAGAAAACGCTCCAAGATATATAGAGCTTGAAATCAATTCAATCAAACCCCAAGGCATTGGCTTTAAGCAGACTCATATGACCCTAGTAAAGGGAACTGACCATCTAATTATGGTAGGAATAAATCCCCTACTAACGGCCACATACAGCTCAAAGGACAGATATATAATCCATCACCGTGCCACAATATTGGGCCAACCCTTTTAGGTCTGTAAAATATTACGCCTATATAACATAAAATGGGGGTGATAAAACACAGACCTTGAAATCTCCAATCAACCCACTGCTATAACAAGAGACATCAAGTGCATGCAAACTCTGAAATGTCTGATGTCCTATATATCCTACCAGACATTGAAGACCGAAATAAAAAGAGAAGCGCATAGGATAAAAAAAGCAACGTGCATTGCCATGATAATATAATATGTCAGTCTGAAGTGACAGCGTTTGAAACCTCTTAATCAATTCTTGGGGCCCACTTCTCCCAACATATTTACAATATTCGACCATGTTGAATATATTTGCAAATACTTTGGTTTTTACTTCTACTCAATTATATAATGTTAATTTCTTCAAAATGACCAATTCCTCAAAATTAGTACAAGATGAAAAAGGTCTCTTTCACACGGCAGTATTCCGGTCAGTATTTTACATCAGTATTTGGAAATCAAACCAGGAGTGAAACATAAACAGTCAAAAGTATAATGGAAATATTTGTACCTCTTCCGTATTTTGGACCCATTCCTGGTTTTGGCTTTCAAATACTAACCAAAATACTGCTGTGTGAAAGAAGCCAACAGGATAGTATTTAGAGAGCTACTCAATATTTTATGTAGATTTTAATCATGCAAGGTTGTTCAAAGATATAAATTTCCTTTAAAGGTAATAGTTTTAATGGCCAGGTTCTAAATGAGCAGTGCACTGGGCTTATTTAACTCCTAAAAAAAGTTATTTGCATCTTGATTTTCTTCTTTCAAATCTTTACTCTACCAGACCTAATTAAGTCTGAGACCGATTTTTTTTATTGTATCCAAACTTCATGTTTCATGTATAGCTATACCGCTGTAAATGATGACGGTAATTATGCTGGTTTCTTTTTGAAAGGATCTGCCTGTTCTTAGCCAGTTTTGCAAATTATAGTGTAAAAACACTAGTTTTACAATCTACAGGGTGGGCCATTTATATGGATACACCTAAATAAAATGGGAATGGTTGGTGATATTAACTTCCTGTTTGTGGCACATTAGTATATGGGAGGGGGGAAACTTTTCAAGCTGGGTGTTGACCATGGCGGCCATTTTAAAGTTGGCCATTTTGTATCCAACTTTAGTTTTTTCAATGGGAAGAGGGTCATGTGACACATCAAACTTTTCGAGAATTTCACAAGAAAAACAATGGTGTGCTTGGTTTTAACGTTACTTTATTCTTTCATGAGTTATTTACAAGTTTCTGACCACTTATAAAATGTGTTCAAAGTGCTGCCCATTGTGTTGGATTGTCAATGCAACCCTCTTCTCCCACTCTTCACACACTGATAGCAACACCGCAGAAGAAATGCTAGCACAGGCTTCCAGTAGTTTCAGTTGCTGCACATCTCGTATCTTCACAGCATAGACAATTGCCTTCAGATGAACCCAAAGATAAAAGTCTAAGGGGGTCAGATCGGGAGGCATTTCTTCTGCGGTGTTGCTATCAGTGTCTGAAGAGTGGGAGAAGAGGGTTGCATTGACAATCCAACACAATGGGCAGCACTTTGAACACATTTTATAAGTGGTCAGAAACTTGTAAATAACTCATGAAAGAATAAAGTAACGTTAAAACCAAGCACACCATTGTTTTTCTTGTGAAATTCTCAATAAGTTTGATGTGTCACATGACCCTCTTCCCATTGAAAAAACTAAAGTTGGATACAAAATGGCCGACTTCAAAATGGCCACCATGGTCAACACCCAGCTTGAAAAGTTTCCCCCCTCCCATATACTAATGTGCCCATTTTATTTAGGTGTATCCATATAAATGGCCCACCCTGTATATCATCATACAACTGCAACCCCTATTTGTATATATAATGCATATTCACTCTATCTATCTATCTATCTATCTATCTATCTATCTATCTATCTATCTATCTATCTATCTATCTATCTATCTATCTATCTATCTATCTATCTATCTATCTATCTATCTATCCTCCACACATCTCTTAGCTGAGAAGCCAGAAGCCCTTCTATCCAAATTAGAGCTTTACTTTCCACATAGACTCCCATATGGTAAAAGCATAAAAAATAAAGCATAATTCCTCTATGTACCGTAAATTGCTGCTTAATCTTGAACTCACTTTAAAGAATTGCGACCTGAACCAAAGAAAATCTGTGATGCAATTCTATCAAGTTTATGTGTGCTTTTGGAACCATTTTTATCTCTTATTATCCAAAGCATTTTGATTTAAAATATTCTACTGTTTTGTGTTTACAGCTCATATGTAGACCTCTGTGTCGCCATGGCTACAGACTATAAAAAAAACAAATGAAAAACTGTGAGTAGTCTCATCCTGGAGTCATCTGTGACTGTCTTCCATTTGTCCCTTTGTAGTATAGGCAAGTCGGAAGGAGTTACACGATTTCAGGATCAAACTACACACAGGGTTTTTCGCAGTCTGTAACTATGGTGACACGTAGGTTTCTACTGAAGCTGTATACATTAATCAGTAAAGTAATTGTAATTAAAACCATTTACTGTTACTTTATTTTTTATCTCACATGTATAGGAGCAATAAAAAATTGTTTCAAAGTGTATATATACTTTGGGTAAAGTTAGAAGCTGCATTATTGGAACCTGCTTTTATCCGCAACATTTCCAGCACATGCATCCTTGAAGTGTAATTCCAGGTGGAATTGCCCTTTAAACTAGTAAAATCTGGAATGTTGTAAAATGGGGATGGCGCTACTTGAGGTATAATGGACCACATACTGTATCTAAATGTACATAACTAACACTGTGGAAACTTGATCACAGACAGAGGGTGTTGTGCACACCCGCAGAATATTGAAGAAGACTGTAAACAGCTTGGCATGAATTTTGCTTCATTTACCACTAACATTACCTGTTTTGATTTTTCCATCCTATGTCTCACATCAAACTTTATGTAGCAATTCCTTCATTGCAGAATTGTCGCCACAGGGCAAATAGAGACATTGGGAAATATATTCTAAATGCTTAATTTAGCTTCTGTATTTGGCCCTTTGGGTAATGTCAATAGAGTCAGTTAGAGAAAGTTAAACAACTCACATATTATAATTGGATATATCATATTCTGCTTGTTGTGCATTATTTTCCTCTAGCACTAAATCGCCAGCAGTACTGAAGTGGCTTAAACCTGCTTGTGTAATAATCTGTATCCTGTGAAAGGAATTTGATTAATAAGCTGGTTGTAATTTATGCAGCTGTAGGCGGATTATGTTTATTGCCTAAGCAAACCTCTTTGTCTTTATATACAGAGTCTGGTAGTTTAATTGCTCTACTTGTCACGGAGAAGGCAAAGAATCATCTACAGTGCTTAGGGAATATGCGTAGGCTGATATATATATATATATATATATATATATATATACACACACACACATTTTATATATATATATATATATATACTCATTATATATGTATGTATATATATATATATATATATATATATATATATATATATATATACACATAAATGTGTGTGTATATAAATATATATGTAGGCTTAGTCCCAGTTCTGAGTGAATGTGCAGCGTAGGTTCCCACCTCATAGGGGTCGCCTTGTCGTGGCAGGAGGGCTCACACAATTTGATCAAAATGTGCGCTAAGAACCTCCCTATTGAAAGTAGATTTAGCAGTAATGCATATTTATTTATATTTAGCGGCATAGGTGCAATTAGTGTTCACAGTGTGCTGTTGCTATTTTCTTGTGTTCTGTATAAATGTGCAGTCACAGTCGTTCTTGCACCTGTATACACCTTTTGTTTCATTTTGTTGAAATGTGCTGTTCAAACTTTTGTGTTGTTTATGTGATTCATATATGTGGGGTTAGTAACTGCCTCCATTTTTTTTTATCTTGCACTCCTCCTATTCTGCCCTGGGTGATTTTAATTAGTTTAATTCTGGTTCCCACCATCCCCAAGTATATGTAGGCTTAGTCCAAGTTCTGGGCGTATGTGCAGCATAGGTTCCCACCTCATAGAGGTTGCCTTGTCGTGGCAGGTGGGCTCACACAATTGGATCAGAATGTGCGCTAAGAACCTCCATATTGTAAGTAGATTTAGCAATACTACATATTTATTTATATTTAGCGGTTTAGGTGACATTAGTGTTCACAGTGTGCTGTCGTCCTTTTCTTGTGTGCCGTATATATATATATATATATATATATATATATATATATTTATAATATATGTATATATACATATATTATATATTCACTGTAACATGTAGCAAATGTAACATTTGACACTTACAAATAGAAACTAATCTCTACAAATTAACGTACAGAAGCAAACAGAACATGACAGAAAAACCTCTGAATAATAACTGCCTGACTATTTATCTTTTTTACTGAAAAATTTAAATAAGAACTGGAATGGGCCATTTGAGTTTAGAAGTCATACAAATGACTATTGCCTGTGTGCAGTCAAGGCATTTTTAATCATTGCAATATTAATAGAATGTCAAACTGCTGAAACGTCCGATTCTTGGCAAAAAATTACTCTAAAAAGATTGCAGAACATTCCAACAACTTACGCTTCATTCACATCTGTGTCAGGACACCGTTCATGGGTTCCATCAAAGCTTTCCATCAGGGGAACCCATGAATGGTATCCAAACTAAAACAAACAGAAACCATAGGTTTCCGTTTGATTCACCATTGAGTTTAATGGTGATGGATCCGGTGCAAATGGTTTCCGTTTGTCACCATTGTGTAAGGGTTCCATAGTTTTGAAGGAATTAATACTATAGTCGACTGCACTATTCATTCCATCAAAATGAAGAAACCCTTACACAACGGTGACAAACGGAAACCATTTGCACCGGTTCCGTCACCATTTAACTCAATGAGGATGCAAACGAAAACATATGGTTTCTGTTTGTTTCAGTTTGGATTCCATTCATGGGTTCCCTTGACGTAAAGCTCAGACGGAACCCATGAACAGAGTCCTGACGCAAATGTGAATGAAGCTTAAGTAACAAAGTTAGGGTACGTTCAGACGTGGCGTAATTTTTCCGCTGCAAATGTTATTGCAGATTTGGAGCAATTACGCAACGAATCTGCACCAACATTTGCATAGTTGACAGCTAATTCAGACAATGCAGATATCACAGCGGACTTGCCAGAGATTTTAGTTTTTGCATTGCAAAGGCTGAAATCCGCAGTGACATTCCGCTTCTTCTCCGCAATGTAATGAGCATGCTGAGGTGGGAAAATTCTGCACCACAGCCTAATTTCCGCACAGTTATTTTCTGCAATGTCTGAACTAACTTTCCTAAAAATGTATAGAAAGACATATAAAAAAACGGCTGCTGCAGAATTCCACTGCAGACTGTCCGCAGCGGAATTCAACAGCAATTCCGCCACGTCTGAATGAGCCCTTAGTGAAAAGCATCAGTAAGGGGGATTGGTAGATGCAGGAAAGTCGATAAATATTTCTTAAAGCAGGAACATATGTACCATAAAGTCAGCACATACTATGGGGCCCCTGGAGAGTGGTGGCTCATTGTAGTTTGGTCTTGTCAGGACTGAGGTGAGGTGTAGGCTGTGTAGGCGACTAGGGCGCCAACTAACAACAGGGACTCAGGGGGCGCATTCACATTGCAGTTATGTTGCAGTTTCTTGATATGAATTGTGGTAAAAACCGCAACAAAAATTCTATGATCACAGTCACAAATATGTGCAGGGCTGTTGAAGGACCATGGCCATATTTGTGAAGGTTCTAAAGTAAGAGGGTGGAGCTGCAAGGTTCCACAGTGGAGAAGAGAATGTGAGCTGCTTTTTGTAGGTGCATGGAGTCTGGTCTGGAATCTGCATTTATTTACTTGGTATGTATTTATTTAGGGGGTGTGATCTAAGGTTTGCATTTATTTAGGGGTCCGGGGACTGCATTTATGTCTAGGCTTTTGACTAAATCTGCATTACTTTAGGGGTTGTGGTCTGGGGTATGCATTTACTTAGAGGGTCTGGACTGGGTCTGTATTTATTTACAGGGTCTAGACTGGGATCTGTATTACTTCAGGCGGAATGGACTGGTGTCTGTATTTATTTTGGGGTCTGGTGTCTAGATTTGTTTGGGGGGTCTGGGGTCTGTATTTATTTAGGTGCTCTGCTCTGGGCTCTGAGGTTTGTAGTTATTTAGAGGGTCTGGACTAGGTTTGTGTTTATTTAGGGTGTCTGGTCTGAGGTCTATATTTATTTAGGGACTGGGATTTGTACTTATTTAGGGGCACTATTTATTTAGGGGATTTGTATTTATTTTGGTGGTCCATATTATTTAAGGATCTGGCCTGGGGTCTGTATACTGGTGTTTGGTATGTGTTTATTCTGGGGTCTGGAGTCTGTATTTATACTGGGGTCTGGTCTGAGGTCTGTTTTTCAGGGTTTGGTTCCAGTCTGTATTATTTTGGGGTCTGTATGTTTTTTGGGCCAAGAGAGTCTGTATATATTTTTGGGTTTGTACTTGTTTGGGATCTGGGATTTGTATTAATTTGTGTTTCTTCTGGAATCTACAGGGTGGGCCATTTATATGGATACACCTAAATAAAATGGGAATGGTTGGTGATATTAACTTCCTGTTTGTGGCACATTAGTATATGGGAGGGGGGAAACTTTTCAAGCTGGGTGTTGACCATGGCGGCCATTTTGATGTCGGCCATTTTGTATCCAACTTTAGTTTTTTCAATGGGAAGAGGGTCATGTGACACATCAAACTTATCGAGAATTTCACAAGAAAAACAATGCTGTGCTTGGTTTTAACGTTACTTTATTCTTTCATGAGTTATTTACAAGTTTCTGACCACTTATAAAATGTGTTCAAAGTGCAGCCCATTGTGTTGGATTGTCAATACAACCCTCTTCTCCCACTCTTCACACACTGATAGCAACACCGCAGAAGAAATGCTAGCACATGCCTCCAGTATCCGTAGTTTCAGTTGCTGCACATCTCGTATCTTCACCGCATAGACAATTGCCTTCAGATGACTCCAAAGATAAAAGTCTAAGGGGGTCAGATCGGGAGGCATTTCTTCTGTCACATGACCCTCTTCCCATTGAAAAAACTAAAGTTGGATACAAAATGGCCGACTTCAAAATGGCCGTAATGGTCAACACCCAGCTTGAAAAGTTTCCCCCCTCCCATATACTAATGTGCCAAAAACAAGAAGTTAATATCACCAACCATTCCCATTTTATTTAGGTGTATCCATATAAATGGCCCACCCTGTATATTAATTTTGCTTAATCTGCCTAGGGCAGCAAAATGCCTTGTCTCCGCCATAGGCCTTTTCCTTATTTTATTGGGACGTGAGAAGCTGCACAGGGGTGTTGTCTCTGTAGGCACTACAATCTCAGCAAGGCCTCCTGTGGCATGTGGTTAGCCATGTGATGGTGTCAATCAGCCCCTGAAAGGGGCGTAGTTTTAATCTTTGCCATGCAACATCTAATACTCTACCTTGGAGTACAGTGAATCCAGTAATAACTCATTACATTATTGAAAGAAACTGTAAATCTTTGCAAACATTGCATTAAGTTACGAGTTCTATAATCTTAGTAATGATCGCTCATTACTACAGCCAAGTTTAAGGACGAGGCAGTCGTCCGAAACGCGTAGGCCCCGAGGACATCACCTCCACTATTTCACACACCCAGGACTTATACAACTGGACTTCCTTTTAACTCATGCCAATAAACTTGGAACAGAATATCCATTTTAAACTTGACCCAGCGCTGGATCCTACCTTTTCCTCTTCTTGCTAGCCCACCGTGTGCCGACACGAGGATCCGAGTGCTATCTACAAACACACAGGAGTGTGTCAGGTGAGCTGGAGGTTCCCTCCCCAGTTTCTATTCTATAATCTTAGTAATGATCGCTCATCTCCACACATATACTGATCATAGCTAGAGGAAAACAGCAAAAAAGTGCCGATCAACGAGGTATCTCGTTGATCGGCACTCATTGTTATGGCCAATATTGGCAGTTATAAAAGGATTTTTACTACGCAGCAGTGGTCACAAGTAAGACCCTGAAGTACTGCTACTCCGTTAACTCCCTAAATGCTGCAGTCAGTAACATCCGTGGAAACTAGGGGGATAGACAGAAAAAGGGGGCTCCCTCTGTCATCCCATTTGCACCCCGTGACACGATAGAAACTATTATTTAGCTACTTAAAGGTGTTGTACGGGCACGTGGCGGTTCGTCATACTGATGACCTATCCACAGAATAGGTCATCAGTATGTGATAGGTAGGGTTCCGACACCTGGACCCCCATCAATCAGCTGCTACGACTACTCCTGGGCACTGAATATCCTAGTATAGCGGCCATGCTGCAGTACTGCAGCTCTGCTCCTATGGGAGCGGAGTTGGAGTACTGCAGCACGTCCACTGTGCAGTGTATGGAGTCATCTGCTTTTGACACTGGCCACTACATAACATTCAGTGCACGGAGGCAGCCGATACAGCTGATCGGTGTGGACTCCAAGTGCCGGACCCCTACCTATCATATACTGATGACCTATCCTGTGGATAGATCATCAGAATGAAGACTAGCCCAGTGCCCATACAACACCTTTAAGTAGTTAAATAATGGTTTCTAATGAACGGGTTTACTATCAATGCATTTCGTAACTGTGCCAGTACTGCATCGAGCCCTTCATTTTCTTCTCACAATCTCAGGATCAGAACTATTTAAAAAAGTAAATGCAATAACTCAATAAATGTATTACAAACATTCTCCCAGTCCTCACCATTGTATTTATGTCTTGATTTTGGAGGGTAGAAGTGTATTTTTTAACGCTGTCAAACTTTTGCTGGAAAGCAATTGTGTACAGACTTCCAATTGAATATAAAGACCATTGGAGTTGAAATAAACTAGTCCAAAGTGAGACATTATAGAAATTTCACTTGATGTACCCAGAATGCTCCATATAAAATACTTTCTATTGAGCTAAATTAGACTTTGTACTGATGCTCTCAGTTTTCATTTGCAGCTACTGTACCACAGAGTCATGTCAACAGGAGAGGTGAAAGAATTGCAGCATCACTGCCTACAGTCAGCGTAGATAACAGCAAGGGATATTTCCATGTAGAACGGAGTATGCTTTTTTTCAGACTAAGTTTGAGATCCTATTGATCCAAGCAATCCACTGCTATCCGGGTCAGTAGCTGGAGACAAATGTCACACTGGTCATTCTGCTCTTCAAGGCATGAAAGTAGAGAGTAATTTAACTTCAAAACACTCTTCTCCTCTCATCCCGCTTTGCAGGACAAAAAGCAGAAAAGTGCTCGCCTGCCGATAATGGTTGTGAGAAAGACACTTGGAACAATTGCATAGTAATTGGGTAAAACTTCCTTTGAAAGAGACCAGTCCGTTCTCTGCCTGGTAGCATTCAAAGTCAGATACAAGGGAGTGTGCAACACAGCCAGGGCTCAATGTATGTATTCAAAAGCTATGCTACGGTATGTTTTGTGCAGCCAAATAAAGAGGACAGTGGTTGTCCTGGCAACACGCTGCTGCAAATTAGTGATTACATAAAAATGGTACGTTTACAACCATCTTTCTAGATGTTAAGGAAATTAAAGAATTTCTTCTGAACTGCAGTTTAAATGAGTTTTCTACTGCGCTAAAAAAAACAAAACAATTTCGGTTGTCCTATTAAGGGGCAGTTCCATTTCTAATAAAGGGCCAGCACATTGTTGTTATTGTTGCTATCTATGTACCATAAAAGATCAGACATATTTACCTAAGTGATGGATTTACAGTACAATGCATGATACGAAGTCAGTAAAGTACAAAACATAATATGGATTCTATGCAATACAACACATGATACAAATTCTGTACAATACAATGCCTCATACAAATTCAGTACAGTGCAATACATGCTATAGATTCAGTAGAGTAAAATATATGATACGGATTCTATACAGTATAATACATGTTATACAGTAGTTTCAGTAACGTATAATACATGACAGATTTATTACAGTACAATAGATGCTATAGATTCAGTAGAGTAAAATATATGATACGGATTATATAGAATATAATACATGTCATACAGTAGTTTCAGTAAAGTACAATACATGATATAGATTTATTGCAGTACAATGCATGATACAGATTCTATACAGTATACGGCCTCATGCACACGGCCGTGCCCGCGATTGCGAGCACGGCCTGTTGCCGACGGGCCGCGAGCCGCTTTTTCGGCCATGCAAAGTATCGAGCACGGCCCGCAAAAAATGAAAAGGACATGCTCTATAATTCTCAGCACGGCACGGTTCTATGGCATGGACACCCTTCCATAGCGATACGGAAAGGTGTCCGTGGCCAATAGAACCGGGTGGGTCCATAATTGCAGATTATATTGCAGTCCCCAATTACGGAGATTTTTTACGGTCGTGTGCATGGGGCCTAATACATTATATAGATTCAGTAGAGTACAATACAGGATACAGATTCTATACAATATAATACATGATATACATTTATTACAGTACAATACATGATGTAGATTCAGTAGAGTACGTGACCTTGGAATACCTGACAATTTCCTAGAAATTGAAAACCGATATATATATATATATATATATATATATATATATATATATATATATATATATATATATATATATATAAATAAATAACCATATGTAAATAGCCATATCAATAGTACAATATCAATAACACAATAACTATATGTGCATAACAATTAACTAATACAGGAGGGGGTCCTTGAAGTCCCTCTAATTAACATTGACAACCTCAGCACCACCTCTCCGCACAGTAGAGATATACTCAAAGTTTAGCATTTAAATACCAACTTTGGGACTCCCCATACTTGCGATGGGTCTACAATTTTCCCCAAAATGTACCACCTTCAAAGACCCCGTACCCGCCAACTGCCATGGCAGATCAAACTGCAAAGAGAAAGAAAAACAAGCCAACAAAAGAAAAAAAAAAAACGACAGCACCAATAAGATCAAAAAGGAAAGGAAAATTGAAAAAAAAAAAACAATGCTAAGAAAAGAAAAATGAAAGTATGGTGGGTGGGATGCTGCCCTACTGCTAACATACTGAATGATGGGAACTTCCTGTCTCTGTGTACCCCTCCCTTTTGACCCATCTTGACCTCCAATCAGGTAAGGCTCTAACAATACCCCTTTTTCTCTTAGCACACACACACCCTTGAATTTCTCCCCTCTATCCCCTAGCCCGCTATTTACTTTAAGTTATTAACCCCTTCCTCACTTAAACAAAACTTCCCTCCAGGGCCAGAACATCCCTCCAAAGTCATGGGGCATTACCCTAAACTGCACCCCTGTCCAGGCCCTTGCTATACATGATACAGATTCTATACAGTATAATACATGATATAGATTCAGTAAAGTACAATACATAATATAGATTTATGAATACAAAGACTCCAGAAGGTTACGTAGCGGGTTAGGTGCTACTGTAGGGTATTTGATGCACCTCCAATATGTAAAATAGGCAAGCTTCATAAATATTGAGCAAACTTCATTAGAACCAAAAAGCCAGAAAGCCACAAAATTGATGAAAAAGTATAAATAGTTTATTGGACATACAACACAAAAATTGCAATTAAAATACAAGGAGATCTAAAAAAGAAGAACAGTGTGGGATATGACGTCAGTGGATTAAGGGTATCCTGCAATACTACTCTAACTTAGCATGATTGTATATAACAAATGTATGTATTTATGTCATTAGTTCCTAAGTGATGTAAAGGACATCTATAGAACAGTCCTTCAGGGTTGCACTCGGGTATGATGGTATACAAGTGCATAAAGTACATCATACACTTGGTGAAGACAAGTTACCCGGGGTCATTGGCTTATGAGCCCTGTACTGCCCAGATCAAAAATGGGTAAAGAAGGAACCGTCTTAGGGAGCTACAACCAGCCAGAAGGAAGAGATAGAGTAGAAATGAAAGAAATGTACATGTGGGTCCACAGGGATCCACTAAGGATATAGTTGCTTTGTGAGGTAGGCTTACCCATAGAAGTCGAAGTATGTGTTCCCACACTGCAGCCTGCAGTGTGGGAACCCCGGGTAACTTGTCTTCACCAAGTGTATGATGTACTTTATGCACTTGTATACCATCATACCCGAGTGCAACCCTGAAGGACTGTTCTATAGATGTCCTTTACATCACTTAGGAACTAATGACATAAATACATACATTTGTTATATACAATCATGCTAAGTTAGAGTAGTATTGCAGGATACCCTTAATCCACTGACGTCATATCCCACACTGTTCTTCTTTTTTAGATCTCCTTGTATTTTAATTGCAATTTTTGTGTTGTATGTCCAATAAACTATTTATACTTTTTCATTTTTCATCATTGGTAAAGTTTGTGTGGGACTTAATAGCTGCACAGCGTGATCTCGTGAGATCACGCTATGAATGACAGCACAGCGAGATCACGCTGTGCAGCTATTAAGTCCCACACAAACTTTACCGAAGTGTCGGGAGTGTGAATAGACATCACGTCCTGGCTGGAGGTGATGTCTATTCACTCTCAAGACTCTTCAGTAAAGTTAATGTGGGTGTATGTGACAGCACAGTAAGATCACGCTGTGCTGAGTATGAATGGAGAAAAGTATATGACGCTGATTGGTCAGTGTCATACACTTCTCTTCACAACGCCCACTTGGTCAAAAGTAAAAAATTGCCCAGTTGGGCATTAAGAAAGTAATTAGCATAAATCTAAAATTGCTCATAACTTGGTCAAAAATGATTGTTTTTCAAAATAAAAAACACTGTTGTTATCTACATACATTACAGCGCCGATCAGATTATGTAGGAGATAGGGCATTTATAATGTGGTGACAGAGCCTCTTTAAGAATGCAGAAAGTTTTGACCTTCCTGATATATGTCCTTTTATGTGGTAATAACTTTGGAATGCATTTTCTTATCCAAGGGGTTATGAGATCGTTTTTTCATGACACATTGTAATTTATTTTAGTGGTAAATTTTGCTCCATACATTCTGTGTTTATTTGTGAAAAACACAAAAATGTATTTAATTTATTTATTTTTTTAAATTGAATTTTCCAAAATTTTTATTTCTCTGCATTTTTTCACATCACCGTTCGCTTTCCGTTCCGGGGTTCCGTCGGAGGTTTCCGTCAGGTGAACCCCGCAACAGAAAGTGAAACTGAAACCACAGCTTGCGTTTCCATCACCATTGATATCAATGGTGACGGAAACATTGCTAATGGTTTCCATTCGTCACCATTCTGGTAGGTTTCCGTTTTAACACCGGAATCAATAGTGGAGTCGACTGCTCTGTTGATTCAGTCGGAAAACCGGACACCTGACGGAATGGTGAAGAACGGAAACCATTAGCTATGTTTCCGTCACCATTGCTATAAATGGTGACGGAAACGGAAGCTGTGGTTTCAATTTCACTTTCCATTGCGGGGCTCACCCGACGGAAACCTCCGATGGAACCCCGGAACGGAGAACCAACGCTGATGTGAACAGGCCCTTATATACTGCACTACTTATGCAGTGCAGTGTAATATAACTGCCAGTTTTACACAGATGGGTAAAACGGGATAAACAGCCAGGATCAGAGGATTGACATCTTCTGAGCCCCCACCATCACTGGGCCATAACTGTAAGGCAAGATGCTCTAAAACTGTACATTGGATTTCACCAATGGGTTAAATATCCTTGGATTAGTAGCTTTAATTAAACTTTAATAATTTTAGCGCATTTTATAACGCTTTTTAGCCACGACCATTTTTGTAAACACTTCTTAGAACTGTTGGATTTGTGCACATGAAGAACTGCATTTTTTAATTCAATCTAAAACATACATCTAGTGCTTTTTGCTAAGTAAATCTATGTCATTGTCTTTTTAACTTTGTCAGTGCAAAGGAGTGGATTTTTTTTTATGGAGAAGCCAAGGCAATCATACTGCAGGCACTGGCTAGTTAAATAACTCTTCACAGCAATGGTGTAGAGAAGAGAGAAGAGGGTTATGGGCTATCCCAGGGTTTAAGGGCATGACCACACGTGGCGGAATTGCTCTGGAATTCCGCTGCGGACAGTCCGCAGTGGAAATCCGCAGCGTACACGTTTCTCCATTGCCTTCCACAGCTTTTTAGTTGGGTTTGTTTACACGTAGCGGACAATTCCGCTGCGGAGCATAGGCTGCGGTGCGGAATTTGGTGTCCGCAGCATACACTGGTTGTTGTGGACGTGTAGCGGACTTGTTGCGGACTCATTGCAGAATTTCTCCATTGACTTCAATGGAGAGTCAAAATTCCGCAATGAAGTCTGCAGATGTTATGTGTGCTGCGGAGCGTATTGGTTTTACTACCATGACATTTCTTCATTCTGGCTGGACCTATGTATTTCTAGGTCTACAGCCAGACTGAAGAAGTCAATGGGGCTCCCGTAATTACGGGTGACTACGTGTGTTGCAACATCAGTAAATAGTCACTGTCCAGGGGGCTGAAAGAGTTAAGTGATCGGCAATAACTGTTTCAGCACCCTGGACAGTGACTTCCGATCACAATATACATCAACCTGTAAAAAAAAATAGAAGTTCATTCTTACCGAGAACTCCCTGCTTCTTCCTCTAGTCCGGCCTCCCAGGATGACGTTTCAGTCCAAGTGACAGCTGCAACCAATCACAGGCTGCAGCGGTCACATGGACTGCCGCGTCATCCAGGGAGGTCGGGCTGGATGTCAGAAGAGGGACGCGTCATCAAGACAACGGCCGGGTAAGTATGAATTTCTTTTTACTTTTACTATGGAAAGGGCTGTCCCTTCTCTCTATCCTGCACTGACAGAGAGAAGGGAAGCCCTCTTCCCGTCAATACGCAACGACTAGTCCGCATCAATTTAATGCCCATTTTAGGCAAAGCCGCAACAGAATCTGCAATGCAGATTCTGTGCGGCATTGATGCGGACAGTGGCGGAAGAACTCCGCCACATCTGGGCATGCCCTAACAGGTTAAGGATGCAGCCAATTTTATTGTTAAGGATACAAGGAGATTTGTCATTTTTGCTTCCCTGCATTTTAACATTCATAGCTATTTTACTTTTTCATTGAGTTATATTTTTTCATTGCACCATTTTGGGATATACTGTATATAACATGGGGTTCAACCTTTATTATTTTTTGAGGGGATTTCCCAGTTATAAATTTTTAACCCATACTTTTATTGTACAGTATAATACATTAGAATACCTATGTTTTCCAATGCATTACTGTCTGACAGGATAAAATTGATAGGCACATAATGGGTATGAACTAATAGGGACTTAGTAATGGCAGCCCTGGGTGCCTTTTCTAGGTCCCCAGCTGCAATGGTAACGCATCGCAACCCATTGATCTCTTAT
This sequence comes from Rhinoderma darwinii, assembly GCF_050947455.1. Taxonomy (NCBI): domain Eukaryota; kingdom Metazoa; phylum Chordata; class Amphibia; order Anura; family Rhinodermatidae; genus Rhinoderma; species Rhinoderma darwinii. The sequence goes on from NC_134689.1 coordinate 344,447,439, forward strand.
GGGTTGACAAGGGGGGCCTCACTATTAGGTGCCCCAGTGACTATTAACTCAGGCATCTAAGGGGTTAAACGGTTGAGATTGGCGATATTCTCATTGCAGTGGGATGTTGTCTGTCAATTTCAGCTAGTTCTTGCTGGTTATGGGGAAAGCACAACTCCTGCAAAGTAAAGTCATATTACGGCAGTTCATGGGAATTAATTGCTTACAACAATGTACTATTACATTGCAGGTTGGGAGCTTTGGAATTGGCCAACCTGAAGGATGTGGTAATGTTAACTGTAGTAAAAAAAAAAGAGATATAGAACAGCACAAACATCATGCCCAGGGGCGTAACTAGGAAAGACTAGGCCCCAGAGCAAACTTTTGACTGGGCCCCCCTTCCCCTGGGTGCCACACAACCCCCCCTTGTAGATAGTGCCTCCCTGTAGATTCCACCACATAGCGCCCTCTGTAGATAGCACCATACAGCCCCCTGTAGATAGTGCCATACACAGCCCCCTGTATATAGCACCATACAGCCCCCCTGTAGATAACGCCATACAGCCCCCCTGTAGATAGCGTCATACAGCCCCCATGTATATAGCGCCATACAGCCCCCCTCTAGATAGCGTCATACAGCCCCCATGTATATAGCACCATACAGCCCCCTCCCTGTATATAGCACCACACAGCCCCACTGTAGATAGTGCCATACACAGCCCACTGTATATAGAAATATAAGGTCCCCCTGTATATAGTGCCATACAGCCCCCTCCCTGTATATAGCACCATACAGCCCCAATGTATATAGCACCATACAGCCCCCTGTTTATAGTGCCATACAGCCCCCCTGTACATAGCACCAGACAGCCCCCCTGTATATAGCACCATACAGCCCCCTGTATATTGTACCATACAGCCCCCCCTGTAAATAGCAACATACATCCCCCCTGTATATAGCAACATACAGCCCTGCTGTATATAGCACCATACAGCTCCCCTGTATATAGCACAATACAGCCCCCCTGTATATAGCACCATACAGCCCCCTGTATATTGCACCATACAGCCCCCTGTATATAGCGCCATACAGCCCCCTGTATATAGCACCATACAGCCCCCCTGTATATAGAACCATACAGCCCCCCTGTATATTGCACCATACAGCCCCCCTGTATATAGCACCATACAGCTCCCCTGTATATAGCATCATACAGCCCCCCTGTATATAGCACCATACAGCTCCCCTGTATATAGCATCATACAGCCCCCCTGTATATAGCACCATACAGCCCCCCTGTATATTGCACTATACAGCACCCCTGTATATAGCGCCATGCAGCCCCCTTATATAGCGCCATACAGCTCCCCTGTATATAGCAACATACAGCCCCCCTTTATATTGCACAATACAGCCCCCCTGTATATAGCGCCATACAGCTCCCCTGTATATAGCACCATACAGCCCCCCTGTATATTGCACCATACAGCCCCCCTGTATATAGCGCCATACAGCCCCCCTGCATATTGCACCATACAGCCCCCCTGTATATAGTACAATACAGCCCCTCACATACATCCTCCCCCTGTAGAGAATGTCATAAAACCCAAACCCCCCCCAAAAAAAAAGAAGAAACGGCCTTTAGCTTATGGTTTGTCCCACAAAAGACATGTATCCCATATCCACAGACCCAGAAAGTCCGAGGTTTATCATGGAGTACTTCGGGGGACTTTCGGTCCCCCGTTCTCCTTATCGCTGGGAGTCCCAGTGATCACACATGTATCCCTTATCCTGTGGATAGGGGATACAGGTGTTTAGTAGGAACAACCCCTTTAATGGCAGAGAGGGGAGATACCTCCCTGCTCTGCCGCAGTGTTCAGTGGCGTTGCGCTGTAGCAGCCATAGTGGCTGCTAGTGGAGCCTCCGGCCATGGGGCCTGTGCCGGCGGGCAGCACGAGCCCCCTCATGCCGCGGGCCCCGTATAAGCCGATATGGCTGCTACAGCGGTAGTAAGGCCACTGATCATGCCTATAGACCGGTGGTAATGGAAATGCCAGCCAGGAGCAGGCACGCTACATAGGCACAGGATTGAGGTTCTTCGGTAGGGTCATTGTTGCCCTAATATACACTGGAACTGCTAGAATAGCCATGGCATGCCTTTATTCCAGTTGTTGAATGTTAGACAGCTAAGGATTTAGTTGAATTCTGGAATCCCAATGTATACTTGCCTAGCACTTCTTTGCAAGCGCCACACAGCTGAAATCAACTAGATGGCACCCAATAACAACAGTTCCATATAGACAGTACAGTAAGAGCATCAGGTTAATGAACTCAAATAAACATTATTCCATTAATCATAAGAATAGATTGTGCGGGTAGCTATTTAATGCATGTTTAATGTATTTTAATGTCTTATCCTTTAAGCAGGACAAACACGAAAGAAAATGTCTTAATGGTTTTAACTGACTGTTGCTGCAGTTTCTAATTTCTTGACATTTTTGCATTAAGTGATCTCTATGGTTACAAGGTAATTAATGGGACTTTAAGATGTTCGCTATGATAGAAATTAAATGTCTACTATTTAAAATTCTGTGTGTAATGGGTCTTTCATTGTATACAAGGATTACATTCTTAGATAAACTTCATGTCTGAAAACTTTATCTTAAAATGTTGTCAGTTATGGTTTTTGAAATTTGACATAGAGTATTGATGTGTACGTAGATGTGCATTGAACTGCATAAAGTAGCACAACTCTATATTACCATGCTTCAAAAGCAGCATATAAAACACAACTTATTATTGGACTGTTATTGAAAGGCCTATAGTGCATGTATGTTAGTTTAAGAAATAATTTGATCTTCTAGAACAGGACTGCACAACCTTTTTATGGTCTGACAGTACACTACCGTTCAAAAGTTTAGGGTCACTTAGAAATGTCCTTATTTTTGCAAGAAAAGCACAGTTTTTTCAATGAAGATAACATTAAATTAATCAGAAATACACTCTATACATTGTTAATGTGCTAAATGACTATTCTAGCTGCAAATGTCTGGTTTTTAATGCAATATCTACATAGGTGTATAGAGGCTCATTTCCAGCAACCATCACTCCAGTGTTCTAATGGTACATTGTGTTTGCTAACTGTGTTAGAAGGCTAATGGATGATTAGAAAACACTTGAAAACCCTTGTGCAATTATGTTAGCAATGCTGTAAACAGCTTTGCTGTTTAGAGGAGCTATAAAACTGACCTTTCTTTGAGCTAGTTGAGAATCTGGACCATTACATTTGTGGGTTCGATTAAACTCTCAAAATGGCTAGAAAAAGAGAGCTTTCATGTGAAACTCGACAGTCTATTCTTGTTCTTAGAAATGAAGGCTATTCCATGCGAGAAACTGAAGATTTCCTACAACGGTGTGTACTACTCCCTTCAGAGGACAGCACAAACAGGCTCTAACCAGAGTAGAAAGAGAAGTGGGAGGCCCCGCTGCATAACTGAGCAACAAGACAAGTACATTAGAGTCTCTAGTTTGAGAAATAGACGCCTCACAGGTCCTCAACTGGCAGCTTCATGAAATAGTACCCGCAAAACGCCAGTGTCAACGTCTAGAGTGAAGAGGCGACTCCGGGATGCTGGCCTTCAGGGCAGAGTGGCAAAGAAAAAGCCATATCTGAGAGCGGCCAGCGCAGTCACCAGATCTCAACCCCATAGAGCTGTTGTGGGAGCAGCTTGACCGTATGGTAGGCAAGAAGTGCCCATCAAGCCAATCCAACTTGTGTGAGGGGCTTCTGGAAGCATGGGGTGAAATTTCTCCCGATTACCTCAGCAAATTAAGAGCTAGAATGCCAAAGGTCTCCAATGCTGTAATTGCTGCAAATGGAGCATTCTTTGACAAAAGCAAAGTTTTGAAGGAGAAAATTATTATTTCAAATGAAAATCATTATTTCTAACCTTGTCAATGTCTTGACTATATTTTCTAGTTATTTTGCAACTCATTTGATAAATATAAGTGTGAGTTTTCATGGAAAACACAAAATTATCTGGGTGACCCCAAACTTTTGAACGGTAGTGTATATGCCATAAATGTCTGGCAAATGGGGTCCCAATTTTGTGGGAGTTTCGAAACTCCCATAAACTAGAATAGATAGTACAGCATGCCTGCATGGCCATGTCTCTACCTCTTCTCATTCTCTCTGGAGTGCCAATCAGTGGATTTGCCATAAATGTCTCAGATTGAAATAAAGAAGCACTTTGGGATATGCCTAGAGCAAGGCCTGAGACAGCAGTGAATGACAGAGAGTTTCTATGGGCATCAAATAGAGAATACCAGTCATACACCACCCTCACAAGCCTGTGCTAGCCATAATACAGTAGCACTTTATGCCCCCCCATAACAGTACTTGCCAAACAATGCCCTCCAGTATTGTTAATCACACATTGTCCCCCATAACATTGTCAACCACGCAATGCCGCTGGGGGCTTCATGAGAACGGCTATCCCGGCCGCAGGCGGCACCAGGGGGCGTTGCAGGTTGTGCAACCCTGTTTTATAGTCATGCAGAAGACCCAAAAGTGCCTATGCCCCATATGAGAAAACCAGTACTATAAACGACACATGATATTTTAGGGGGCCCTGTTACACATTTTGCATTGGACCCAGAATCTTCCAGATAGTTCTCTGGGTTAGACAACTCCTATCCACCTGAAAGGTCCCGTAAGTCCTCCAGAGAGGGAGAGCTTCTCTTTGTAGCTGCTCTTCACTCTGGCTAATAGAAGGGGGTCCTCAACAGGGGCATCTATTTCAGCCATATTTCCTAATAAGGCATTTAGAAATTGTCTATCTAAAGAATACGACCCTTAAAAAGAACATAGATGTGGTCTAATTTTCTAAAATAGTAAATTTTATAATTTACCATAGTGGGATGCCAACAAGCTACTCTGAGTTGGCCAGGGTAATTAGAAAAAGGACAAGGGCAGTAAACTGAAACGTTGCCCCAGCAGAAGGAAAGCCTTGCTATGATGCAGCGACTCGGAGTAGTGATTTTTCATGGATGTGGGATATGTATTAAAGAAAACCTGACCATACTCCAGCCGTAATCTACAGCCTGGCTGCAAAGGGTATGTGCACACGAGAAGTGCCTTTTACGTCTGAAAAGACAGACTGTTTTCAGGAGAAAACAGCTGCCTCGTTTCAGACGTAAAAGCTCCTCCTCGCATTATGCGAGGCGTCTTTGACGCTCGTAAATCTTGAGCTGCTCTTCATTGACTTCAATGAAGAACGGCTCAAGTTACGTTGCAAAGAAGTGTCCTGCACTTCTTTGCCGAGGCAGTCAATTTACGCGTCGTCGTTTGACTGCTGTCAAACGACGACGCGTAAATGACAGGTCGTCGGCACAGTACGTCGGCAAACCCATTCAAATGAATGGGCAGATGTTTGCCAACGTATTGTAGCCCTATTTTCAGACGTAAAAGGAGGCATAATACGCCTCGTTTACGTCCGAAAATAGGTTGTGTGAACCCAGCCCAAGGGCTTAGGACACGTTATCTATTACCACATCTATCACTATTAATGTGTGGGTTGGAGTGCTGGCTGCTTTTTTTATTACCTTTTGTGGGTAACCTTCTTGAGTGAGCTAGTGCTTTTGTTGGAACATGGCTCGTTCTTTGACCTTGTTCTTGTCTTGTCCTTTGTTTTCTTAATTTCCGACTTTTGCCTTGACCTCACTATGTCTCCATCTATTCATAAGGTTTGAATGCTTTAGAAATGAATAGAATTGGACTAAGACAATTTTCAAGCATGGTAATACGGGACCATTTTAGTACACGTATTACGGCCACTATAACTGGACTTCCAGTGATTCTACTGAATAGTACTTAGATTGCCATATGATGCTATATGTACACAGTATGATAGCTCTAATAATTCTGCCCTTGGACACAGACAGCAACTGAGCTTTATGTAACTAAGCCAACCCAATGCACTGATCTGTTAGGATAGAACATCAGAAGAATTCTCAATTTACAGTAGTTTTAGACATCAATGGAGTATAAAACATCACGTAACTATACAAAGTTAAGCAACAATATATGTATAGAATTTTTAATGAGTTTTGTATGTTGCTGTTCAAGGGTACAGTTTTCCTTACCTTTCCATACATATTAGTCAGCAGAACAGTCAGTCTCAGGCTAAGCTCTGCCTAGTTTAGGAAAGATTTAACAAATTACATTTGGTCATAACTATAATGACACATAAATGATTTACACATTTTCATTAAAGAATGGGGTGGAGTTGCAATACCAGACAAAGTCCATGGACAAGACTGGAGCCGTTTCTGGTAAAAAAAAAAAAAAAGTTCATACACCTCTTTCATAAGAGCTGCTTTGTGCTCTATGACATAGCTCATGTTTAGCCAATTAACCCAATCTCTTCACCCGAAATAACAAAAATTACTAGCTGCTGGGGATAAAGAACAGTGAGAAATCAGCAGCTACATACCTATTCCCCAAAAAAAAAGTGCAAAAATGATGTGATATTACTAGGAGGTAGTGTTAAGACATTTTTAAGAAAGTATCATTCCCATTAAACCATATTTCATTGCTTCTTCTTTATTGTGTCTCTTGTCTTGGCATTTGAAGCCATCAATACATCATGTTTACCATTCCTGTGATCCCATCCTCATGGCTGATATTTTATTTGCAAATCTTTCGCCTGTGATAAATGTTATTGTCTTTGCATAATCCGGTCTAATAAAGCAGAGAAAATATATATATGACAGCAGTTTACATGGTGCCCTTTGCTTTGTCTCTCTATGGATTTGCATTTCCATGAATTTTAAGTAGCTGTTTTTATTTTTGTTCTGAGAGAAAGTCATGACTGACTTCTGATTTGCTATATTGGCTTAATTCTCAAGAATAGAAGCCCAGGTCAATAAAGAGTTAAATACAAGACTGGATTAATAGGCCAATGTTGGTTCTGCCACATATAGTCTTTTATACATATAGAAAAAAGAACCTAATGCACAGCACTATGTATTCATGACCCTTATAAGATATTAAAAATGACCTCTCCAAAGTAACACTCACTGAAGCTAGTGGTTTCCAGTGGTAATAGGACAAAACTTGTCATCTGGCCTGGTCCTTAATGGTGGTTGAGGAAAGCAGAATCACTCGGGCAAATACAGTACCAGAGGAGTCAACAGGAGTAAGCAGTAATATAGGTCAGAGGTTTGTCAAATCACAGATTTTTTTTGATCCAGACGAATTATATCAGTTTGCTTTTGAACATCTTCCTTCTCGCCTTAAAGTAAATCAATATGGTAACTCATGTAGTTAAACTATATCTGGAAAGTCTCTGTAGAATACTGCTGAAATCTGGGACACAGTGTAACATAGACTCTAATAATATTACAAATAATAATCTTTATATAGCACCAAACATATTCCACAGCACTTTACAATTCAGAGGGAGCATGCCTGCGTGGCCATGTCTCTACCTCATCTCATTCTCTCTGGAGTGCCGATTAGGGGATGTGCCATAAATCCACATGATGTGCAATCCTTAGTTTGACGTGGCGTATAATACCAGACGTGGTATATTACAGCAGGCGTGGCAGATGACACCAGACACGGTGTATTACAACAGGCATGGCAGATGACACTACACGACTCTAATACTGGATAAGACACAGGAACAATCACAGCACGGGATACGGGATACTGGATACAGGAAGCAGGATACGGGAACACTGGGAACAGGATAAAACTAAGGGGCCATTTGCTAAGACTAACATGGGAATACAACAACAATGCTCAGGCAAGGAGAGGAAGGGCAGTGCCCTTTTATAGTCCAGGGTGATTTGGGGATTATTGGTAGTAGTTTGCATGCGCGTGCGCTGGCACTTTAAGGCCGGGAACGAGAGCTCGTGCGCACCCTAGAGGACATTTCAGAGCAGGATGGTCACATGTGCTGGCGTCTCCGAGGATGGAGACGCTGGCAAGAAGACAGGGGTTTGCGATCGCGGGCGTCAGGAGGTCAATGAATGCCGTTACATTACATAGTGACAAAACAAATTGACAACTCAAACAACGGGAGTGAGGGCATTATATCAGACATTACATAGTGACAATATCAGACATTACATAGTGACAATATCAGACATTACAAAGTGACAAAACTAATTGACAGCTCAAACAAGGGGAGTAAGGGCCCTACTCGTAACAGTTACAATCTATGAGGAAATAGTGGACACAAAATGTAGAAAGTGCTTGTATTGTACAATTATCCAGCCATATTTTATACACTTCAGGTAGTACACATAAAGCTGCATGAGCCAGTCACCAGCCAGTATCTGTGTACTGTATGACAAACATGAAGTGCATTAGGTTGCAAGGAGTGTGGGGGATACTGCTTGATGAATGGATCAGGTTCTAAAGAATAATATAGTAGGTAGTGTTGGGGGGTAAAGGAAAGGAGTCAGATTAGGGAATTTGATAGTCCTGTCTTAAAAGATGTGTTTTCATGGCAAGCCTAAAACTGTGGATGTTGGGAATTAATCGGACTGTCCGGGGTAGCGCATGTCAGAGGACCGGGGCAGCAGGAGAAATGTCATGGAGACGGGAGTGAGAGGTCCAAATTATGGAGGGTTTGGCAAAATGTAAAATATAGGGTAAGGTTGTAGACAGAGATGAGGGAGGAGATGTAAGGAGGTGCAGGAATGTGGAGAGCTTTGTGGGTGAGAGTAATAAGTTCAAATTTTATTCTAAAGTGAATGGACAACCAGTGCAGTGACTGGCATATAGTAGAGGCGTTGATGTAGTGGTTGGTCAGAAAGATGAGCCTGGCTGCTGCATTCAGGATAGATTGGAGAGGGGAGAATTTAAAGAGGCTCTGTCACCACATTATAAGTGGCCTATCTTGTACATAATGTGATCGGCGCTGTAATGTAAGTGACAGCAGTGCTTTTTATTTAGAAAAACTATCTATTTTTACCATGTTATGAGCGATTTTAGCTTTATGCTAATTAATTTCTTAATGCCTAACTGGGCATGTTTTTACTTTAGACCAAGTGGGCGTTGTGGAGAGGCGTGTATGATGCTGACCAATCAGCGTCATACACTTCTCTTCATTCACTTACTCAGCGCATAGGGATCCTGCTAGATCAGTATGTGTTGTCTTATACTGGCACATTAACGTTACTGAAGTGTTTAGACAGTGAATAGACATTTCTTCCAGCCAGGACGGGATGTCTATTCACAATCCCGACACTTTGTTAACGTTTCTGTGGTACTTATAGCAGAGCAAGTGTAATCTCGTGAGATCACGCTGTAAATGACAGGTTACAGCGAGATTACGCTTGCTCTGCTGTAAGTACCACAGAAACGTTAACGAAGTGTCGGGATTGTGAATAGACATCCCATCCTGGCTGGAAGGAATCTCTATTCACCGTCTAAACACTTCAGTAACGTTAATGTGTCAGTATAAGACAGGACATAGCGAACAACGCAATGTCACTATGTGCGGAGTAAATAAATAGAGAGAAGTGTATGACGCTGATTGGTCACTGATTGTTCAGCGTCATACACTCCTCTGTACAACGCCCACTTGGTCTAAAGTAAAAATACGCCCAGTTGGGCATTAAGAAACTAATTAACATAAAGCTAGAATCGCTAATAACATGGTAAAAAAGAGATTGTTTTTCTAAATAAAAAGCACTGCTGTCACCTACATTAAAGCGCCCATCTCCTTATGTAGGAGATAGGGCACTTATAATGCGGTGACAGAGCCTCTTTAAGGAAGGGAAGGCCGATTAGTAATGAGTTACAGCAGTCAAGACGAGAGTAAATCAGAGCGACAATGAGAGTTTTGACTTTGGTTTCCACAGTAAGAAAAGGGCGGATTCTGGAGATGTTTTTGAGGTGAAGGTGACAGGAACATGAAAGTGATTGAATATAAGGAGTAAAGGAAAGATCTGAGTAAAAATATAACCCCAAAACAGCGGGCGTGCTGCCTAGGAGTTATGGTAGTGTCACACACTGAGATGGAGACAACAGATTTAGGTAAATTAGTAGATGATGGATACACATAGAGATCAGTTTTAGAAAGATTCAGTTTCAGATAGAGAGAGGACATGATGTTAGAGACAGCGGAGAGGAGCAGGGGTGTTGTCCTGAGAAGAGGCATATCATTGGGTGTCATCAGCGTAGAGATGGTACTGGAAGCCAAATCTGCTTACTGTATTTGAATCTTTAAAAAAAATGAGTGTCCTGTACAATAAAGGCAAGAGCTCGGCACTCAGGTTCGTAGTGAAATAACTTGTCATTTTTATTATGCAACCCACATATTTATTATAAACGTTTTCGGCCACATAAGGCCTTCATCAGATAATTCGGATTGCCCAAGAACGAAAGAAAAAGAAAAGACTATTAGACTCTGTATATCGCTGTCATATACAACATCCGTTGCTGTAGTTAATGGCGTCCTACAAGATATTCATATGAAACAGAATTTTAATTTAGAGTTCACCAAAAACACCACACTGAAGACTATCCAAAAGAATAGATAGTTATATGTGACGTTAAGGAGGCTGTTTGCAGCAATCTATTTATATCCTCTCAACCACTGATGTTGCCTGTAAATGACAATTTAACCCCTTCCCGACATTTGACGTATGGCTACATCATAGACGGGTAGGGGAAGTATGGAACAGGCTCACGGAGATACGGGTGTCGACCGCGGCATTTAAGTCGTAGAAATCCCCGTCTAGCTGCTCATCGCGCCCATGCAATGCAATCGCTGTGGGGTGATGGTTACTAGGGCAGCATGGGGTCCTAATGAAGGCCTCCAGGTCTGCCATCTTTGTGCCCCTATTAAGCAACTGTTTCCGTCACCATTGATATCAATGGTGATGCAAACGGAAGCTGTGGTTTCCGTTTGACTTTCCGTTGCGGGGATCCACGATGGAAACCTCCGACGGAACCCCTCAACAGGGGCCTGTTCACCTCAGCGTTGGCTTTCCATTCCGGGGTTCCGTCTGAGGTTTCCGTCGGGAGAACCCCGCAACGGAAAGTGAAACTGAAACCACAGATTCCGTTTCCGTCACCATTGATATAAAGTGTAGGGCCCCCTGACCACTCCTTACTTAATGCCTTCCCGACCCGTGATGTGCCGGCACATCATGGAGCGGGGAGGGGATGATGTATGGAGCAGGCTCACGCGCTGAGCCCGCTCCTTACACTGCAGGTGTCAGCTTCTGACACACTGCACTAACGGCTAGGAACAGTGATGGCCGTTTGACTAGTTAAATGCCGCGGTCAATAGCGACCGCTGCATTTATAGTGGTTTTCCATGAAGGACATAAGGACATTTATGACATAATGTCAGATAAATGTCAGATAGATGCGGGTCCCACCTCTGGGATCCGCATCTATCTCTATAATGGGGCCCCCTAAGCCCCATTCTAACTTACCCGGCTCCGCTGTCTTCCGACCACTTCCTGCTTACATGGCCGAGTTACGGAAACAGCGTAACTCGCTGAGCTACGCAGTTTCCGTAACTCCCATAGAACTGAATAGTAGTTACGGAAACAGCGTAGCATGCTACGCTGCTTCTGTAACTGCTATTCACTAGTATGGGAGTTACGGAAACAGCGTAGCTCAGTGAGTTACGCTATTTCCGTAACTCATCCATGTATTGCAGTGTATTGTACCAGCGATCTAATGATCGCTGGTTCAAGTCCGCTAAGGGAACTAATAAAATGTGTAAAAAAAAAAAACTGATACATTTTCAGGAGTGTAAAAATGTAAAAGTAAAAAAAAAAAAAAAAACCTTTTCCCATTTTCCCCCAAGCACAATGTACAAATAAAAAAATAATTAACAAATTGGTATCTCTGCATCCATACAAGTCCGAAACTATTACAATATATCATAATTTGGCTCACACAGTGAACGGTGTAAAAAAAAAAAAAATGTAAAACCTTAGAATCTTTGTCTTTTGGTCAACATAGAGCTAAAAAGAATGAAATAAAAAGTGATAAAAAAATCGTTTGTACCAAAAAAATGGTGCAAATAAAAACTACAGCTCGTTCCGCAAAAAATAAGCCCTCACACCGCTCAAATGATGGAAAAATATAAGTTATGGCTTTCAGAATGTGGCGAAACTGAATAATTTTTTTTTTTATTTCAATATATTTTTATTGAGAAATACAAAATAACATATAAACATGACATGCAAAATATATTTTTGCGGCACACAGGCCTACTAAGAGAAGTACTTATACACAATCGAAGGCAGTCTTAAATCATATCTAGATAAGTAGAGAACCAGGTCATATACGGCTTTATTAATAGTCTTCTTGTTATATCAAGTCGACACATGTTCGGTCGTTTCTACCTTTTCCATCAGATGCAATTCTCTTAACTCCTTAACGCCGAAGGACGGATATATCCGTCCTCAGCAGCTGCTAGTTCGCGCAGGAGGACGGATATATCCGTCCTGTGATGGCGCGGGTACTGAGACTGTACCCACGCGATCAGCGGCAGGAGCACGGCTGTTATACACAGCCTGGCTCCTGCTGCAACTGCCGGAATCGAAGCGCGCGCCGATTCCGGCAGTTTAACCCATTAAATGCCGCTGTCAATAGTGACAGCGGCATCTAATGTGTTTGACAGAGGGGGGAGCTCCCTCTGTCACCCGATCGGCGCCCCCGCAAACAAATCGCGGGTCGCCGTCTGGTTTCAATGACAGCCGGGGGTCTAACAAAGACCCCCAGGTCTGCCTTCAGCATCTGCCTGTTAGGCGATGCCGGAGGCATGACCTAACAGGTTGCCTGTCAGTTTTACACTGACAGGCAATAATGCTTTGGTATACGAAGTATACCAAAGCATTATATATGCGATCAGCACATCGCATAGTGAAGTCCCCTGGTGGGACTAAAAAAAAAAATGTAAAACAGTTAAATAAAGTTTGTGAAAAAAAAATAATAATAATTACAGTCAAAGTCAAATAAAACTACTTTTTTGGCCCAAAAAGTGGTTTTATTTAGTAAAACGGTCAAAACAAATCACACATACACATATATGGTATCCCCGCGATCGTAACAACTTGAACAATAAAATGAACATATTAATTAAACCGCCGGATGAACGGCGTCCAAAGAAAACGCAAAAAACAACGTAAAAAAAAAAAAAATATTAATCTATAAGTCCTATGTACCCCAAAATAGTACTAATAAAAACTACACATTGTCCCGCAAAAATCAAGCCCACGTACGGCCACATCGACGGAAAAATAAAAACGTTACGGCTCTTGGAATGCGGCGATGCAAAAACAAGTAATTTTTTTCTAAAAGGGTTTTTATTGTGCAAACGTAGGAAAACATATAAAACCTCTACATATTTGGTATCCCCGTAATCGTGCCGACCCATAGAATAAAGTAAACATGTTATTTACGCTGCATAGTAAACGCCGTAAATTTATAACGTGAAAATTAATGCTGGAATAGCTGCTTATTTTCAATTCTCTCCTAAAATAAAGTTAATAAAAGTTAATGAATATATTATATGCATCTAAAAATGGTACAATTACAAAATACAACTCGTCCCGCAAAAAACAAGCCCTTATACGGCTATGTCGGCGGAATAAAAAAAGAGTTACGACTCTTGGAATGCAACCGTGAAAAAACAGAAAATAATCCTTGGTCATTAACGTGCAAAATGGCCCGGTCATTAAGGGGTTAAGCAACGGATAAACATAACACAAATAAACAATAACAGGTGACTGATATGAGACCAAAGTAAAATAAGTGTAGGTGCTAGATATTTCAACTTCTGTATGTGTGATAGTAATAGGTGTAAGGATCAGATCATAAGAGAAGTGGTCGAGGAATGACCATATAATGGGCTTTTAGTACATTCCAGCCAATTCTTCCATGTTTGTAGTATTTTTACATGTTTTCCTTTCTCCCATGCCACAAGTTCCTCCATTCTGAAAATTTGTCTAACCTTGTCCAGCCATTGAGGGATTGTAGGTGGGGACTCAGATTTCCATTGCATAGGTATGAGGAGTTTGGCTGCTGTCAACAAATGGGTTGCTAGTGAATGCTTCGTTGGTCTAAATGAGGTGTTAGGTAACCACAGCACTACCAATTCAGGGGTGAGGCATATGTTCCCCCCACATATTATGTTAATAAGTCTCCCGACCTCAGACCAAAATTTCTTTAGGACTGAACATTGATACCATAAATGTGAGATAGTCCCCACATCTAATCTACACCTCCAGCACAATTCGTCAGTGGTAAGCCGCCATTTATAGAGGAGCTGGGGGGTTCTATACCATCTCGTCAGTGTCTTAAATGAGTTCTCTTGGATCTTAACACAGCGGGAGAATCCATGCGAGTTGGACAGGACAGTAGAGACTTCAGAAGGGGTAAAAATGGTGGAGAACTCCTTTTCCCATGCCAACAAATACCTAGGTTTAGGCGGTGCAGCTAACTGCAGGAGTTTAGTGTATATTTTAGAGAGAAGGCCTTTGGGCAAGTTTGGGAATAGCAAATAGTGTTCTAGCCAATTAATGTCCCTTAGTGGTTGTGTATACCTTGTACAAAATTCTCTGCATATCTTATTGAATGCAAATTCATGTATGAATGAGAAGGAGGTAGATTCTAGTGGAGTTAATAAGTCAGCTAGTTTCGGCAGAACCGAGACATTCTGCAGAGTAGGATACACTGAGGTTCGTAATAAGTGGGACTAAGGAAAGTGAGTTAGGGTAACTGCTGCTTTCAAGAAGGCCGGGAGGACCCCGAGAGGCATAAGTGGAGAGGGTCCCGTATCCGATTCTTGTTTTATAAAGAGGTGCTGCCACACCTCCACTGTGCCTTTCAGTGTGTCGCTCAAATGGCCTGTCTTTCTTGGAACATTGGACCAAAGGTGTATGATCCCCTCCTCCCCAAGAATATGTCGTTCAACATTAATGTGAGGCCACACATGCTGCTGTGGGTGCACTAGCGTCAGCCATCTAGCTAGATGATTAGCTCTATAGTAAGCCTGAACATCTGGCAATCCGCATCCCCCCTGCCGTCTGCCAAGTTGCATTTGAGCATATGCAAGTCTAGGGTGAGCAGCATTCCATATAAACTTCGAGAATAGTCAGTGTATTTGGGTAAAGAAGAATTTCGGAAGACAAATAGGAATTGTCTGCATCACATACAAAATTTGCGGCATTATATAACATTTAAGAATATTCTTTCTTCCCATCCAAGAGACATACAGGATTCTTAAGCCTGAGAGATGCGAACTAATTTTCTTATATAGCATTTTATAGTTATACTCGAACAGCTTAGCAGGGTCTGTGGGGATGCGGACTCCCAGGTATGTTATGTCAGTGGAGTTCCATGTGAAGGGTGTAGACAATTTGAGACGTTGGATTTTTGCTTTTGGTGCCGTGATATTTAGAGCTACGGATTTTCCCAGATTAATCTTGAAATTTGAAATTTTTCCAAAGTCCTCCAGGATCGTAAGGATTACTGGAAAAGCTTGAAAGGGGTTTGATATAAATAAAAGTAGATTGTCTGCAAATGCTGCCGTTGAATGAGTGACATCCCCAATCTTAAGGCCCCGGACCTCTTGGGACTGTATACATTTCTGAATTAGAGGTTCTATAGTTAACACAAATAGAGATGGGGACAGCGGGCAGCCCTGTCACGTTCCATTGTAAATATCAAAGGATGGTGAGAGGGTACCGTTTATTTTGATCCTAGCGGATGGCTGATGGTAAAGCGTGAAGATGGCTCTGATAAAGGCGGGAGGAAAACCATATCTAACGAGAGTCGCTGCCATAAAGTCCCACGCAACACGATCGAATGCCTTTTCTGCATCAGTGCTGAGGAGAAGTAGGGGGATTTTTTGTTTTTTGGCCCAAGATATTACATTAATTACCCTGGTAGTGTTACATTTCCCTTCCCTTTGCGGTACAAACCCTGTCTGTTCTGGGTTGATCAGTTTGGGGAGTAATAGAGTTAGGCGATGTGCCAATAACTTAGCCCACTATTTAACGTCTGTGTTCAGGAGGGATATGGGCCTATAACTTCCACATAACATAGGGTCCTTACCTTCTTTTGGGATAACTGTGATATGCGCATCAAGCATTCGTTTGGAGAGATCATCTCCCTTCAATAATGAATTGCTAAGATTCACAAAGTGCGGCACCAAAGTTGCAGCGAATGTTTTGTAGTAGAATATGGGGAACCCATCAGGGCCAGGGCTCTTACCACTGGGTATGGAGGCAAGCACTTCCCGAACTTCTCGTTCTGTAAAAGGGGCAATCAATCCCTCCAGATCCGCCTCTTCTAGTTTAGGTAGAGAGATGGAATTAAGGAAAGATTCAATAGGGGCAGAACGATCTCCCATATTTGAATGTGGACCGCCAGTCTCCAAATTATAGAGAGAGGAATAGAATCTGTGAAACTCCTCCGCAATATCCTCCGTGGAGAGGACTACTTCACCTTTCTCTGTTTTTAGTTTGGTAATATAGGATTTTTCGTTTTGTTTTTTAAGGAGTCCTGACATAATTTTAGACCCCTTCTCTCCATGGGCGTAATATTTAAATTTACATCGCTGGAGAGCCTTAGCTGCTTTAACATTCAGGAGATCCCTGAGATCATTTCTTAATCTCACAAGTTCAGGTTGAGATTTCTGTATAGCAGATTGTTTTCTAAGTGTTTCTAGGGCTGAGATTCTGTTCAATAGGGAGTTCATTGTGGCATCTCTGGCTTTTTTGATTCTAGAACCCACAGCAATAAACTCTCCTCTAATACAGGCTTTGTGAGCCTCCCATATGATCGGTACAGGGGTCTCCGGAATGTTATTAAAGTGAAATTTTTTTATTTTTTTTTAACCAATAGTTCTTTCTTTGTAAAAGAAGTAAAATATGATTTTTTTCCCCCTATTTTCTGTTGTTTAAAACCTGGGTGCGTCTTATAGTGAGGTGCGTCTTATAGTCTGAAAAATATGGTAGCTTTCCTATACCTAGATCATTCTCCAATTCTAGAAATATAATTTAAAATGGAACAAATGAACATATAAGTCCTTAGGCACCATATAAGCCCTCATGAATTTTGTAAAATTACTCTTTACAGTGTATGGAAACATATAATGTTGTAGAATAAAGTCTAAGGCCTCATTCACACGACAGGTTTTCCCGGCCGGGTGCCGGCCGTTCATAAATCGGCCGGCACCCGGCTGCATTAGGAATAATAGACCCCTAATGGGGCTATTCACACGACCGATTTTTTGACGGCCGGGAAAACCGCCCGTCAAAAAATAGGACATGCTCTATTTTCGCCCGGGTACCCGGCCGCCCGGCTCCCATAGAAGTCTATGGGGCCGGGTAATACCCGGCCATCACCGGGATGTGTCCCGAGTGACGGCCGGGTTTTCCGGCTCTTGCGCTCTATCTCCTCCTCCTCACAGCGCAGAGTGCATGTGAGGAGGAGGAGTTGATGCCATTCTGACGAATGGCATCGCTGTACACGGTGTGGCAGGGCCGGGGTGTACAGCAGGTGGAAGGGAGCGCTGCGCTGGCTCCCTTCTCCTGCTTGTTTTAAAAGCGCCCTGGCCCGGCGATACCTTCGATGGCGCCGCTAGCAGCTGCAGCAGCTGCTGCTGCGGCTGCTACTACTGTAGCGACGCCACTATAGCAGATCGGGGAGGTATCTCCCCACTCTGCTATGTGCTATCCGCACTTTAGCTCCTTGAAGGAGCGGAATCCCCGTGTGTTCGGGGATTCCGTTCCTGGACAGAGAGCTTGATGTCTCTGTCCATATCTGGGCAGTGACATCAGGGGAAACTCCTGAAGCGGAATCCCCGAACACATGGAGATTCCCCTTCAGGAGTTGCCGCTGATGTCACTGTCCGGATCTGCCCGGCCCGGCACGGATGCATAACTTTATGCAAACCGGCCGGGCAGAATGGCCGATTTTACCGGCCGGCACTCGGGCTCGGACGCGACCCGCCTAAGGTCCTGATTCTTTGAAGCTTCCAGAACTTGGGAAAATGCTCCTTATTTGTGAGTTGAGTCAAATTCTAAAGCTGAGACTTACCAAAAATATGGGTTAACTTGATGAACAAACAATACTTTCTTAAGATCATTTTTCTTTGTCCTATGAGGGTTGACAGGTGTGAAATTGTGCTGTGAGTTGGAAAAGCTGAGATAGCACCCTGCTACTAACAGTTATACATGTGCCCCACCGGGCCTGTTCAATGACTCAGATTTCTTGCTCCTTCGCATAGTTGGCAAAGACATTCTGTCTTGATTACTGCATTTCACCCTAAATGTACCATATCTCATCTTCCTAGTAGGTGACTTGTGAGAATCGCGAGGTTGCGTGGTTATGGACCAAGACATATAATTAAACAGTTTGCAAATGTGGCAGGTCGGATGTTATAGCAGCGCAAGACTTTGCAATTAACTGAAAATTACGACAGTAATTACACTAATTAAGAGTTAGTACTCGCTTTTATTCTCCGGCTGGTTCCCAGCAAAGTTGGTCTCTGTTTACCATGGCTGTTAATGTTTTTCAGGAAAATGAAAAAGTCGACGATTGAGAAAAGTCAAAAAAAGTGTGTCTTCCTATCAGGTGTAAAAACAACGCGTGTAGCTTTTAAAAACGTACTTTAAAAATAATGTATCATCAGTTTATGACATGATTTGAATTAGGTTTTAATTATAAATATATATTTATGAATTTTGGTGGTTATTTTTTATTTTTTATTTATTTATGTTTTCACACTGGCCACTAGAGGCATAATAGGATGACACTATCTGTATTCTGAAGTTCCCTTGTTAGCTTTTCTGTGTATATTGAGGGAGGTTCAGCAGAGGGAGGGTGAGTTAATGACAGCTCTATTATACTGAAAGAGTCCTAGATAGAAAACACTATACACTATATACACAGATAAGGCTCTGTATGCATCTCCCTGTCACTTCATGGAGACTGTAATAGTATTTGACATTTCTTTGTCAATTAACTCCCATTCATTGCAGCTGCCATAAAGTACACACACACTGCTGCATTGTTTTTACAGTCAAGACAGAATGGAAATATGTGTCTTCAATATGAAAATAAAAATCTAATTTAAATAAATAGCTAGAACATTTAACAATTTAGACAGATAGGTACATATCAAAACTGGTGCAAAGTAAATGTGGAGTAGCTGCCCACTCTGATTGCTGCTTTCATTTTCCAAAGGGCCTCGGAAAAATAAAAGCTGGAATCTGGTTGCCATGGGCAAAAACTAGACTTTTACTTTGCACTGGTATGGCACATCTCCCCCATTGTTTCTCTTCTACATACCTAAATCTAATTAGTGGAACTAAAATTAAATACATGAGACATTTAAATTGCTTTTTAAATTGGTTTTAAAAAAATATCTTATATCGTCAGATGAAATGTAAGATAAAAAAAGTCACATAAAATATTCCTGCTGCTTTCTCTAATAAATATATCTGACTTTATTAATAAATATGTTTTATTAGAGGGATTATATTTCCAGAAAATGGTTTAACTCCTTAAATTCCAATCATATTTAAATTTTTTTGTTTTTAATTTTTACCTTCCTGCCTTCCAAGAGCCATAACTTTTTTATTTTTCCATTGAAAGCGCTGTATGAGGGCATGTTTTCTGCGGGGCCAGTTGTAGTTTTTAATGTTACCATTTAATGTAGCAAATAATGTACTATAAAGAAAGTTCTTTGTAAGGTGGAATAGAAAAAAAATAGCACTTCCTCTGCTGTTTTTTTGGGCTTTGATTTTCGGGTTTTGTTTTTATGGCGTTCACCATGTGGTAAAAACAAAAATTTACTTTATTCTGTGGGTCAATCCGATTATGGCGATAACAAATTCATATAGTTATGTATGTTTTAATGCTTTTACCAAATAAAAACAACTTATTAAATTTAAAAAAAAGAGCCAACATTTTTTTTTCCATCGATAGGGCTTTGTGAGGGCTTGATCATTTTTTATTCCATTCTTTTTGAGGAGGTAAAGTGACTGTAGGAATATAAATTCTGGCGTAATTTTTACGGCGTTCCCCCTGTGGGTTCAAGAATGTTATATAGTAATAGTTCAAACTTTTACGGACACGGCAATACTAATACCGTTTATTTTTTTTATTTTTTACATTACTTTAGGGGAAAAATTAGAAAAGTTTTTTTTTTTACTTTTATTGTTTTTCCTATATAACTAAAAAGGTAAATTTTAATGTTTTTTTCTGTCTCACTTGAGACGAAAAACATACTCACTTGAATATGCAATCGCTAGAGCGCTGTTGCAATACACTACAATACTTACATATTGCAGTGTATTCTGCTTTCACAACTATCGGCATCTCACGATCATGTCGCAGGGGCCCACATCTGTCTTATGGCTTAGATGCCGCGGTCACTTATCTCCGGTCAGAACTGTTAGAGCTAGGATTCAGCTGTAATATACAGCCCATGATCCCGCTCCATACTACTGACCCTTCATCATAACATACGTGTACATCATGATGAGTTAAGGGGTTAAATCAATATGTTTTGATGTTGCAACATATTTATTTTTTAAAATTTTCCATGTCATTTTTATTTAAAATAATTACTGATATATTAAAGATTTTACCCTGACTACTGAGCCTCAAAATTACCAGCAGTCATCTCATTACAGACAATATTACAATGAAAGGTGACAACTATGCTCCAAAACCTGAGGCGGATAACACAGGATCATACCATTGACAATGATAAGGACAGCTCAGCTCCTTCTCCCTCCCTGCGGGGTGACTACTGCACATTTCCTAGAGCATGCCCATAATACTCTCCCATAAAAGTCAATGAGTCGTCTTCTGACTGTGGTTTATCCATGTGCCTGCTCTAAAGCAAATCCCTGTAATTGCTATACTCAACAGAGTAGTAGTGTAAAGTGGGGGCCTAGGATAGTGGACGGCCCTTATTGGTTTGTCGTGGAAGAGATGGAACAGATAATAGGAGACCATGGCAACAGTAACTTTACTAAGCCAGAGTTAAAGGCATGGTGTCGCCCCAAAAACATGTTTTTTTTTTAAAATTTAAACATTTAGTGTGTGGGTGATTAAACATTGTTCAAATTTTTTTTATTTTTTTCGCGAGTCAGGAAATATTATAAATTTTTTCAAATTTATAATACTACCCATTTTTGGTCACTAGATGGAGCTGTTTGGAGCTAGTTCCCAAAATTGCAGCATTGCAACATTGGGTTAAAAGCTATCGCTCTAGTGAGCTCTCAGCATCCCCCCCTCCTTTATCCTGGCTAGTGCCGGGATAAACGAGGGGTTTGAAAGGTTTAACCTCCTACACTGTGTGTCGCCATTTTTTGAGGTAACCCACAGTGTAGTAGGTTTACATGCAGTAGTAAACACACACAAACACTAACATACATTGAAATCGCTTACCTGCTCCTGCCGCCGCGGCCCGTCCGCTCCCTTTGCTGCCGCTGTTCCATGTGCACTTGTCCGGAAGCCGCGACCGGAAGTAGTAATATTACTGTCCAGCCGCGACTTCCGGTCCACAGGAAAATGGCGCCGGACGGCGCCAATTTCGAATAGGACTGTGTGGGAGCGGCGCATGCGCAGTTCCCACACAGACGCCGTACACGGCAGTCAATGGGACGGGAGCCGTTCGCAGTCCCTATGGGACTGTGGCTGCCGTATTCCATGTCTGTGTGTGTCGTTAATCGACACACACAGAAATGGAACAAAAAATGGCAGCCCCCATAGGGAAGAAAAAGTGTGAAAATAAGAAACAGTAAAACACAAACACACAAATGTAAATAAACGTTTATATTAAGGCACTAACATCTTTAACATATAAAAAAATTATTTGTGATGACACTGTTCCTTTAACAACAGACCCGGCCAAAGCAGACAAATCAACACTTTTCTGATATGAGAAAGGAACAGTTCTTACAAGAGGCGGTTTAGGCTGGCGGTTGAAGGCTGGTTGGCTCACTCTTCCCTCGGTCAGAGTTAAAGGTGCTCCTCCCTGATGCAAGGAATGTCTGGTAAATTCAGGTCTACTAGACCGCAACTGGCTGTACTGGCTTCTCTGCACTACTTTCTCACCTGGGGAAGGGCCTGCCCATCACCCACCAACCACAGTTCACACGACTGCACACACATGGGGAGGTTCCTCCCCATCACCCACAATCAGCTTCAGGACCCACCGACAAGGGTCCACCAGCTTGTATTGTCGCACACTCTCAGTTTCAGCAGTTTACATGTGACACCAGGTTTCCCCACTTTTACCCGCTCACTGAACACTTTTCTCAGGAACAGCAGCAGTTTTATGCAATAAGACCCGACTCAAGCATTAGGACGCAGCGTAGCCACACCACGTTCTCCAGGCGTGTATTATGACTCATTAGAGCATAACCAACAGGACCGGTCAGCCCGGCGCCAAGTGACTACCAGCGAGCCAACCATCATCCGCCACACCTGCTATAAGCAAAAGTAACATTACAGTGCAATAAATAGCAGCACAAAAACTTTGTGACAATCAGGCCACTCTTCTCAGGGAAGGAGGAAAACAGCACAAAATCACAGTAATTAAAGGCACAGTGCATAAGTAAACTAACCATGTTCTGGCATATATACAAATACTGTAAACAATATACTGTAAGTACAAAGTACCCTACAAGGGTTGGGGATCCCTCCCCTCCACTCTTACAGAAGCTCAGGCAAGATGTTTATCTTTATAGGCATGTACAGAAAAAAATAATTAAAAAGAATATATAAGCAGGAAATAAAAACATAATATAGCATTATATTTTGTGAAAAAAAGTTTTAAACATTCACTTTAATCTAGGCAAATAATAGCTTGTTTCTAAGCTTACCATGCACAATGCAACATTATTGCTCAATGAGATGGAAGGGCAGAGTTAAGATGACTCTTTTAAAGCTAAAACTTCACTATCCAGTTTCAACCAGTGTATATGAACTCACCAGACTATTTGCATGTTTAACGAACCCAAGGACAGACTCGTCATTCAGTCAATAGGATAGTCCTCGAGGACCCATTATCAGAGGTGAACATTGAGGAAAAAGGGCCCCATGACAAACAGGAAAGAGTGGCCCCCATCCAAGTTCTGCCATTAGGGCAGTATAGCCTATGCTGCCATCAGGGACCCGGCCACAAAGATAAAAATGGGGCCTGCCCGCTGCCCATCGCACATTACTTTACTAACTACTTGTGAGCAGGGTTTCAGCAGTAGTTACTTTGGAGAAAAGAATGGGGCCCTGCAATATAATGGAGCCCATTCCTTTTTCCAAAGTAACTACCACTGGAGCTTGGCTCGCAAGGTCTTGATGCTAGTCCGTATCAGGACCTCGGAGCAGGGCCCCAGCATCAGGTGCTTGAGCTGGGACCCGGGAGTGGAGAGTAAATAAGAGTCTGGTCTGTGGTCTGAACTTATTTTTGGTGTCTGGGGTCTGAAATAATTTAGGGGTCTTATCTAGGGTTTAAATTAAGTTAGGGGGCTGATCACAGGTCTGAATTAATTTTGGTATCTGGCCTGGGATCTACGCAAGTTATGTGTGTGCCATGTATGATAATAAGGTGTAGACTTCATCCAGGTGTGGGAGAACTTAGAGCCTACAGGAGCCAGAAGAAGCAGTCAGCACTGCATCTGGGCAGGTGACTGTGCTCTGTACAGGCAGCAGCTTCAGTGCAATTATATTTTTATGTTGTTCTTAATTTACTCCTCCACAGACCTCCGGCCCACTTGTCTATTTTCCCACCCCCTCCACAGAGCCCCTGGCCACTTTCTGTGCCTTTATGGTACATATACCTTTGCCCATGGCCCCTTAGTCAGTTATAACACTTCCTAAATTTTAAGTGTAGGCCCGGCAAACATTGTTTTAAAAAAATAAGTGTATTATGGTTCTAGTTGTTAGTAACGGCCCATTAATTTTATTGCCTGGGGGCCCAGGTCACACTTATTTTAAACTAGCCCTAACCTCTGTACAGTTGGAAGCCATAACATGCTAGGTAACAGTATCTTCTTGTGTTACGGTACAGACTTCTCCCAGAAGACAGTGACATGCCCTTTCTAAGTTAACTTCCAAGCAAACATCTTCTTGTTGACAAACCCAATCTTGTTATGAAGAAAGACGGAGGTTGGAAGCAGAGCCACATTTGCCTGTCAGGAACATAATGAAAGCCTCCCATGCTTGTTATGAGTCCGATACAATAATCACAGCTTTCTGTCTCTCTCGCTGAAGCAATTAAACAGGTGACTTTGGTTTTCAATTCTCCAGAAGAGCAGATGAGGTTTGATGTTGATGACAGGGCCTCAGTGAGGTAAATACGTGTGATAGAGGAGAGTGTTTATCTCGCAGGCAGTGACATGGGTACAATTAGAGGAACACAAGTCTTATAATCTAGCAGAGAAGGTGGAAAGCGAGCAACCAAAGTGTGACATTCCTCGGCAAGCTGTGATATCACTGCCGTTTTGTGGCTTATTTTTTCATTATTAAACCATCTGCTGTCACGAAAACTTTTATACTGAATACATCCATCTAAACTACCCTACAGGAAATAGCTATACTATATCACTGCATTTTAAAAACCCATCTATTTACATGATTATTTAAATAATTTTATACTCTTATCAATTTTACAGTATTGACAAATCCATTAGTCGTGAAATCGGATAGGTTGCTATGGGCACCAACTCCAGTTTTTGTCTGGATTAATTTTTCACATGACGCCACACAATGTGTCCCTCCATGGGCAGAATTACCAGTATAGCAGCTGCTATGGGGTTCAGCTCCACTGTAAAAGGAACCTTATAGGTCAGGGGAAGTCAGCGATCATTGTGGATCAAGTAGTGGAAGAAAGAAATTGAGTATGCAGGAAAAGGGGAGGACGATGAGAAGCCAATGAAGAGAGGGAAGGACATAAATAGTTAATTTTCTGAACTCACTTGTGGCTGATGTTGATCATAAGGAATGTGGCCCATTTCCAAGTTTTGCTATGTGGTCCTTTGGCCCCACCAATGCCACCATTGCAGTAAAGAACATTTCAACTTGAAGAGACACTCCAGCTATTTTTTATTATTATTGCTACTGTTTGTACAGTATACCTGGTAAAAGGATGGGCAGGCGCTTTGTTTTAGAAATGTCCCGGCCACAACGTGGTCACGTCACCGCACTATGACTGGCTGATTCATACAGCGTCTGCTGTGTGGACTGGAAGTCTCTTTCTCTATGCATTCTTATGAGACGCTCAATATGAGTCTAATACTGTAATTGGAAAAATCTTTTTTACAATTACAGTATTTCAAATCATAATGTTAGTTAACTAATTGTAAAATTGAATAATTTAATGTAAGTTAAGTAGAGATGGAAGAATTGGTTCGTCTGGTTCATGATTAGCAACAAATCAAAGATATTCAAATTTTGGAGATAATAATTTTTAAAAGTGTCCTTTGGCCATCTTGAGTTCCAGTTGTGCAGTCCTCTTGCACTGTGTGTCCCCATGTCACCATGTTTGGCAGGAAAATTAGTTTATAACTTAACAAATAATAATTGGCTCCTTTGTATGGGTATTATATCAGCTCTATTATAACACTCAGAAAGAGGATATAGAACATATTCCTGTATGTGAAGTTCGTGACTACAACAGCTGCTGTGTTTATTACTTGTTGTTATAGGGCATCAGGGATTTATATTTATTTATTAATTTTAGGTCATTCATAATTCCAATGAAGGATACAGTCAGGGGCGTAACTAGGAAACATAGTGCCCCCTGTAGAATGTGCCATACAGCCCCCCTGTAGACAGTGCTATATAGCCCCAACTATAGACAGTGTAACACCCCATTTGTAGATAGCGCCCCCACCTCCCCCTTGTAGATAGTGTCATACAGCCCCCCTGTAGATATCGCCAAAAAGCCCCCACTGTATATAGCGCTGTACAGTTCCCACTGTATATAGTGCCACACAGCCCCACTCCCTTGTATACAGTGCTCACAGCCCCTCCTTAGTAGAAAGTGCAGCACACAGACCCCTGTAGATTGCGCCACACTCAGCCCCCTGTAGGTATAGCCACAGCCCTCCCCTTGTAAATAGTGCCATACTGTTCCCCCATGTGTATAGTGCCACACAGCTCCCCCTTGTGTATAGTGCCACACAGCCCCCCTTTGTGTATAGTGCCACACAGCCCCCCCCTTGTGTATAGTGCCACAAGGCAATGGTGCATCCGAGAAAGTTGTATCAGCCAGGGAGATGTCACTCAAACATAGAAAGGTGGGTTTGGAGGCAGGACTATGTGACTCTTCAGGATAGTGGCACCGCCCCATGACCCTCTAATGAGTAATTAGCATATAGTGGATTTTAAAGATTTTGCTGCATCTGAAAAAAACATGCATGGGAATGTTTGGAAATATTGTCAGGTCATGTATCACCGCATAGTGGCAGTTCAAGGGGTTAAAACTACCTTACAGATTCCCATTAAATATACAATGAATTGAGAACAATTCCATCTGCCCTGCAATTTTGTTATTATAAATATATCCTATATAACTACAGATCCAGAACCAAGCTCTGACATATATACAGTACCACAACCAAGCTCAGTACATAAATACAGTACCACAACCAAGATCAGTACATGTATACAGCACCAGAACAAAGCTCTGACATATATACAGCACCAGAACAAAACTCTGACATATATACAGTACCAGAACAAAGCTCAGTACATAAATACAGCGCTAGAACCAAGCTCAGTACATAAATACAGCACTAGAACCAAGCTCAGTACATAAATACAGCACTAGAACCAAGCTCTGACATATATACAGCACTAGAACCAAGCCCATACATATATACAGCACCAGAACATAGCTCAGTACTTACATACAGCATCAGAACCAAGATCAGTACATATATACAACACCAGAACAAATATAGCTCAATTTAGTGCAACCCCTGACGTATAGGTTTGTACAGCGTAAAACTACAGCTCCCAGCATGGCCCGAACAATGGTAAGAATATGCTGGGAGATGCTGTTTCACAAAAAAATATCATATCATAATCATACCACCCATCATCTTGCTGCAGATCACACAGTGACTACAATACTGATTAGAGGCAGAATAAACATTTACATTAAGTGACTCACCGGTGACATCTCAGATTCTAGTTATTTTCTTCTCCCTCCGGTCCAGGCATCTATGATGGATTTCTACCGGCCATGACCAATTTCTGCAGTTTTCCGCTCAGATGTCTTCAGCTTCTCACTTTTAAAACATTTCTGCACCTGTAAACAAAGTTAAAATTCTCAACACCTCTAAATATAATTGAGCACCATACACTGTACCTCTAACTATAATAACGCCATACACTGTGTCCCTGATTATAATAGTACCCTACACTGTGTCACACACACACACACACACACACCGTGCCCCCTGTAGATAGTGCCCCCATAGAAGCCCTGTAGATAGTGACCCCCATAGATCCTTTGTAGATAGTGACCTACATAGAAGCCCATGTAGATAGTGTCCTACATAGAAGCCCCTGTAGATAGTGTCCTACATAGAAGCCCTTGTAGATAGTGGCCACATATGGACTCCAGAGCTGCAAGGCATTAGTGCTAACCACTGAGCCACCGTGCTGCCCTACATATAGCTTCCCCTATAGATAGTGCTCCATGTATAGCCCACCTCTGTAGATAGTGTCTCACATATAGCTCCCCCTGTATATAGTGTCCCACATATAGCGCACCCCTGTAGACTGTGCACTATATATAGCCACCCTGTTGCTAGTGCCCCACAGGTAACCCACCCCTGTATATAATGTCCCACATATAGCCCACCCCTATAGAAAGTACCCTAAAAATAGCTCCCCTATAGATAGTGCTCTACATATAGCCCACCCCTGTATAGTGTCTCACATATAGTGCCCCACATATAGACCCCCCTGTAGATAGTGCCCCACATCCCCACATACAGACCCCCCTGTAGATAGTGACCTACATACAGAACCCCCTTTATATAGTGGCCCACATATAGAGCCCCATGTATATAGTGGCCCACATATAGAGCCCCCTGTATATAGTGGCCCACATCCCCACATATAGACCCCCTGTAGATTGTGCCTCACATCCCCACATATAGACCTCCTCTGTAGCTAGTGCCCCACATATAGACCCCCCTGTATATAGTGGCCCACATATAGACCCCTCTGTATATAATGGCCCACATAAAGATGACTCCCCCTGTAGATAGAGCCCCCACTATAGTTAATGGCACTCACATTTTTATGAGAAAAATATATATAAACTTTACATACTCACATGATCCCGTTCCCACGCTGTTCACTGGCGATGCAGACATGCTCAGAAGAGAGCGTCGTCCAATGGCGCTGATTGGCGGGGCAGAATGACTTGCCCAGTCAATCAGCACCTTCCAAGCATGGAAGCGGAGCAATGATGTCATCGCGCCGCTAGCCAATCAGCGTCATTGTAAGGCACTGGATGGTCGGCCACATGCCCAGTCATTCAGTGCTAATGCATGTATTTGGCTGCCGCTAGCACCGGGGCCCCCTCTGGTGCTAGCGACACCTACAGGCATGAGCTGACCTGTGTCGCCCAGCCCATACTTTGAGGCTCGGCGGCGCGGGCCCCATAATGGCTGCCAGTGGCGCCACCGGGCATATGGGGGGGCATGTCGGCTGGCGGCATGGGCCCCCTCAAGCCCCGGGCCCTGTAGCAGCCACTGGATACAGTATACAAAGTTTTCCTACCATAAATATTTATCACTCATCCATTCGATAGGTAATAAATGTTTGATCAATGGAGACCCCTCTATGGGGACAGTGTTCCCGAGTACCACGTTCATTCTAACTTTTATGACCGCAGTATGGAGGAGTTTGTGTTAGGAGGCCGCTGAGCATGTATGTACATTACCCCTCTATACAAACTCTATAGGAGTTAGATAAATAGCCGAGCGCAGCCCACAGTTTATTGTGAGAAAACCCCTTTACAATCTATTACTATGTCAGAGATTCAATAAGAAATATAGGAACCATCTCATGACATAATTTAATCTTAGTATTCAAGTAAATAATTATAACAGCTTGTTTATTACGATTTAAACCAATATTGAACTTATTTTTGCACTGGAAATACTACAGTTATGTAAATAAATAATAAAATAAAATAAAAAAATATTTGCCCTTTTAGAAAGCGGTGTAACTTGAAACTTCTGGGAAATAATGCAAAATCTGTTTAATTTATAATACTGGTGTCTTTTGATGTGGCACAGTGACCTTAGACACCACCACAGCCCAGGTGCAAGTTCTATCTCTGTGCCCCTTATAGCTACACCACTGCATCCAAATGTCCCTATTATTACATATTTGTTCATGATAGTTAAAGAAAAATATATATAACACTAGTATAGAAAGAGATGCAGGTAAAAACAAATAGGATCTATGTTGGCGCTGCTGCGTAGTGTGGACAAGGTACAGATCCAGAAGATCAGTTTTGAGTTTTATAAACTGTTTAATTGCAACGCGTTTCAACGCCGAACTGGCGTTTTCATCAGGCATAGGGATACAGAAAAAAAGACACATGCTTATATATGGCCAGTTCAGACTAAACAATTAGGTAAAAAACCGCGAAAATACTTCGGCAGGTCAAAGTTCAGATGGAACGATCTATTGCAATGTCAGTATGAGTTTTAATACAAACACATACCGTATTTTCCGGACTATAAGGCGCACCGGATTATAAGGCGCACTTTCTATGAGCGCCTTGTAAGCAATCATGTTTCATATATAAGGCGCACTGGATTATAAGGCGCAGCACATTACCGTTAAATAAACCATTGCTCAGACTGCAAGTCAAAATTTATTACACTTTTTAACAATAACTTGCAACTGGTTCAGCTGTAATTGCAAATCAAAACGTTAAGGGTATGTGCACACACACTAATTACGTCCGTAATTGACGGACGTATTTCGGCCGCAAGTCCCGGACCGAACAGTGCAAGGAGCCGGGCTCCTAGCATCATACTTATGTACGACGCTAGGAGTCCCTGCCTCGCTGCAGGACAACTGTCCCGTACTGTAAACATGATTATACTACGGGACAGTTGTCCTGCAGCAAGGCAGGGACTCCTAGCGTCGTACATAAGTATGATGCTAGGAGCCCGGCTCCTTGCACTGTGTTCGGTCCGGGACTTGCGGCCGAAATACGTCCGTCAATTACGGACGTAATTAGTGTGTGTGCACATACCCTTACCGTACTTTTTCAGTTCATTCCTCCACCAGAAATCCATCAAATCCGTCATCTTCAGTGTCGGAGTTGAACAGTTGGGCGATTTCGGCATCAAGCATGGGGTCCTCCTCTTCATTATCCGAGTCGGTTTCGTTGCTGCTGCTAGGCTCTTCAGTGGTGATTCCAGCCTTCCTGAAAGCTCGGATGACACTGGAGACTGATACATTCTTCCAGGCATCCACGATCCACTGGCACATAGTGGCATAACTCGCACGGCGTTGCCTCCCTGTTTTGGTGAATGTGTGGTCACCTTCTGTCATCCAATGCTCCCATGCAGCTCGCAATTTAACTTTAAATGACCTGTTGATGCTGATATCTAGCGGCTGGAGCTCTTTGGTTAATCCACCAGGGATGACAGCAAGCTCCGAATTAGTTTTCTTCACTTGGGCTTTGACAGTATCGGTCAAGTGGGCGCGCATCGAGTCACAGACCAATAGGGATGGGGATTTGTGAAAAAAGCCACCCGGTCTCTTGACGTAGACCTCCCTCAGCCACTCACTCATCTTCTCCTCATCCATCCAGCCCTTTGGGTTAGCCTTAATGATGACACCAGCAGGAAAATTTTCTTTAGGCAAAGTCTTCCTCTTGAAAATTACCATGGGTGGTAGTTTCTGGCCATTAGCCTGACAAGCGAGAACTACAGTGAAAGATGACTTCTCATTTCCTGTGGTACGTATAGATATCGTACTGGTCCCTGTTTTCTCAACAGTACGGTTTACGGGGATATCGAAAGTGAGGGGAACCTCATCCATGTTAATAATGTGTTCTGGCTGGATATTCTTTTCATTTATCTTGGTTATGCAGTAGGTGCGGAAAATGGCCAGCTTCTCTTCATAATCCTTTGGTAATTGCTGGCACACAGTAGTTCTGGTGCGAATGGAGAGATGACGCCTTTGCATGAAACGAAAGCACCATGAAGGACCTCCTCGAAAGTCCTTGATCTCCATGTCACGTGCTAAAGCAGTGGCTTTGAGTCTAATAGAGACAGTGGAGACGCTTCTACATGCGTTTCTCTGTTCCATAACCCACTGTTCTATTTTGTCCTCCAACTGTGGCCACCTTGCTTTGTTTCCTCGGAAACTCAGTTTGGTCTTCTTTACTTGGCGGAGGTCATCTTCTTGTTTTCTCCACTTACGCACCATGGATTCATTAATGTTGAATTCTCTTGCAGCTGCCCTATTTCCATGCTCTACTGCATAACTTATAGCTTTAAGCTTGAAACCTGCATCATAAGCATGTCTCTTAACAGGAGGCATTTTTTGGGGTAGTGGGTATAGTTAACGCTAAAGCAAAGATATATTGCAAGGATCCTACAGAGCTGTAAGTATCACTCAGTGTGGCTCCTGATTACGGTGGCCGTAATGCTCAATCCATTTATGGATACTGTAAAAACCCAAGTGAAGAATAAATTCATAGGCGCACGGGGGGGAGGAGCATGGTGTGTGCTGTGGTATGCCGCCGCCGACCCCTGCCGCCCACGATAGAGGTAAAGGATCCTGTATGAACCCCTCTCTTTACTGTCGGGTTCATATATAAGGCGCACCGGATTATAAGGCGCACTTTCTATTTCTGAGAAATTCTCAACATTTTATGTGCGCCTTATAGTCCGGAAAATACGGTAAAT
The DNA here is from genome assembly GCF_050947455.1 of Rhinoderma darwinii. Lineage (NCBI taxonomy): Eukaryota > Metazoa > Chordata > Amphibia > Anura > Rhinodermatidae > Rhinoderma > Rhinoderma darwinii. The sequence continues at coordinate 344,479,393 of NC_134689.1, forward strand.
AAAAGGACAAATAAAAGTATATAAGTAATAAAAAACGGGATGTCACATCAAAGAGTGATTTTGGAACGGTATGCAGGAGTAGATTAAAACATTGTGTAGTGTGTACGGGACGGCAACATTTGGTTGCTTATATCGTTAGCTAGTGTCATCGGGAGAGAGGGGTGAGCAAATTGTATCTGATTTTATTATTTAATTTTTATGTTAGTTGTGTGTTGTGTTTGGGATGTAAACTATTCAATTTGATGGTTATGCTGTTTACACGTTGCCTCGGAAACCAAATGTGTTACGGAAGCCGATGCGATCCACAAGAAGATGGAACGCATGGTGAGCCGCATCGAGCGAGGGATCGTTGAGCTGCTCAGAGGGGACAATGAACAGAGAACGTATCTGCTAAAAAGAAAAAGAAAAGATCGGGCGGAGGGTGAGTAAAATGAAGTATCATACGTGGATATGGACAAAATGCCTTGGTTAGTATGATGATTTGTTAATTGTAGGTGTTAGTTTGAGGGAACGCTGACCAATATTAAGGGGTAAGGATGGTTTTATTAAGGTGGTCGATACCTATATTCTTTAATGGTTGGTTTCGAATATATGTGTGACTTATGTACTTCTTTCAGGAGGGTTGAATGTATTTTGGTTTAGTGTGTGATGAAAACCGCAAATAAAAAAATGGGTTATTATATAGTTGTTGCTAAAAGTCCAGGATGAAGGTTATTAAGGTACTATTAGGAGATAGGGAAAGAAATATGATGTCTTGATTTGCATTGTGTACTAATATACAGACAATTTCATTGGTCTATGTAGCGTTATAGTTTTACATGGGTACAGAAGGGATCCAAGAGGTGTTAATTGTCGGTTATTTTTTGGAAATTTTTCCATTTTGGAGTCAGTCAATTAATTAGTCCAAAGATGACTCTGTGATGTCATTTAGACCCAAAGGGTGTAGTGTATTCATTTTAAAAATCCAGTAGTTTTCCCTTTGTTTTAATTTGCTGAATCTGTTTGGGACGTCAAAATTGATATGTTCAATGGGTGTGATTTTAATTTTGTTAATTTGGCAATCATGTACTTGAGAAAAATGACTACTAGTATAGAAAAGGATTGATGATAAGTATTTGTAAAAAATATTATAAAAAAATCTAAATGTATTTTAAAACCTAATTACCAAAATTTGAAACCTAACAAAAATGCGGAAGCGTTTGCTGAATAATAGATTATTCACCCAGGATAAAGGTATAATGTGTTAGATGTTACCTGCAGTCCTATGTAACACCACAGATATCACAGTGATAACTCTCTGAGTACAGATAATGTAGATGTTACCTGCAGTCCTATGTAACACCACAGATAACACAGTGATAACTCTGAGTACAGATAATGTAGATGTTACCTGCAGTCTAAGGCCTCATGCACACAAACGTATTTTTTCCCTCCCGTAAATACTGGCGTAAATACGGGTCCTTGGTCACATGTATTAGACCCGTATTGCACCAGTATTTACGGACCTGTGCTCGTAAATACGGGTCCGGTGTCACCAGTATTCTACCCGTATTTACGGGCACGTTTTCGCTGCAAAATTGCACTGCACTAATCGGCAGCCTCTTCTCTCTGTCAGTGCAGGATAGAGAGAAGGGGCAGCCCTTTCCGTAGTAAAAGTAAAAGAAATTCATACCTACCCGGCCGTTGCCTTGGTGACGCGTCCCTCTCTTGACATCCAGCCCGACCTCCCTGGATGACGCGGCAGTCCATGTGACTGCTCCAGCCTGTGATTGGCCTGTGATTGTCTGCAGAGGTCACATGGGCTGAAACGTCATCCCGGGAGGCCGGACTGGAGGAAGAAGCAGGGAGTTCTAGGTAAGTATGAACTTCAATTTTATATTGTGATCGGAAGTCACTGTCCAGGGTGCTGAAACAGTTACTGCCGATCGTTTAACTCTTTCAGCACCCTGGACAGTGACTATATACTGACGTCGCCTAGCAACGCTCCAGTAATTAGGGGTGCACACACGTAGTCACCCGTAATTACGGGAGCCCCATAGACTTCTATGGGCCTGCCCGTGCCGTAATTACGGCCTGAAATAGGACATGTTCTATATTTTTCAACGGCACGGGCACCTTCCCGTAAGCATACGGGAAGGTATCCGTGGCCAATAGAAGTCCATGGGCCCGTAAAAACGTGCCGCAATTACGGCCTGTAATTACAGGCGTTTTTACGTTCGTGTGCATGGGGCCTAACACCACAGATAACACAGTGATAACTCTCTGAGTGCAGATAATGTAGATGTTACCTGCAGTCCTATGTAACACCACAGATAACACAGTGATAAGTCTCTAAAAACAGATAATGTAGATGTTACCTGCAGTCCGATGTAAGGCTCTATTCCGGATGTCGGCCGATAAAAACGTCAGTTTTTGGTCAGTTTTTCTTCGCAATTTTGCATCCGTTTTCCATCCATTCCGTTCCGGGCCGTGTTTCCATTTTTAGCAGCTGATTTCAACCCGTTTTGCATCGTTCTTTTTTCCCTGTCCATTTTTAAAAACGGATGAATTTAATTTGTGAATTTTCTACCACACCCTTCCCTCTGTAGATAATGCTACATCCTGCCCTCTGTAGATGATGCCACACACTGCCCTCTGTAGATACTACCACACACTGCCCTCTGTAGATACTGCCATACACTGCCCTCTGTAGATACTGCTACAGCCCCCTGTAGGTAATGCCACACAGACCCCCTTGTAGGTAGTGCCACACAGACCCCCTTGTAGGTAGTGTCACACAGCCCCCCTATAGGTAGTGCCACACAACCCCCTGTAGGTAATGCCACACAGCCCCCCTGTAGGTAATGCCACACAGCCCCCTGTATGTATTTCCACACAGCCCCCCTATGAGTAGTGCTACACAGCGCCCTTGTACATAGCCACCCCCCATAGATGGCACCCCCCTACCTTCCGACGGGGGACCGCTCCAGGAGAAGTTCCTGACTTCAATGTCCATATATGGACAGTGAAGTCAGGGACTTCTCCTGAATCAGAAACACCGGCCACAGCATCGGGGATTCCGCTTCAGAAGTCCCTGACGTCTCTGTCCATATATGGACAGTGACGTCAGGGACTTCTCCTGGAGCAGAATCACCGGCCACAGCTTCGGCCGCAGCTGTAGTCGGGGATTAGGTATTCAGCTCCTACAGGGAGCAACAAAATACCCTCCTCCTCCTCACATGCACTTCACACTGTGAGGAGGAGGAGAAGAGAGCGAGCGGCAGACTGCATGGCCTTTACTCGGATCTGCACTGTCGTCACTCGGATCACAGCCGAGTGACAGCCGTGCTTTACACGGCCCCATAGACTTCTATGGGATCGTGCAGTCGGGAGAACGGCCCATAATAGGGCATGTTTTGGGCATTTTCCTAACTGTGCCTCGGACACCACGTCCTTGCCAAATATATATATGATTAAAAGTGTCTCAGGTCTCCCCCTACGTTGGTTATGCATGGGGACAGGAAGCCCTCAACAGCAAAGTAACTCAAGGAAGTTAAAGAGGCTTTGTCACCAATTTATAACTGCCCTATCTCCTACCTAATCTAATAGGCACTTTAATGTAGATAACAACAGTTTTTTTGTTTTTTTTTAAATGTTTCTTTTTGACCAATTTATGATCATTTTTAGTTTTATGCTAATTTTTTCTAACTGACCAAGTGGGTGTTTTTTTTACATTTCACCAAATGGGCATTGTAAAGAAAAGTGAAGAGGTGTATGACGCCAATTAGCATAAAACTAAAAATTATCATAACTTGGTCAAAAATAAACGTTTTTCAAAAAAATAAATTTTGTTATCTACATTCAAGTGCCCATTAGATTAGATAGGAGATAGGGCAATTATAAACTGGTGACAGAGCCTCTTTAACATTACTTTTATTTAAAAAAGAAAAGCCTTGCTTCCCTAGTCGGTATGCGGGTGCACTCTACAAGAATTATCGCCAAGGAGCAAACACAAATGCAAGTGGAGAGCCTCTGTTCTTAGCATACCCTAAAATGTCACGTACTTATCTCACCACGATTCAGCACCATCTCTTCCTGCCAGCCGATACTGCTGTGAGTGTTTCAGCAAGTCCGGAAGGGATGTCAGGTATCACATGTGTAGAGCGTGCAACCACTGTCAGGGATCATTACCATGTATATTGTTTGCAAAAATACTATCCTCACACATATGTATATACATTTCAGTTCTTTGTGTAATATACTGATATATATATATAACAAGTTCTTTGTTCATGTCGGACACACCTATGGAAGACACCGCCCCTGGAATGCAAGAGGAGTGTACAGAAGAACTCGCAGCTGAGAAGCCGGTGGGGGCTTTGGCACTCCCACATCTCTAGGGAGGGGGAATGTGTCTTTTTCTGTGTTTCTTTGTTCTGAATAAAGTTCAGTTCGCTTCCTGTCTGATCTGGGGAAAGCTGTGTACCAACATCTCTGGCTGGTTTACTTCTTTCCAGGCATGCCTTCAGCTTTCAATTTACAGAGGTGTTTATTCGGTGTGAAATAACAGGGGGAAGGAAGCCACCCTGAAATACGGACCTGACACCATCTGACCGGTAAGAATTCTAGGCTCCTAATTTAAAGCACTAGCACGCTGGCCTTTTTGCCAGCTAATGTTGTTAGATGCCCTGCCTGGCTAAGCTTTTGCTTCAGCATTTTCTACCTGGATTGTCTGACTACTCTCCTGTACTCTGGTACTGTACCACGTACCCAACTCTGCTATATCACCGTTGCTGATCCCTTATTACATGAGTCCTACTCTTTACTGGAACTTATTATTGGACTGTTAGCTGTTACCATTAGTAACTCTATTTCCATCCTCTCATTTGTCTGGTTCCTTATCAGTTTATCCAGAGAATCAATCACCGGGCTAGCTAGGGGCACCACAGTTCACAGTCCTAGGTGATTTGTGCCACCTGGTTGGATCTTTTTCTAGGTTTTATAGGTTCCAGGCCATTAAACACAAATACTTTCATGAGACATTATAGATTGGACTTCTCTGCTAGGGAAGACTCTTATTTTGGTTGTTCTGTACATTGTCCTGAGGTTTACCCATATGGTCTTGAAATACTCTTGGTGTTTTTTTAGAGAGGGTGGGGGCTGGGAACCTCTTTCAGTATTGCATCTTTTCTTTTTAACTCTTTCATGTCACCTGACCAGTCACACAACTGGTACATTAAAACCCCTATATATACGCACAGTATATATGTGCTGCTGCTTGCACAAGAGGAAAGAAGAATTTGCATAAGTATATACTGTATTTAAATATTACACCACTATCCTTTATAGACAAAGTATATATATCTTGCCTTCATTGTATTTGATTGGCTATATTAAATAACAAAAATGACAAGTTTCTTATAATATATAATGTCTTTTCATCCCCTTTAATTGACTACATAGAGGACAATGTGAAACACAAGTTGACATTTCTCTGCACTCTTACACTATCTGTATGCTTCCAGCAATATTCTGATATTAATGACATTAATGCCCAGCTGATTGCTTATGCTCTTGATAGTTTCTCCACAAGAGCCAGAAGTTGCCTCCAATATCTGTTATGCATTTTAGAAATACATGAACTCTCTCCAAAAAGCCACAGTTTGATAATAAATTATAAATGCTGAATGGTACAGGCAGCTTTCACTGTAGACAAATTGTGCATTAATACTGTCACCTTAATTTGATACACTTCATGTGTTATGAACTTTTCAAATGAACAGTAACTAAAAAAGTTATACATCCTCGCATCTATTTCTGACAGACTAATGCGGTCACAAGAGGAGACACAAGCAGAAAATCAGTTAAGTAAACGTGTCTTCAGGACAACTCAGAATATGAATTCTTCAAACCTTACATAATTTAAGGTTTGGATCCCTACAAGTCAACACATCAAACAGTAAAACCCTTAGAGTTATCACTCAGCAGTGGTAAGATGAAAGTTTTTGGATTTTTTGTCATCTAGTTTGGCAATGTTCATAAAGGCATTTATTTATATGCAAAGGCATCCATATTATACCCAGAACCTATGGCTGCAGTTTCGGATTAAGTAGATCATAGGCCCTGGGCTATTCCACAAACTTGGGCCCCCCTTCTCCACCACCGCCCTGCCGTGTCTATAGTGAACACCACCTTTCTGTGCGAGCAATGACAAATGGGTGTTACGATTCCCCTTGTCAAAGGGCTGTGTCCCTACATACTGACAGTCTCCAACCATCGATGACAGTATCACACTGTTTAGGGACACATCCTCTTGACGATGGGAATGGTAACACACATTTGTCTATTAGTCCTGGGTACACAAAGACTTTATGTGGAAGACAAGGATTTCCCACAACAGACATGTCAGGAGATGGGACAGATCCTCTATATATCCAGTGACTCAGAAGTGATGTCTTCTCTGATGGGAGTCGTTCTCTTGTCTTCTCCATCTGACCCCGACCGGTATGGAAATTTCTCACCTTTGCCCTTCGCTCCTGCAGCCATTTCCAGCCTCTATAGAAAAACACAAATTCAGACAGCAAGGCCCAGGCCCATACATTAAAGGGAAATCGTCCGGGCACGGACCGTTTTTTATACTGATGACCTATCCACGTGCCCGGACAACCCCTTTTACTCAGAATAATAAATTCAGACTAGATCCTGTACCCGCGACTAGATCCTAGAATACATACAGACCCCAGACCTCCTAAACTATTGCAGTTCCCAGACCAGACCCCGCTAAACACATACAGACCCCTGAACAAACACCTTAAATAAATACCAACCTCGGACCAGACCCCTGAATACAGACCCCAGACCTTACCCCCTACACTAATAATGACCCTAGACCCGACTCCCTAAAGTAATGCAGACCCCAGATCAGACCCCCTAAACTAATACAGACCGCAGACCAGACCCCTAAATTCATACCCCATAAATTAATACAGACTCCAGTCCAGACCCCTAAATACAGACCCCATAAACTAATACAGATCCCAGACCAGACCCCCTAAATACAGACCCCAGACTCCTTAAACTAATACAGACCATATAAATACAGACCCTTTAAACTAATACAGACTCCAGACAAGACCCCCTAAATATACAGACCATAAACTTCTTAAACTGATACAGACCCCAGACCACACACCCTAAATACAGACCCCTTAAACTAATACAGACCCCAAACCTCCTAAATACAGACCCCAGACCAGACCCCCCTAATACAGACCCCAGACCTCTTAAACAAATCCATCCCCTTATACATACCTAGCAGCTCACCTCACAGTCTTCCCTGTGGAGTCTTGCTGCTGTTCTAGGACCTGTGGTCATGTGACCTGCAGGTCTTAAAACAGTAGTAAGAACTGCAGAGATAAGGTCATGTGACCTTATGTCTTAAGGTCCTTTTGCAGGACATACACAATTCAGTTTTGTCTCAGTTTTTGCCGTGATTTGCGGAAAAATTGCGGCAAATACATGACAAAACGGCATTGTAATTTCAGGTGCCCTAATGATGATCCACCATTGTATAGCTGATATGGAGCCCCTGGAGAGAAAAGGCCCAGCCTTGCTCGGTTTTGTCCCTTTTTCTAATGGATGATGAAAACCTGTACTCAGCTCATGAGCAGAATTGCCTTGTTAGCAGACAAGGGGTTGGATAATTGGCCCAAGAGTCATGTCATAAAAAAGTGGGTGGAGGGGGAAACAAACAAAAAGCACTTCTGTTCTAGGAGACAAATCAAGGAACGATAAAGGGGGGACCTTTTTGAACTTTGCTCTTTGACCCCCCCCCCCTCTCTCCTTTGTACACCACTGTTTGTTTAATAAACTTGTCATAACATCATTTTCTATTTTAGACAAATCCTTATATAAAGATATGAACTCCTTCATGTAGTGAGTACTGGAGTTGGCTGCACCAAGAATCCTTCATGATCTATCTCCTGATTTGGACAGCTGACTGTAATTGCTGTTCTTGGTGCTGTTATAATACTGTATGCCCATCCTTAGCTATGAGAGAGTGTTCATGGACCCTGTCTGATGGCCCTTGTATCTTGAGTTCTTACATATCTATAATATGGCTGCCATCGCATGGTATCTCCATGTGGTGCAACTTTCTTCCCTAGAACCATTGCTTCACGGGCAGAATACCTCCATAATTCATGTGATGCTACTGAACATACAAAGGCACATAAAGGTGTAATATGTGCCATATAACAAATCTGAACAAAAGAGATCCATATTACAGTCGTGTGCGTGGTGTTATCATAAAATTCTACACTACAGGTCACAAATATTTTAGCCTTATTCAGATTTTGGAATGTCTTTTTTGTTGCTACAGAAAACAAATTGATTTAAAATGTTAACATAAAATAAACCAAAATTAATTTAAAGAGGTATTCACAACTTAAACATCTATGGCATATTCACAGAATATGCCATAAATATTCAATAGTTACGTGCCTGAGCTCTCAGACCCGCACGTATCTACTTTCTCTTCTTTCTCGTCTGTTTCTGTAACTCCCATTGTAGTGAATTAATTCCATTAATTCTCCACTTGGATGCGGCAGCTAGTGTGGAGATAGGTGTGGGCACCAGAGTTTATAGATGCGAGTCTAAGCTCTGGGACCCGCACCTATCTCCAAAACGGGGGTCACGCAACATGGCTCTCGCCATTCATTCCTATGGGAGTTACGGAAACAGCTGAGCCTGCTTGCTCGGCTGTTTCTGTAACTCACATAGAAATGAATGGAGAGAGTGGCACATATATGCGGCCGCCTCTCCATTTATCCTCCGCTAGAATGCGGCGCTCAGAGTGCAGATAGGTGCAGATGCCAGAGCTTAGATGCGGGTCTAAGCTCTGGTCCCAGCACCTATCTCCAGAATGGGGTCGCGCAACATTGCTCTCCCTATTCATTCCTGCTCAGTGGCACACATGTGACTACTTTTCCATTCATTGTCCGCTTGGATGCGGTGGTCGGTTTGGAGATAGGTGTGGGTACCAGAGCTGGGACTCACATAAAACAGACATTTATTTTCACATATATAGTAAATATGCCATAAAAGTTGGGAATACCCCTTTTATTAATTAAATACATCAATAAACCAACAAAACATGAACACTAGAAAAAATAACCAACCAAACAGGAATAGAGTTTTGGTTCTTGATCTGTAATATTCACTGAGATGATGACCTTTTAAAATCACTTTATATTGTATTTGTTCAGTATGGTACTGTGAGTGTTCTATGGCTTATATAGCGCCTACATAAACTGCAGCTATGTACAGAGACTGTCATTACTCACAACCAGGGGCGTAGCTATAGGGGTGCAGCTATATGTGGTGCAGAGGTAGCGGTCGCACCCGAGCCTTGAGCTTGAGGAGGCCCAAAAGCCATTCAGCCGCATAAGTAGACACTAGTATTATAAATGATATACGGTAGGTGAGGGCCCTGTTATAGATTATGCATTGGGGCCCAAGAGCTTTAAGTTACGCCTCTGCTCACAACAATTTTTGTCCCCATTGTGCAGGGGCCTAGCTAGGGGGGGCAGATGGGGTGCCCCGGGCGCAACTTAGAGGGGGTAGCCAACCCCTCCTGCACTATAATTGTACCTGCGTCTATAGGACACAGGTACAATTAGAATCAATGAATGGCGGGTTATCATATTATCTTGGCCACCCAAAGTACATTGTAGTTTTGTCGCCATTTTGACGCAAATCGTATGTGTCCCTACACAGTGTAATACTGTCAGCTTTGGTTGGATACTGTCAGTATGTAGGGACACAGCCCTTTGACAAGGGGAATTGTAACAACCATTTGTCAATGCTCACACAAAAAGGTGGTGTTCACTATAGACACGGCAGAGCGGCGGTGGGGAAGGGGGGCCCAAGTTTGTGGAACAGCCCAGGCCTATGGTCTACTTAATCCGCCACTGCCGGGGATTCAGCGCCTTTCTACGAGTGAAGCGGAGCGATACTTTGCGCCACTTACGTTGTTGAAAGGCGCTAATTGACAGGGAAGTGTTCAACCCCAGGAGACCTGTGCAGAAGAGAGCAGGTCTCCATTGCTGCCGGACGGCGTGGGAACCGGATTAAGGAGAGTTTGAATAGTTTGTTATTTTATCGTAATAAAAGTGTGTGGCATTATCTATGGGGTGCCTTTACTTTATCTACAGGGGGGACTTTATCTATGGGGGGGCTTTATCTACAGGGGGGCTTTATCTATGGGGGGCTTTATCTACCAGGGGGGCTTTTTCTACGGTGGGACTCTATCTACAGGGGGGCTATAATCAGGGGTAGGCTATCTGTGGAGCACTATATACAGGGGTGGGCTATATCTACAGGGGGCTATATACAGGGGTGGGCTATCTGTAAAGCACTATAGGGGGAGCTATATGTGGGACAGAATACAGGGGTGGGCTATATGGGGGAACTATCTACAGGGGGCTCTATGGGGGGCACTATCTACAGGGGGCTCTATGGCAGGCACTATCTACAGGGGGCCCAGAGTGTGTGTGTGGGACACAGTGTATGGTGCTATTATAATTAGAGGTGCAGTGTATGGCGCTACTATATTTAGGGGCATAGTGTGTGGTATAATGAGAACTTTATCTTTGTTTATATGTGTAGAAATATTGGAAAAGTGAGAAGTTGAAGACATCTCAGCGGCAAACTGCAGAAATGGGCTGTGACCGGGAGAAGTCATCATAGGAGTCTGGACCGGATGGAGAAAAAGAACTAAAATCTGAGACTTCACCAGTGAGTCACTTAATGTAAATGTTCATTCTGCCTCTAATCAGTACTGTGGTCACTGTATGATCTGCAGCGAGACGATGGGTGGTATGATTATGATATGATTTATTTTTTGGGAAACAGCATCTCCCAACTTATCCTTACCATTGTTAGGGCCATGCTGGGAGCTGAAAATAATTTAGTGTGAATCTATACGTCAGGGGTTGCACTAAATTGATCTGTATTTGTGCTAGTGCTGTATATATGTATTGAGCTTGTTTCTGGGGCTCTATTTATGTACTGAGCACTATTCTGGTGTTGTGTATAGAACTATATTGCTTGTAAAATGTACAAATGTTTTTATGCTCGAGTTACATAAAAAGAAATGTGGAAAACAAATGACACGTCGATTGGTAGAGAAAACAAACATGGCGAGGAAGAAGGAGATGTCCGGAAAGAGGTTTGAGGGGGGGGCGCCAAACTGAATCTTTGCCCCGGGTGCTGGAGAACCTAGCTACGCCTCTGCATTGTGACTCACAAGCTCATTTCCGTACCTCAAATACACAACACTAGGGCCAACTCTGCAGATATTGAGCTTAGATTTTTAGGAGGTTTAGCGCATTTCAGCCTATGGCTGGGTCAGACTTTCAGCCACCAAAATGTAGCCATTTTTTACACAACTTGGACTTGAAAACAAAGTTGCATGAAGGCATCCATGAGTGTGAAGTGCTGAATGGCATTTTTACAATGTGTACAGTGTCTACTTTAATAAAATATGTGGGTATGGGAGTATAATATATATTTTTTATTCCAAAACTCAGGTTTTATGTGTACATGTCAAAAGTGTAAATAAAATTGCAGTAGCAAAAGAGTTAAACATATTTAATTAAATTATATGTGGATAATTGTTTAGAAAGCAACTAGCAGTTTATGTCTAAAAAGGTACAATTTCCATTTACAGTGGCGGTGCAATAAAAGCACAGTATTCATCAGTTCCCCACTCAAACTATTACAGACGTCACTTTTAAAAAGTTACTTTTTGATTTCCCAGTCTAAAAATGTTCATTTTAAGGGGCCTAACGGTTCAGTCGGAGACTGCCCACCCACTTAAAGTGCTCAGCCAACAAAGTCTTTAAAGAAAAACTGATTTTGATGGTTGGAAAATGCAGTTATCATCCCGTCAATCTTTGTGACATTGAGGCGCACAGGAGGCCTGGACTCTGCAGAGGGCACATGAATACTGTGTGATTGCCATAGCCCGCTACTTGTTTCTTCCTCAATTAAAATTAAGCAAACTCTGTGTGTAACCTAATCATCACAGTCCCTTAACTGATTGGTGTTATACTCTTACACATCCAGGAGACTGAAATTTTACTATTGGCCTTTGGAATCAAAATAACACTAAGAAGATATAAAAATTTTATACTGGACCAACTTTAAAAATATGCCAATTAAAGAGAAATTCCACTCGTTCCGCATTTATAGATGAGTTAATTAGTGACGTGTCTATTAATATGGTATAAACAATCCGACCACCCCACGTAGATTAACGGGCTACAGCACTGGTCCTTGTGCCTGCAGCCCGTTAATTGACGTGTTCTCCTAACGGAGCGTACAGGCATTTCCCTATGCCCGGCATCTCCCAGTAGAGGCTGCGCCTTAGTACTGAGGGAAAACACAGATTAACCCCTTAAATGCAGTGGTCAATAACGACCTCCGCATTTAAGTTGTTACAATAACATCGACTCCCCCAGTGGTGCGATTGCGGGGTGCCGATGGTTGCTATGGCAACTGGAGGCCTAACAAATGCCTCCGGTCTGCCATCTATGGAAGGCGATTAGGTCCTCAGTGTGAAACTGACAAGTATAATACCCTGCAATACATAAGTATTGCAGGGTGTTATAACAATGATCCAACAGTTGGATCTACAAGTCCCTAGTGGAACTAAAAGAAAAAAAGTTAAAAAAAAGTTACTTTTTTTTTTCCAAAACGAAAAAAGTAAAGGTTTGAAGTAATAACATTTTATGATTAGAAAAAATAAAATAAATAAGTAAACTATGCATAATTGTTTTGGCCGCATCTGTAACGGCCTGAACTATAAAAATATAATGTTAATTATCCTGCACGGTGACCACCAGAAAAACAATAAAAAAACGATACCAGAATCACTATTTTTAGTCACTTCACCTTCCAAAAAATGGAATAAATAGGGATCAAAAAGTCGCATGTACCCAAACAATGTACTAATACAAACTACAGTTTGCTCCTCAAAAAACAAGCCCTCACACAGCTTTCTTGATGGAAAAATAAAAAAGTTATGGCTCCCAGAATATGGCGACACAAAAATATATATATTTTTTAAAACTGTGATTTTATCGTGCAAACACCGTAAAACATAAAAAACCTTTATACATATGGTATCGCAGTAATCGCATTGACCGCAGAATAAATTAAATATGTCATTTATAGTGCACGATGAAGGCCGTAAAAAAAATAAAATAAAATAAAATAAAAAACAATAGAAGTTTACACGGTCTAATTACACAAAATTCAGCTAAAAACCTGTGGGATCAAAATGCTCACTATACCCCTTGATAAATTATTTTTAGGGCAGCAGTTTCTCAAATGGGGTCACTTCTGGGGGGTTGCCACTGTATTTCCACTGTCCCTCAGGGGCTTTGCAAATACGACATGACACCCAAAAACCAAAAGCCAAATAGCGCACCTTCCCTTCTGCCGTGTATCCAAACAGCAGTTTATTGCCGTAATCAGGAGAAATTGCTTTACAAATCTTGGTGTGCTTTTTCTTTTTTATGCCTTGTAAAAATTGATAATTTCTACTCTTTATTGGAAAAAATTTCGATTTTCATTTTTACAGGCTAATTCTAAGTTCAGCAAAAATCCTGTGGGGTTAAAATGCTCCTTATACCACTCTATAAATTCCTTGAGGTGTGTAGTTTGACAAATGGTGTCTTTATGGGGGGGTTTTCACTATTTTGTCCCCACATGACCTCTTCAAACCTAACATGGTGCCTAAGATATATTCTAATAAAAAGGAAGCCCCAAAATCCTCTCGGTGTTCCTTTGCTCCTGAGGTTAAAATAAAAAAGTTGTGGCTCTCAAAATTTGGCGACACAAAATAAATGTTATTTTTTACACTTAGGTTTTTACTTGTAAACATAGTAAAATATTGAAAAAAATATATATGGTATCGCCGTAGTCGTATTGACTTGCAGAATAAAGCTAACATTTTGTTTTAATTGCACAGTGAATTCCGTAAAAATAAAGCGCAAAAAAACAATTGAGGAATCGCTGTTTTTTTCATGTTCTACCCCACAAATATTTTTTTTCCCATTTCCTAGTACATTATATGGCAGAATAAATAGTGCTACGAAAAACTCAAGCCCTCACAGAGCTATATCGACGGAAAAATAAAAAAGTTATGGCTTTTGGAAGGTGGGGAGGAAAAAACTAAAATGAAAATCTGAAAAATGGCTGCGGCGGGAAGGGGTTATACCACATAAAATTGCTACTGATTAACATTTCCCATTTGACTACTTTACTTTGGCATCGTTTTTTGAACATTCTTTTATTTTTCTAGGACGTCAGAAGGCTTAGAACTTTAGCAGCAATTTCTCACATTTTCAAGAAAATTTCAAAAGGCGATTTTTTCAGGGAACAGTTCAGTTGTGAAGCGGCTTTGAGGGCCTTATATATTAGAAACCACCAGTAAGTCAACGCATTTTAAAAACGTCATCCCTAAAAGTATTCAAAACAGCATTTAGAAAATGCCTTTAGACGTTTCACAGGAATTAGTAGAGTTGAAATTTACCAGAGAAACGCAACTCAACACTTATTGCCCAGGTTCTGCAGTTTTAGGAAATATCCCACATGTGGCTCTAGTGTGATAATGTACTGAAGCACCGGCCTCAGATGCAAAGCAGCACCTAGTGAATTTTGGGGCTTTCTTTTTATTAGAATATATTTTAGGCACCATGTCAGGTTTGAAGGGCTCTTGCGGTGCCAAAACAGTGGAAATCCCACAAAAGTGACATAATTTGGGAAACTACACACCTGAGGGAATTATCTGGGGGTATAGTGAGCATTTTGACACCACAGGTTCATTGCAGAAATTATTGGAAGAAGGCCGTAAAAATTAAAATCTAAATTTTTTCAAAGAAAATTAAGGTTTAACAAAAAATGTTTCATTTCCACAAGGACTAAAGGGGAAAAAGCACTGCAACATTTGTAAAGCAATTTCTCTGGAGTAAAACAATACCCCACATGTGGTCATAAACGGCAGTTTGGACACAAGACAGGGCTGAGAAGGGAAAAAGCGCTATTTGGCTTTTGGAGCTCAAATTTAGCAGGCATGGTTTGCGGAGGCCATGTCACATTTCAAAAGCCCCTGAGGGGACAAAAACAGTGGCAACCCCCCACAACTGACCCCATTTTGGAAAATTACACCCATTGAGGAAATTATCTAGAGGTATAGTGAGTATTTTGATCGCACAGGTTTTTTGCAGAAATTATTGGAATTACGGCGTGAATATTAAAATCTATTTTTTTTCATTTCCACAAGGACTAAATGGCTGTTTGGACACACGGCAAGGCTCAGAAGGGCGCTATTTGGTTTTGGAGATCAAATTCAGCAGGAATGGTTTGAGGAGGCTATGTCGCATTTGCAAAGCCCCTGAGGGGACAAAACAATGAAAACGCCCAAAAAGTGACTCCATTTAGGAAACTACATTCCTTGTGCAGTGAAAATCATAACAATTCATTTTCTTCAATAAGACGTAGCTGTATCTCAAAATTTTTCATTTTCTCAACAAATAAAGGAAAAAAAGAACACCAACACTTGTAAAGAAATTTCTCCTAAGTATGGCAGTACCCCATATGTGGTCATAAACGGCTGTTTGGGCACACAGTAGGCCTCAGAAGGGAAGGAGCGGTATTTGGCTTTTGGTCTGCAGATTTTGCTGGATTGGTTTCTGGTCACTATGAAGCATTTGCAAAGCCCCTGTGGGACCAAAACAGTGGAAACCCCCCAGAAGTGACCACATTTTGGAAACTACACCCCTCAAGGTATTCACCTAGGGGTGTAGTGAGCAATTTAACCCTGCAGGTGTTTTGCAGAAATTAGTGGGCAATCGATGTTGCAGAGTGAAAATGGGATTTTTTTCCATAGATATGCCAATATGTGGTGCCCAGCTTGTGCCACCATAACAAGACAGCTCTCTAATTATTATGCTGCGTTTCCCGGTTTTAGAAACACCCTACGTGTGGCCATAATCTTTTGCCTGGACATTTGACAAGGCTCAGGAGTGAAAGAGTACCATGTAAAATTGAGGCCTAATTTGGTGATTTACAAAGTATTGGTTCACAATTTCAGAGTGTCTGATATGAAATAATAAGAGAAACCCGATGAGAAGTGACCCAATTTTGTAAACTGCACCCCTCAAGGCATTTATGAAGGGGTGTAGTGAGCATTTTCACCCTACAGGACTTTTCCATAAATGATTGCGCTGCGGATGGTGCAAAGTAAAAATTTTAATTTTTCCCTAGATATGCTATTTCAGTGGCAAATATGTCATGCCAAGCTTATGCTACTGGAGACACACACCCCAAAAATTGTTAAAAGGGTTCTCCCGGGTATGGTGATGCCATATATGTGGAAGTAAACTGCTGTTTGGGCATGCTGTAGGGTTCAGAGGGGAGGAAGTACCATTTGGCTTTGGGAGTGTTGATTTGCTTTGTCGTAGTTTTGTTTGAGTATTGCTGGTGTTTCCGTTTATAATGTGGGGGCATATGTAAGCTGGGCAGAGTACATCGGGGGCATAGTCAGGTGGTATAATAATTGGGTTATTAAAAAAAAATGTAAAATAATCCATTGAGGTGTGTTATGCTGTGACACAATCCTTTATGCACAGGCCAGTGTTGCACTGATAAATGTCCTTCCTTATCCTTCCTTATCTCCCTTTTGGTCCAAACTCCGCACCTTTGCAATTTTGCTGAGAAGTGTTGTCCTGCTTCCAGCAGATATGTTTGGGCCCTACCCTTTCTGGTTCCCTAATTTTAGGGCCTTGATAATTTGCCTCTTGAAACAGAAGAAATGTTCCCCCCGGGCCTGCACAACTACATATTTTTTTCTTTCCTGGCTTATTGGAGCCTTAACTAATTTTATTTTTTCATAGACGTAGTGGTACGAGGACTGTTTTTTTGCGGGACGAGCTATAGTTTTTATTGGCACCATTTTGGGGTACATGCACATTTTTGATTACTTTTTATCCTATTTTTTGGGAGGAAAGGTGACCAAAAAAACTGCAATTCTGCCATAGCTTTTTAGGGTTTTTTTTTATACAGCGTTCACCATGCATCATAAACTATATGTTAACTTTATTCTGAGGGTCAGTCCGATTCCGGCGATACCTAATTTATAGCACTTTTTTATGTTTTACAACTTTTTGAACAATAAAATTACTTTTGTAAAAATAATGTATTTTTTCTTTTCGCGAGACGTGACACTTAGAATTGATGCCAAAAAGTTCAATCAGGGGGAGGAAGCACCTTGTCAGCGAAACGCGCGTTGGGGCTTATGTGCTGGAGCGAGCACTGACCATCATTATCTTATACTTATGGGTAAGCTGCTGCCATCTGCTTCATTTATTATACTTTTTGCACTAGCACTTTATGAATACTATCGGTTTTCCTTAGCTTCTTTATCTTCACATTGATTGTTTATACATTTCAATGGATCTTCAATTATTTAAAGGGGAACCTTTTACATGAATATTTAATATGATCAGATATCTGGTAGCATTGTTATCCTACTTGTACCATAAGTGTCAGTAATCGCTCCTATCTCTTTTACTAGGGTCTTGTCCTTTCATCCATTATTTTAAAATTTGTTTGTTTATTTATATGAATAAAATATTTATTTTCTATATATATTTCTGGCTACAAGCTCTCTTTTCTTTTCTGTGGTTGGTATATACTTTGGAGCTGCCTATGTGGTAATTTATGGGGGGGACATTTATTTTTTGAATCGTGCCTAGCCCGCAGTACTAATGCTATTGGAGTGCATATATTGACCACCAAAAAATGTAAAAAACATTCTTATAATTAAAACCTGATTTAAATAATATGCCAATTTCCAATGGGAATGATTTTGTGCAAAACGAGGCTTAGATGAACTGAAAGAGGGGTTTAGCTTCTTTCAGTAGTGACACAATATTGTGCTATAAACATTCTACTATACCACTGTAAATCAGTCTTCTCAACCCATTTGGCTGATACTTTTCCCCTTCACTATAATCAATATCTATATTAATTATACTGGGATATAAAAATCCTTCTTCCTACTTTAAATGACTTATATATTGTCAAGATGGCTGCAATAATACGAAAGTGGGTCATTGTGTATCTATGGCAACATATTCTTTTAAGACATTACTACGAGGAAAAAAATTCAACATTTACTGAGCTATTTAAATAGTAAAAGGGGAAATAGAAATGCATTAACTTTATTGCTGAAAAAAGAGTTTTGTTGTTACAAATCCTCAGCATGAAATTGCAAGTCTGCAGAAAGAAGGAAAGTTCTCTGCAAATGTAATTTTACATGTTTTTTTTTCTCAACGATAACAGCATTATAATTACTTACGTCTCTGTCAGCCATTCGAGTCTTCAGTGTCTGTAATAAGCTAAGTTCTCTCTCTGGATTACACAACGCATCCTCAGGGGTTTTCCACCAATTCAATCAGCAAAAAAATTCTTTATAATATTTATATGTCTAGTTTTATTTTATTTTTATAGAAAATATCCAGAGTAGCACAAAGTAATAACAAATTCCTGCTGTATCTGGAAGAGGACTTCGTACCACATTTTTAGCAATAAGATACATTGCCACAATACATTAGCATGGATAGTGCCAGACTTTCAATGTACATGTAAATCATGACCACAGGCAGAATACTAGTATGGATGGGTAGAAAGATTTCTTATTGTTATGTGTGTGTTAGAATTATTGTACATTTTGAAAAATAATGAGTGTCATTTTTTTTGTCATTTGTTTTTAAGAAACCTGTGTATAAACACTCGTGCTAAATTTGTGATGCTAAGAAAAAGAGCATATTATAGTAGTAAATGCCCTTTAATGGAAGATATAATATAATGTAACATATTGCAAATAACTCCACTGTAATGCAATTTTGCTGGGTCCTAAAAAGGGCCCCTTTGTTCACAGTATTGGTAAGGGTACCAGCGGCTTGACTTTTACCAATCACACTTTTGTGCATGCTACTAATTAAGTTGCCAATTGCATCTTTGCAAATTCGCAGCAATTTACAGTACATTTTCAAAACACCATTCACATGTTGCGGAAACAAATCTGCACTGAACGCAGAGCGTGCTGCGGATTTGCTCATTATTTTGCGGAGAAGAAGCAGATGTTCACACCCGATTTCACCATTTGCAATGCATAGGGTGAAACCTGTAGCAAATCAGCAGTAAATTCACCATGTCTGGACAAACCCCAAGGCCCTGTTCATTTCATGTTTTGGCCCAATGTTTAGCATGTACTTTGGGAAAGCTCCCTACGTACACGCTAAACATGTCCACAGGGCTCCATTAGCCCAATGGAGGCCAAAAGAGTGTCCTTTTGGCCTCTGTCGGGCTAGTATACATCGGCTTTGCTATTCCATCTGAAGGGATCCCGCAAAAAAACAAAACAGTATTTTTACATGGGAGCCTATGTGTGACACAGATGCCACTGCATGGCATCAGTCACCGGTATACGATAAACGTATACCTCGGGGAGCTTTCCCAAGGACAGAATCCCCAGGAAGAGTATCAGATAGTACTCGTCCCTGGGATTCCAACCCTGGGGAAGCACCTGATGTCACTGTTCATGTATGGACAGTGCTCTTAGGGGCTTTCAACTATGGAGGCCCTGGCCAGAGCATCGGAGGCGCTTTGGCCCTGGTCTCCGAGACTGGAGAAGCCCCTGACATCACTGTCCATATATGGACAGTGCTGTTAGGGTCATTAAACTACAGGGTCCTCGGCCAGAGTATCAATAGAGCTCTGGCCAGAGATTTTGGTACTGGAAAAGTCTGTTATGATAATGGTCATATATGGACAGTGACGTCAGGGGCTCCTGCAGTCTTGGAAACTCCGGTCAGAGCACTTCTGATGCTGTGGCTGGGGTCTCCATATATTTTAGAGCCCTTGACAGCATTTTTCATATATGGACTGTGATGTCAGGGGCTCCTCCAGGAACATAATCCCCCGCCAGAGCATTGCCGAAGCTCTGGCTAAGGATTCCAGGTTTTTAAACTCCTAACTTCACTGTCCATATATGGCTTTGCCAAGACAGGATTTTCCGCTCAGAATGCTTGCAATGCTCTGGCTGGGGTCTCCATAGTTGAAAGCCCCTGACATCACTTTCCATGTATGGACAGTGATGTCAGGGGCTTGCCCGGGCTCAGCACTTAAAGTGTCCAGTATACCTCTGCCGGAGGTATAAATTGGAACTTTCCCCGACACATACCTCCGATGGAAGTAAAAAAGTGACGTGAACAGGCCCTAACTTTAGCAGATTTTGCCACAACTGTCTGCCACATCTGGACGCACACTAAAAATATGTCCCTGACACCCACTTATTCTACATACGCAATTTAGCTATAACATTACAACCTCTGAAAGTTTAAGTAAATAATATTGATTATCTTTTTACAATTGCATCTGTCAAAGGGGTGGGATATATTAGGCAGCAAGTGAACTGTCAATTCTTGAAGTTGATGTGTTGGAAGCAGGAAAAATGGGCAAGCGTAAGGATCTGAGCGACTATGACAATTGCCAAATTGAAGTTTGTCAAACGTTTAGCTACACTTTAAAGGCTCTGTACAACATTGAAATATATATATATATATTTTTTTATAAAAATCAGTGTGTTTGGTGCAACTTTCAAAATACTTTTTATTAAAAAATATTTTTACTTTTTGAGATTCATCTGCTTTGTATCCTGTAGCTGTATCTAAGACCTGAATTTGTCAGGTCAGCAGCACTGACAGGTTAAGCGTCTGCGGGTTAACGCAGGGTCCACCTGTTATCGATCACATCTAAGTTATCAACTTATATGTGATCGGTAGCAGCTCAATCCTGTAACTGCTGATCGGTAACAGCTGAATCCATCAGTGCTGCTGACCTGACAGATACAGGTTTCAGCGCAAGATACAGCTGCTCTGTATACAGAATACAAAGCAGCTTTATCTCAAAAAGTAACAATATTTTTTAATAAAAAGTATTTAGAAAGTTGCACAAAACACACTGATAGACATTTTTATTAAAAACAAAAACGCTCCATGTTTTCAGTGCACATCCTGAGTATACATTGGTTAATTCTCTCCATGTATAATCAGAACATATGGGATTGACTAATGTAACTGTATACCAGTTGCATATATCTGCCCTTGACTACTTTGTAAACACATTTATACCTCTACATTGAGTTAGAAAGCTTCTTTAGGATTCTTAAAGAAAAAAAAACTAAAAATTGTCAATAAGAAGTCATTTTCATCCATTTTCTAAGCATTTGTGTCACTAACTTTACAATGAGGATATTTAATTCTGCTGAAGTACAAATACAGATGGAACTAGTGAAGTCTGGGCTTGGAAGGGTCAAGGATCATGTGAAAAGCAGAAAATAAAGTCATGTTGCCAAGGCTTAACTCCTCTTGTTTTTCAGTAACAGATGCTACTATTCGATTAACTTAACCTAAATGACACATTGTTCTGCATTTACACATACTGTTTACTGTTCATAAGCCATTAGGCTCTGATTTCACCAACAAACAATTTTTAATATATTTGAGGGAAGGTTATAGATGAAATGAGACATGGCTATGGCTGCTGTTGAGGATAGAATGCCAGTTCGTTGGCATTGACCTAATAAAACTTATTGAAAGTTTGTTCAGTATCACTGTTGGTATGATGTATTATGTGGGATAATGAATTCACATTCACACAATGAAAGTGTTTATGTAGATTGAATGAGATCCATTGCCAACCTACTTTGCATTGCTTTGAGAGAAGACTGAAGATCATTTTAATCATGTTATGAAAGCTACAGCTTTCCTTTTCTGCTATTCACCAATGTTGAAAAGTATTCTGCTTTGTGGCTTCAATTGGTTCCTTTGTGTCCGCTGTTTTGTCTTCTTCAGCACAGGTGGCGCAAGACCCAAGAGACAGCTTAAAGGTGAAAAATCTTAATCCAAATGATATCCGGCAAACCATTAGATGTGCTCCTATACTGTGGATCTTTCTTTGATAAATACCAACATGTGTTGTCAAGCTTCACCTCAAACCTCACCTGAACATGTGTGCCACTTGACCTCAGTACCCCCTTATTCTTTATGCATTCAGTTAACTTACAGTAGAATTATTGTGCTTGTAGCCTGAGCCAAAGCCTTGGCACACTCCCATTTAGTGTTCCAAACCTGCTCAAATGGAAACTGGCCGTTTAGGTAATAGTTAGTAAAAAAGTAAATTAGGTCTTCTGATTTAAGTCCATGCGAACCATAATATGCTTCTATTTTACAGTAAGTGCTCATACTGTTTTTGATTCATTAGATCCTATAGCTTTAAAGACAGAAAACGCGGTGGAGGTGGATGCAACAGCAGGTCTAGTCACTGCTCCTGTGCAGCATGCAGTATAAAAGGGCAAAATGGGTAGAAAAAGCAGTAATATAATCTAGTTTGAGTTTGGGATACATGGCAGCTTCTGTATACCCATCAACTTTGTAAGTTAGATAAAAATCAAGTCCCATCTCTACATAGTCTGTTCACACCACCAAACCCATCCCTGGCCATAACATCAAAATCTATTAGCCTGGGTATGTGGTCTAGACTTTTATTATTTTTATTATATTATTGCAGACTTTGTATTAGTGCCAATGCAACAAAACATCCACACTGTAAAACCCTTACAATTATGTCAACTTTATTATATTGCCCATGTATTTGTGCCAATAATGGCAGTAGCGCCACATAGTATTGCCCATAAAACTTTGTTAACTATATTTAAATGTCAGTACAACTGTGTGTCAGTCATAAATAGATGCCCTCAACATTAGCAGCCCAAAATATGCCCAATTGTTTTAACTGTCCTAGTTATGCACACACAACTAGAATTTCCAGTATATGTATTGAATTTCGGTCCTACTGGTTCCCATAAATAATGTGCACAGTTTCTAAACTTACTTTTCTATTAGGGCACTACCAGGCCAACCAGATAAGATCTATCCAATCTCCAAGTAGTGTTCAAGTCTCCAGACTTGAACAAGTAAGCATGTTTGATGAATCAGTGGATATCAATTCTAAATCCATATACTAAAAGCCTTTCTTATTACTATTTATCTTACACCCACTATTTGCATCACAGAAGCATTAGCTGGTTTGCTGGGTATATCGCCAGGTGATGCAATACTTTGAAGAACATAAACAGCTAGTATTAAGCTCTACTGTATCTAC
The DNA here is from genome assembly GCF_050947455.1 of Rhinoderma darwinii. NCBI lineage: Eukaryota > Metazoa > Chordata > Amphibia > Anura > Rhinodermatidae > Rhinoderma > Rhinoderma darwinii. Next base: position 344,502,670 of record NC_134689.1, read on the forward strand.
AGCTACCTGCCTTTCGGGGGTTATCTGCTATTCAGTATCTCACTCATGAAAGCATAGAAGCACTTTTTCAGACGTAAGTACCACCTTCGTCACACACCCTATTGCCCGGTGTCTCAAACTTGGCTGGGTGTATAGAATTCCTTTTTGCTATTTCAGAGTTAGCACTGGCAGTTTTGAGGCACGGAGTCTAACAGGACCCCCTTGTTTTCACCAGAGACCATTGCAAGTTGGTATAGAAAGAAGTTGGGTCCAGCGCTGGTTCCTTATGCAGACCGCTAAAGGGCAAACCTATGCACCTATGCGTGTAGTACTGCACTTTGAGCACTTAAGAACGAGATCTCCGGCATGTTGTACCAAATGTAGACCACTCGAGTGAGCTCCGGCTTTGAAAATGGCTGAAATACGATGCAAGGCATGGTAAGTAGGCACTCAACGCTGTTTTGTTACACCCTGGTTAATCTCAATATTGAGTCCCAAGAGCTGGTGACGTCAATGACAACGGTGAATTTTTCCAAAGTGTTGTGTTCACAGACAACTGTCCCCACACTAGGGCTACACCTACTAACTATACAGTTCAGCCACCTTGCAGATATTTCAATTTGTGCTCATACAGTAATGGTGTACAAACAGCAGTGCAGCATAGAATTACGAATAAAATAAAGGAAAAAAGCCTAAGAGTAGCATGGGGCTCCAGACCCACATTATGGATTTCCTATTACTATATTAGGCTACATTCACAAGACAGGAAAAAATGAATTTGTGATAGCCATTTTTTTAACGGCCTCCACACGGCAGTTTTTAGAACAATGTAGATGTATGGCTGTATTCACATATACGAGAAGCAGCAAAGTATGGGCACCACAATATATGTGTATAACAGGGGTGCTGCAAAACGTGCAAAACAACTAAATTGATGAAAGCGAGAAAAGATAGAAGATCAAAATAGCGCACACCCAATACAAATAGTATGAAAACGTAAAAAACGTTTATTGATCCAAAACATATATATATGACACACAAATAAAAACAGTTAAAAACATGTATGAACAGAAGCTCATGTGTAAATACAGGGCCAAACTATAGTCACTATACTAGTCTCAATAGGACAATAATATACCAATAGATGGATAGTGCTGGGTAAATATAAAGCCTCTACTCAAAAACATATAATAATCACAAGAACCAGAAACCTGGGATTACCTGGTGCTCAGCATGCCAAGAGTTATAGCTACACAAGGGATAAAGCTGGAGAATAAATGACCAGCAGGCACCAGAAAACAGATGGAAAACAGAAAGAGTAGACGCCAGAAATTTGAAGCACACCGAATATCAGGTACGCATAACCCAGAAGTGCTGTAGTAAGGGAATTACCCCACGTGTATCGCTGCTTTACAATTCAGCTTCCTCAGGGGAAATAGAATGCAAACAAGGATAAAAAAAACCCTATTTTTATAGTTCCTAAATTATCATATATTTGATACACCTGCCTTATTCAGTAGTGGCCCATGATAGGCGTCGACAGACGCACACAAATGTTATCATGGCTGCGGTCGGAAGGTCCACACCGCGCATGCACCAAACAATTGACGCATGGTACGCTATGGCCCAGGACTCCGGCATCTCAAAGCCCCTAACATCACTGTCCATATATGGGCGCACGGCATTGTGATGTCATGACGCGGGAACAAAAAGGGTAAGTATACTGTTACTGTAACAGGGGCCATTGTAGTTTATTACATAGGCCCGAGTTACTATAGCAACTTTTAAAAGACGTGGTGTGGGGGGGAGCGGGTCCCCCTAGTTTCGGAGCCTGGTTGCAATTGCCACCACTGCAACCCCTATAGCTACGCCACTGCCGACGGTCTGGCCGGCGATTCCACTCATGTAGGAGCCCCTGGAATCACTATCCGTATATGGACAGTGAAGTCACAGGCACTTCCTGGAGAGGAATCCCCAGTCAGGGAGTAGCTGAGGGCCGGCAACTCTGACCGGGGATTCTGCTCCTATAGGGAGTCCCTGACGTCGCTGTCCATACATGGCTGGGGATTCTGCTCCTAGAGGGAGTCCCAATGCCGTTATCTACAGGGGGTGTAGCCGTCTCTACAGGGTGGGCTTTGAGTGGCAATCTACAGGATGGGGTGTGTGTGGCGCTATCTACAGGGGTGCGTGGCCCTATCTGCAGGAGAGAAAGTGTGGCACTATCTATGGGTGGGTATGGCGCTATCTACAAGTGGGGTAGCGCTATCTAAGGGGGTGTGTTGCCCTCCCTTTGAGTGGGAAGTGGCACTATCTACATGGACACTGTGGTACTATATGGGTACTAACTAGGGGGGGACACAGTGGGTCTATCAACATGGGCACTGTGTGTGGCACTATCTATGTGGGCACCGACACTATCTATGTGGGCACTGGCACTATCTGTGTGGGCACTATTCATGGTAGGCATTGTGGCACTATCTCCATGGGCACTGTGAGGTTTCAGGGGGTTTGGACAAAAAAACCATGACAAATGAAATCCATTCATATTTTTTTGAACGCCCATGGAAAACAGATAGGAAACAGACGACAAACGGCCATTAAAAACGGACAGACGGACTGATGAAAATTTTAGAGATACACTGATGCAAAACGGCCATGAAAAACTGCCAATTGATCAGTTTTGGAAGGTGGGGAGGAAAAAACGAAAATGAAAAGTTTAACTTTTTTTATTAGTCCCCCTAGGGGACTTCAACCAGCGATCGTCAGATCGCTTGCACGAATTACTGCAATACTAATGTATTGCAGTATATCGTGACTCTGACAGGCAATTATTAATGATTTAAATGCTTTGGTCTGTTGACCACGGTATTTAACGAGTTAAAAGAGCGGGATCGCGCTCTGGCGCGATGCCGCTAGTTACTCTGAGGTGTCGGCTGTAACAAGCAGCGGACACCGGCATCGTATGAAGCGGGTTCACTCCGTGAGCCCTCTCCATACTTCCCATCCCCTACCCGCATGGATACGTCAAATGTCGGGAAGGGGTTAAAGAGGCTCACCGCATTATAAGTGCCCTATCTCCTACATAATGTGATTGGCGCTGTAATGTAGATAACAACACTGTTTTTTATTTTGAAAAATTATAATTTTTGAGGAAGTTATGAGCAATTTTAGATTTATGCTAATTACTTTCTTAATGCCCAACTGGGTGTTTTTTAACTTTTGACCAAGTGGGCGTTGTAAAGAGAAGTGTATGACGCCGACCAATCATGTCAACCCGGGAGTGGATCAGTCCAGTCACTTGACCTGTGACCTAGGATTACAGCGGTGAGAAACCGGGACTGTACTGCTGGATCCGGGACAGTTGAGAGCTTTTCTATACACCATTCATTTACAGTAAATGTATTAAGTTCACCATAGGAATACATGGATTTTAATACATAGTAGGGTTTCGTGCAATAAGCATTTCATGTTTATAAAATATCTTAATTACGGATTTAACACATTTCTTCAATTTACACGTTGCTAATAAATTAGCTTGTCTCCTGGACACATCTCTTTATGCCTGTAATTTAATCTACATATATCTTTCCTCCGCTCTTTTTCTCATGATGCATGCTTTGCTGCCCATAGGCTTTTTTTTTGTTTTGTTTTACAAAGAACTCTCCTGAAATCATGAACAAAAAGTACACACTACAGTGCAATTTAGTGTCCCTCTGTCTCTCTTATAAAATCCCCACCTAATTCTATTTGTGTCCCTACCATATGTACAAACAAAGCTGCATCTGTCACATTTCAGCGGCTGTTTCTATGGCAGCACTGAGCTGCTCTCTCGCTGCCGGCACTTGGGAAAAGAGTATTTTTCTCGGGACTGATTATCTGCTTCTATGGTGAAAAATACACATTAGTTTAGAATAACCTTTCCCAAACTGCCAATGTTGTAGTAAACCCAGATTCACTCCGACACTGAGATTTAATATTGCCTCCATCATAAAATGTAATAAAGGAGTGTATTGGGAGGCTCCAGGTACGGCCCGGTGATGTTTATTAAATTCAGCATTAATGTCAATATAAATGCACAAGACAGCCCAGCTGGGTCTTCAAGACGGTGCCACGGGCAGACATTTTCTCGAAAGTCTATTTGGATGGTATTTATTTGCAAGTTGGGGATGAAGTAGGAAGAGATAATGTATATTTACAATGTTCTGGTCTGCATGAGAGGAGAACAATTGCGGAATTCTGCAGGGGATAAATGTACCATTTTACTAACGTGGTAATTGTTTATTGTAAATATTTACATATTTATACAAAACCAGGTGTTCTGGCTCTGCTGCTGCATAGTGCCGTCAGCAGAAGCTGTTTGACAAAATGTATAATTTAATTGGGGGTAAGGGTCCCTAAGTAACTGGTATGGGACTTATTCTCTGGAATGTTTATGTTCTTGCACGCAAGTGATTTGTTTTTCTGGGTATGTCATACATTTTAGTGTCACTGTTCCCTTATTTATTAAAAGTAGCCATATACAAAGTGTTAACTACTTTAATGCTAATTTTCTGTGCCTACGTAATTCAAATATATTAGGTCACATCTCCGTCGGGCCTTTCCGTTGTTCTGCTCCGTCAGGGAAGCAGAACAAGGGAATACCGGAAGCAACGGTTCCGTTGCAGCATGGACACCACTGGCAGCCGACGGAGCCTATTGACTTTAATGAGTTTCGGCGGCTTTCCGTCTGGCTGTCCGTAATTTTACAGGATTCAATAGCATGCTGCACTATTGTTTCCAGTAATCTCTGCCGGATCTGCGACGGAGGCCCCTAACGGAGTCTCTAATGCAGATGTGAACAGGCCCTTATACTGTGATTGGATCCGAAGAAACAGATTACTATAAGTAGTGTTGTACCCCAGTGGTATCTGACACTAGAATGCAACCCATTTTCACATCATTTCTTTTTCAGCTTTTAGGCTAATGTCTTGATTGGAGCACGGTTATTTGGTCCTTGTATGGAAGCACCCTATGGATGGAACTGGTCAGAACTATACTATATAGATACTATACGAATCTATATAATAATTCACACGCATGACATTTAGCCTCCTGCTACAGTACTGTTCAATGAGTCAAATTGGTAGAGCAAATTATGTACTGTATAAAATATTGAGTTTTTATTGTTGTTTTTAACTTTTTACTATATAATTTGTTAAACATTTATTTTAGTCCCGTTAGAATACTTTTGTTTTTAACTTTATTTTTATTTTTAAAGGGAATCAGAATGTCAGAGATAATGTCAGAGAAGTAGATATTATTTAACCCCTTCTCGCCGCAGCCATTTTTTGAATTTTCACTTTTGTTTTTTCCTCCCCACCTTCCAAAAGCTGTAACTTTTTTAATTTTCCATCAATATTGCCGTATGGGGGCTTGTTTATTGCGGGATGAGTTCTAGATTTTCACGGCCCCATATATTGTACCATATAATGTAGTGGGAAACTGGAAAAAAAATATTTGTGGAGTGAAATAGGAAAAAAACAGCGATTCCTCCAACTTTTGGGTGTTTCTTTTTTTTTTTTTTTACAGCGTTCACTGTGCGGTAAAAACGGCATTATAACTTTATTCTGTGGGTCAATACGATTACAGTGATACCAAATTGATATTGTTTTTTTGTATGTTTTACTACTTTTACAAGGAGAAAACTGATTGTTAAAAATAAAATTTGAGTTTTGTCGCCATATTCTGAGAGACATAACTTTTTTATTTTTCTGTCAATTTAGAGCTATGAGGGCTTATGTTTTGCAGGGCGAACTGTAGTTTATATTAGTACCATTTTGGGGTACGTGAGACTTTTTGATCACTTTTTATTAATTTTTTTGTGGGATAATAAGTGACCGCAAAAAAGCAATTCTGTCGGTTTTTATTTTTTATTTTTTTACGGCGTTCACAATGCGCACAAAATAATGATATATTGTAATAGTTCAGACTTTTACGGATGTGTCAATACCAGTTATATAAAAAAATAATTCATTGTGTTTGAGGGAAAATTGGAAAAGTTTTTTTTTTAAACTTTTATTATTTTTTTTTTTTTTATTTATTAAAAAAAACTTTAATTCACAGTTTTTTACTTTTTTTACTTGTCCCCCTAGGGGACTTGAACCAGCGATTGTTGGATCGATTGCAATCACACTGTGATTCTGACAGTCTATAATATGCAGTATATCGTGATTCTGACAGTCCGCCATCTTAGTACTTCTATGAAGCCCTGCTGCAGGCCCCCATTGCTGCCATGCCAACCGACAGCACCAGCCGATGTCGCTGTGGGGGTCCTTTGGGTCGCCCCCCCTGTTTTCAGTGATTTAAATGCTGTGGTCCCTACTAACCGCGGCATTTAATGCGTTAAACAAGTATGATCCCAGCTGACACCCTTGTCTCATGGAGCGGGCTCAGCCCGTGAGCCCGCTTCATATTTCCCTACCCGATGTGTGCCGTATACATACGGTTAATATCAGGAAGGGGTTAAATCAGATTTTTATTATACACATATTTTTTTTTTTAAATGGATGCTGTTTTTTTTATTCTTTTTTATGTGATTGTACACATTAAAAAATTTGAAATATTACAGTTTTCCTACTGGTCACTGGAGCAGTCACAATAAGCTGTTTTTTTTTCTGTTCTCTGTAGCTTACTTGTCAGCTTTGTTGTATACAGTATACAGGCACAGGATGAGGAGAATCATCCCATTATCGATAGAGGGTATGCGAGTGACAGTTGTATTGTATTACTAGAGGCCCAGATAAGGTAGAAAAGCAATACTACATGCTCACAGGTAAGGCCATGGTCTCTGTGGGATAAACTGTACAACATTACTTGTTGGAGATTGTAAAAATCTATACGATTTTCTATCAATTGATCCCCATTCCTTTCAGATGCCATAAAGCGAACACAGGAAGTACAGGAAAAAAGTTTCTCAAATATGGCCGCACACAGGGAAGGTTTCACACAGGGAAGGTTTTTATTTTTAAATAAATAGATACAACATTTAAAAAGAGACCAAACACATTATTATCTAGACACTTGAACCTAATTATTGAAACTAAAAGAAAATACATAACACATTGATTTACCTTGCTGGGAAATTACTAAAATTTACCTTTAGGGCTTCGTTCACATCCGCATCAGGACTCCGTTCATGGGTTCCGTCTGAGTTTTCCGTCAGGGGAACCTATGAACGGAATCCAAAGTGAAACAAATGGGAACCATAGGTTACCGTTTGCATCACCATTGATTTTAATGGTGAAGTATCCGATGCAAATGGTTTCTGTTTGTCAACATTGTGTAAGGGTTCCGTAGTTTTGACGGAATGATAAGCGCAGTCGATTTAGGTATTGATGCCGTCAAAACGACAGAACCCTTACACAACGGTGACAAACGGAAACCATTTGCACCGTATCCGCCACCATTGATAACAATGGTGATGCAAACGGAAACCTACCGTTTCCGTTTGTTTGAGTTTGGATTCTGTTCATGGGTTCCCCTGATGGAAAGCTCCAATGGAACCCATGGACGGAGTCCTGACACGGATGTGAATGAAGCCTAATCTGCTCATCTGCAGTACAAATAGGATAAAATAGTAAAGGTGAATATCAGCGTAGAGCATTCTTTGTTTACATTCAGTATAATCAAAAAGTACATCCAACCAACATAAAGCAATTTTATTAGGGAGAGGGTATTATAATTTAAATGCTGCCTGGAAGGGAGGAAAATATCTGGATTGTAGCACTGAAAAGGATTCAAATTGTGAAGTTATATTGTATTATAGAGCTGGAATCCTTCTGCGACTTTTGCATTTGACTGCTGTTTGCCTACTGTCTCCTTCCACCAGAGAGGTTAAAGCGGAAGTCCACTCGTGAGCTCAGAAATGATATACCGTATGTTGGTAACTATAGGTCTTGCTATTTTTTTCTCAGTGCTTGCTGCTTGGCTGCTATTTAGTTCAGCTCCATTAGGGTAGAGCTGTGACGTGTGACTACAGTTTAACTACAGTGCCTACAGGGAATCTCCGGTAGTCTGATATCCTTCTATTTTATCATTGGTTCAGGCTGCTGCTTGGTCCCCACTGTAGCTCTGCTTCTTAATATTCGCTGCTGTGTGTAAAAACAAATCCAGCATAAACTCAAACTCAAAGGAAGTCAGTGCATGGCGAGCTGATTTATATCAAAACAACAATAGGATGATTATATAGTATAGATTACCTCTACCCTTTCCCTTTATCCACATATCCTTTCCCCTGGTTGAACTTAATGGACATATGTATTTTTTCAACCAAACAAACTTACTAACTATGACTGCTAAACCATCAGTGAGAAAATGATTATTGGATCCACATTCACTATAAAGTATTGGGACACCTACATATTACACCTACTGGAGGTTTTATTACATCTCATTCTGAATCCATAGACTTCAATATGGAGTTGGTCCCTCCTTTGAAGCTAAAACAAGTTCACCTCTTTTGTGAAGACTTCCTAGAAGATTTGTGGGAATTTTTGCCCTTCATCCAGAAGAGCATTTGTGAGGTCAGACACTGATGTTGGATGAGAGGGCCTGGCTCCCAATATCTGTTCTAGTTCATCCCAAAAGTGTTCGATGGGGTTGAAGTCAGGGCCCTGTGAGAGCCAGTCAAGTTCTTTCACATTAAACTCACCCAACCATGACTTTATGGACGTTGCTTTGTACACTGGGGCACAGTCATGCTGGAACAGACCAGGGCCGAACCACAAACTGTTCCCACAAAGTTGGAAGCATACAATTGTCCAATATGTCTTTGTTTGCTGAAATATTAAGATTTATTTTCACTGAAACTAAGAGGACTAGGCCAACCCCTGAAAAACAACCCCATAATATTATCCCTCCGCCTCCAAATGTTACAGTTGGCACAATGCGGTCAGGAGTTAACGTTCTTCTGGCATTTGCCAACCCAGACTTATCCATCAGACTATCTGATAGAGAAGCGTGATTCGTCACTCCACAGAACACGTTTCCACTACTCCAGAGTCAAGTGTTTTACATCACTCCATCCGACGCTTGGCATTGTTCTTGGTAGTGTGAAGCTTGTATGCAGCTGCTTGGCCATGAAAATTATTCCATGTGCAGATGTTGATGCCAGAGGAGATTTGGAACTCTGCTGTTGAGACAAAAGAGCGATGGTGACGTTAATGCACTATACACCTCAGCACTCGCTGACCCCGCACTGTAACTTTACGTGGTGTGCCACTTCGCAACTGAGTTGCTGTATTTCCTAAATGCTTCCACTTTGCAATAATACCACTCACAGTTGATCGTGTGGCAATGGGACTGAATGAAACACCTGTATTAAATGATTAAGAGGTGTGTCCCAAAACTTTTGTCCATATAGTGATACGGTTGGCACTCCAGTTGTAAAACTACAATATCCAACATGTCCTGACAGCATTTGAATGGAATAATAAAGCATTTGACTGACAGGGCATGCTGTGAGTTGTTATTTCACAACAGTTGGAGTGCAGAAGGCTGCTGACCCCTTATATAGTGTGTATAAGCGGAGAAAAAACAGTCCTAGTAAGGGGGAGCCTAAAGGGTAGCTTGAACCGGTTAAGGAATGGACTATTTTGAGCCTTCAGGACCGTTTCGCCATTTTTAGAACGCGTTAGTTAATCGACTATAACTTTTTTATTTGTTGGGCTAGCAGCGTGATTTTTGTGACGTTTTTTTCGTAGTCAATGCAGGTTTATTTTTTCATCATTTTTATACACATCCTTTTTTGTATTTTAGAATTTTCAGGCTTATAGTTTGAAAATAATAATAAAAAAAGATATGCTTTTTTAAATTTCAGCTAATTTTGTTCTGGTAATAATAGTTTTACCCTGAAATAGAACTTTAATTTGTGATTGTCACTGTCTACCATAAATTTTGATATATTACATGTCTATTTTAGGGTAATTGGGTAAGGGCTAGCGCTACAACAATGATTGGCGTAGGAAACGTGTTTTTTTTTTGGGGGTGGGTATTTTATGTGTAATTATTATTTAGTTTATCTTTACTTTATTTTACTTTTATAATTTTATTATTATGGTCTGTCCCTGTAAGGTCAGAAAATATATTTTGAGGACTTGATTTTTATTGTTTTTTTCCTTTACACCATGTTTTTCCACTTTAACTGGGGCTAGTGAACAGGGGAAATCAGCCCTCTTATAGTGACTATTGTCACTCATAGGGCTGCACTGGGTCTAGTTAGACCCAGCAGCAGCCTGACAATAACGCCATCCTGTAGATCATCTGACCAGTCACATGATCACCAGGACCAATAAAGGCAACGATTATGCCAATCCCTATATTCCATACACAGCACTCATTGAGCGCTGTGTGTAGAAGTGATCAGAGTAGATAGAAGCAGCGAAAGCTGCTTCTATCTTCAAAGGGTCCCGATAAAACCTGCGCTGTAAATACTCTATGGCGCGGGTTTTAAGGACCTCGACTGCCGGACATTTATATATATAGCCAGCAGTCGGCAACCGGTTAACCAACAGCCATTCTGGTGATTTCCATTTGCTAGGTTAGCTGATCAAGAAAAGTTGATTAGACCTGATATTATTGATATAATAGTAAATTATAGTTTTATTTCTCCTCTTAGCTGCACTACAAGGTGTGTCAAGTAGTTATGATAAGATATTCTTTGATTTTAATAGCACAATGGCTGCCAAAAGGTGCTTCTTGCACTGCCCTAATATTCAGTATTTAGTACTTCAAGAATGTGTGAGGTATATTTCAAGAAGCTGCTTGCAGATACAGTGAAGGAAATAAGTATTTGATCCCTTGCTGATTTTGTAAGTTCGCCCACTGTCAAAGACATGAACAGTCTAGAATTTTTAGGCAAGGTTAATTTTACCAGTGAGAGATAGATTATATTTAAAAAAAAAAACTGAAAATCACATTGTCAAAATTATATATATTTATTTGCATTGTGCACAGAGAAATAAGTATTTGATCCCTTTGGCAAACAAGACTTAATACTTGGTGGCAAAACCCTTGTTGGCAAGCACAGCAGTCAGACATTTTTAGTAGTTGATGATGAGGTTTGCACACATGTTAGATGGAATTTTGGCCCACTCCTCTTTGCAGATCATCTGTAAATCATTAAGATTTCGAGGCTGTCGCTTGGCAACTCGGATCTTCAGCTCCCTGCATAAGTTTTCGATGGGATTAAGGTCTGGAGACTGGCTAGGCCACTCCATGACCTTAATGTGCTTCATTTTGAGCCACTCCTTTGTTGCCTTGGCTGTATGTTTCGGGTCATTGTCGTGCTGGAAGACCCAGCCACGAGCCATTTTTAATGTCCTGGTGGAGGGAAAGAGGTTGTCACTCAGGATTTGACGGTACATGGCTCCATCCATTCTCCCATTGATGCTGTGAAGTAGTCCTGTGCCCTTAGCAGAGAAACACCCACAAAACATAATGTTTCCACCTCCATGCTTGACAGTGGGGACGGTGTTCTTTGGGTCATAGGCAGCATTTCTCTTCCTCCAAAAACGGCGAGTTGAGTTAATGCCAAAGAGCTCAATTTTAGTCTCATCTGACCACAGCACCTTCTCCCGATCACTCTCAGAATCATCCAGATGTTCATTTGCAAACTTCAGACGGGCCTGTACATGTGCCTTCTTGAGCAGGGGGACCTTGCGGGCACTGCAGGATTTTAATCCATTACGGCGTAATGTGTTACCAATGGTTTTCTTGGTGACTGTGGTCCCAGCTGCCTTGAGATCATTAACAAGTCCCCCCCCCCATGTAGTTTTCGGCTGAGCTCTCACCTTCCTCAGGATCAAGGATACCCCACGAGGTGAGATTTTGCATGGAGCCCCAGATCGATGTCGATTGACAGTCATTTTGTATGTCTTCCATTTTCTTACTATTGCACCAACAGCTGTCTCCTTCTCACCCAGCGTCTTACTTATGGTTTTGTAGCCCATTCCAGCCTTGTGCAGGTCTATGATCTTGTCCCTGACATCCTTAGAAAGCTCTTTGGTCTTGCCCATGTGGTAGAGGTTAGAGTCAGACTGATTAATTGAGTCTGTGGACAGGAGTCTTTTATACAGGTGACCATGTAAGACAGCTGTCTTTAATGCAGGCACCAAGTTGATTTGGAGCGTGTAACTGGTCTGGAGGAGGCTGAACTCTTAATGGTTGGTAGGGGATCAAATACTTATTTCTCTGTGCACAATGCAAATAAATATATATAATTTTGACTATGTGATTTTCTTTTTTTTTTTTTTATATAATCTATCTCTCACTGGTAAAATTAACCTAGCCTAAAAATTCTAGACTGTTCATGACTTTGACAGTGGGCAAACTTACAAAATCAGCAGGGGATCAAATACTTATTTCCTCCACTGTACCATTTATAGTGGTGTAATCATGTCACTCCCCGGGGCCGTTGTCCTAGAACTGACCAGACATCTGAAAACATTAAAATAATGTAAACCACCTGAAGTTTTGAATAATTTTTAAAGGCTATGGGCATTTTTTTTTTTAAATAAATAGATTAGTCAGTGTGTTTATTGTAACTTTGTAATTAGTCTTTATGAAAAAATAGTTTTACTTTTGGGATACAGCTGTTCTGTATTCTGAATACAGAGCAGCAATATTGTTCACATTACACTGAATCTGTCTATCCCGCAGAAACGACGGGTTCAGTGTCGGTGGGTCCTGCATGTCTGTGTCATAACTTAGATGTGATCGATTACAGGTGGATCCTGTGTGTCTGAGACCCGCAGGACCCGCCGACACTGAACCCGACAGGTCCGCGGGACTGACAGATTCAGTGTAAAAGCTGTTTTGTATAGAGAATACAGAACAGCTGTTTCTCTAAAAGTAAAACAATTTTTTAATAAAGGATAATTACAAAGTTACACTAAACACATGGACTAATCTATTTATTAAAAATTAAAAATCGCCCTCAAAGACGTTCATAGCCTTTAAAATGATTGGTCTTGACTGAAAAGTACAAAAAGGCTCATCAAATGCAAAAGCATCAGCCCTATCTATCATTGCATAGGTCATACAAAGGAGGGTACAGGTTTGTTGGTCAATATTCAAGAAATGCAAAGAATGGAATCACTGATTAACCCTTTCCCTGACATCCACCGTATAAAATTCTGAATCTGTTTTAATTGCCATTTTTTATTTTCTTAGATTTGCATTTACTGACCAGAGGTAATTAAGCTGATCTCCTTTCCTTGACAATAAATGACATTTACTGAGGAGTGTTCTTTTCTGATCAGGTAAATATCTGGCTTAGCTCCCTGAAAAGTGGGCAGCTACAGGCAGGGGTTTCTTGGGCTCACCAGAGAAAATTAATTGCAGGGCTCACCCTTCATATTTACAGAACGTCCACTCTTCATTTTGTCATAATCTTTGTTGTTCTTATTGCACACACAAGATATATCATCAATAAGATATTTATGATCTTAAATGAACTTATAAGACATGGTGGCAAGTTATTGACTCCAATTTCAGTTCCAAATATGCTTGTCTTCTGCTGGACCTTTGGGGCCCATTATTTTGTCAGAACCTGGTACTACCAGGTACTCTGGTGAGCCAGCTTGACTCCTCTGAAAGTGGAGATTGGATTCCAAACTGCAGAATTGATTTTGATTTTAAACCCTTAATACCGAAGGTATTTTAAACCTTAATGACCAAGCAATGTTTTAAGTTTTTCCATCATCACATTTAACCCCTAGGCGCACCAGGACGCAACTGTACGTCCCTGCTGCCAGTGTCTTAGCGCACAAGGACGTACAGTTACTGAGTTTTTCCCGGTGCACACTGTTGGCAACAGTGTGCACTGGGAACTGGGAGGTCAGCTGTCGCCGACAGCTGACACTCCCCTCTTGCCGACCAGCAGTCCTTTGCCGCTGGTTTCGGCTAATTAACCCCTTAAATTCGGCGATCGGGTCAGAAATTGCGGTATTTGCCGATAGTTACTATGGCAAACGGAAGCCAAACAATGGCTTCCGGGTCTGCCATGGACGGAAGCCCATCAGGACCAACCTTCGGCTGGTCTTGATAGGCTTCCTGTCAGAGTGACAGAAAGTCACTGTGTCGTTCCCGATGGCACACTGTCGGCGACAGTGTGCATCGGGAACTTGGAGATCAGCTGTCCCCGACAGCTGACACTTCAGTGTTGCCGATCAGCGGCTCATCGCCGCTGATTTCGGCAATTAACCCGTTACATGCGGGGCTCGATTGCGATCTCCGCTTGTAGCGGGTTTGTAGCGCATCAGCAGCCCCCGTGCAATCGTTGGGGCTTCTGATGCTTGTGATGGCACCCGGGGGCCAGACAACGGCACCCAAGTCTGCCATGTATGCCAGCCTATGAGGATCAGCCTCTGCTGATCCTCGTAGACCAACTGTCAGAGTGACTGTGACGTCACACTGACAGTTGGAATACGTTACACTACCTAGGTAGTGTAATGTATTCTAGCAGCGATCAGAGCTGCAGAGCTGCAAGTTAATAAACAAAAAAAGAAAGTGTAAAAAGTTAAAAAAAGTTAAAAATGTTTTATAAAAGTGTAAAAATAAGTTTTTGTTTTCCTATAATAAGTCATTTATTATAGGGAAAAAATGAAAACGTTAAAAAAGTGCACATATTTGGTATCACCGTGTTCGTAACAACCCAAACTATGAAACTATATTTTAATTTTTTCGCACGGTGAACGCCGCAAACAAAATAAACGGAAAACTATGTCAGCATCGCTATTTCTTGGTCACCACCCCTCCCAAGATATAGAATAAAAAGTGATCAAAAAGTCCCCCATTTACGCCAAAATAGTACCAATAAAAACTACAACCCGTCCCGCAAAAACAAGACCTCCCACAGCTTTTTTGACGAAAAAATAAAAAGTTACGGCTCAGAATAGCGTGTCCCAGAAAATAAATTATTTTATAGAAACGTCATTTTATTGAGCAAACGCTGCAAAACTTTAAAAAAAAACTATACACATATGGTATCACCGTAATCGTACCGACCGGCAGAATAAAGTAAAACATAATTTATTGCGCACGGTGAACGCTGTAAGAAATAAAGAATTGAAAGTGGCAAAATCGTTGTTTTTTGGTCACCTTAGCTCTAAAAAAGATCCTGTGGGGTCAAAATGCTCACTATACCCCTAGAAAAATTCCTTGAGGGGTGTAGTTTCCAAAATGGGGTCACTTTCAGGGGGATTCCACAGTTTTGGTCCCTCCGGGGCGTTGCAAACCCGACATGGCACTGAAAACCAATCCAGCAAAATCTGCACTCCAAAATCCAAAAGGCGTTCCTTCCCTCCTGAGCCCTGCTGTGGGTCCAAACATTAGTTTACGACCACATATGGGGTATTGCCGTAATCGGGAGAAATTGCTTTACAAATGTTGGGGTGCTTTTTCTCATTTATTCCTTGTAAAAATGAAAAAAATCTATGTTTCCACAGAAAAATAGGTGATTTTCATCTTCACAGACTAATTCCACTAAATTCTGCAAAAAAACTGTGGGGTCAAAATGTTAACTATACCCCTAGAAAAATGGGGTCACTTTTGGGTGGTTTCGACTGTTTAGGTACCACAAGACCTCTGACATGGTGCCTAAAATATATTCCTAAAAAAAGGAGGCCCCAAAATCCCCTAGCTGCTCCTTTGCTTCTGAGGCCGGTGCTTCAGTCCATTAGGACACTAGGGCCACATGTGGGGTATTTCTAAAATCTGCAGAATCTGGGCAATAAATATTGAGTTGCGTTTCTCTGGTAAAACCTTCTGTGTTACAGATTTTTTTTTTTATTACAAATGATTTGCGGCAAAAAAAATGAAATTTGTAAATTTCACCTCTACTTTGCCTTAATTCCTGTGAAACGCCTAAAGGGTTAAAATACTTTCTGAATGTGGTTTTGAATACTTTGAGGGGTGCAGTTTTCAAAATGGGGTGATTTATGGGGACTTTCTAATATATAAGGCCCTCAAAACCACTTCAGAACTGAACTGGTCCCTGAAAAAATGGCCTATTGACATTTTCTTGAAAATATGAGAAATTGCTGCTAAAGTTCTAAGCCTTGTAACGTCCTAGAAAAATAAAAGTACGTGAAAAAAAAATGATGCAAACATAAAGTAGACATATGGGGGATGTTAACTAGTAACTATTTTGTGTGGTATTACTATCTGTTTTACAAGCAAACACATTTAAATTTAGAAAAATGGTACGTTTTTCACAAATAAATATTGAATTTATCGACCAAATTTTTTCACTAACATAAAGTACAATATGTCACGAGTAGAGATGAGCGAACTTATCAAAAGTTCGGTTCGGCTAGTTCGCCGAATTTCACAAAAAAGTTCGGTTCGGACCGAACTAGTTCTGACCGAACCTGTCACTTACGTGCGCCGAGCATGCTACTGTCCAGGGTGCTGATAGAGTTAATGGGCTGCACTAACTCTTTCAGCAACCTTCACAGTACATGCTCGGCGCGCGGAAAATACCATTTAAATGTAATAAAAAAAATAAAAATTATACGTTCGTACTTACTTTCCTCCTGTCCGGCCTCCAGCGATGACGTTTCATCCCTTTCGCCGCTGCAGCCAATCACAGGCTGTAGTGGCGGTCACGCACGTCAGGATGACGCTTCATCCCACGTGACCGCCTCTGCAGCCAATCACAGGCTGCAGCGGCGACATGAATGAAACGTCATCGCTGGAGGCCGGACAGGAGGAAAGTAAGTATGAACGTATTATTATTATTTTTTGGCATGTATGTATGTTGGCATGTATGTATGTATATCTGTGCATGTATGTTTGCATGTATGTTGGCATGTATGTATATATGTGCATGTTTGTATGTATATTTGCATGTATGTATGTTTGCATGTATGTATTTTTGCATGTATGTTGTCATGTATGTATGTATGTTGTCATGTATGTATATATGTGCATGTGTGTATGTATATTTGTATGTATGTATGTATGTTTGCATGTATGTTTGCATGAATGTATGTATATTTGCATGTGTGTGTATATATATATATATATGTATGTATGTTGTCATGTATGTATGTTGTCATGTATGTATATATGTGCATGTATGTTGGCATGTATGTATATATGTGCATGTGTGTATGTATGTATATTTGCATGTATGTATGTTGTCATGTATGTATGTATATATGTGCATGTATGTTTGCATGTATGTTGGCATGTATGTATACATGTGCATGTTTGTATGTATATTTGCATGTATATATGTTTGCATGTGTGTATGTATGTTTGCATGTATGTATGTTTGCATGTATGTATGTTGTCATGTATGTTTGTATGTATGTTGTCATGTATGTATGTATATATGTGTATGTATATTTGCATGTTTTTATTTTTGCATGTATGTTTGCATGTATGTTTATATATATGTGCATGTATGTAATTATGTTTGCATGTATTTATGTTTGCATGTATATTTGTGCATGCTTGTATATATGTATGTATGTATCTTTGCATGTTTGTTTGTATGTATGTATGTTTTCATGTGTGTGTGTATGCATGTATGTATGATAGTTTGCATGTATATATGTGTGTATGTTTGCATGTATGTATATTTGCATGTATATATGTGCATGCTTGTATATATGTATGTATGTTTGTATATATGTATGTATATTTGTATATATGTATGTATGGCCATGTATGATACTGTCTGCTGGCGCCCTGTATCTAAGTCAACTTTGCGGCAGGCTTCTATACATGGTATAACAGTCAGTATCACACATTAAACTGAATCTAAGCCTACAACATGTTTTATTTCATTATTTTATTTTTTTACAGGTTTGGTGTTTGGACTACGTCGGTTTCGAGGACTACTTCGATGACGGTTTTTTTTCTACAATAAAATGGTTAATGAGGGTTGTGTTGGGGGTGCTTTATTTCAATAAAATATTTTATCTATATCTTTGTCTTTTTCTTTTCAAATTTTATTATTACCACTTTAGTAATGGCCGCTGTCTGAGTGACAACATCCATTACTAATGCGAGGCTTAGTGTTAGCCGGTGCAGAGGCTAACACTAACCACCATTATTACCCCGGTACCCAAAACCACCAGGGGTGCCGGGAAGAGCCAGGTACGATCCAGTACCCGACCATCTGTTGTGATGGTCGGGCCCTGGGGCGGCCGCAGGCTGGTATTATGAGGCTGGGAAGGGCCAAAAACAGTGGACCTTCCCACCCTTGTAATGCTAGGCTGCTGCTGCTGTGTTGTATCTGGCTGGTTATAAAAGTGGGGGGGACCCCACGTCATTTTTTTAAATTATTTATTTATTTACATTTTTTTTTTAAAAAAGACATGGGGTTCCACCCAATTTATCATAACCAGCCACATACAACACAGTGTTATTAGCCTGGGAATGGACAAAACCAGTGGCCCTTCCCACCCATGTAATGCCAGACTGCTGCGGCCTTGTATATGGCTGGTTATTAAAAATGTGGGGGACCCGTCTATTGCTAAATTTGTTAAATTCCAAAAAAAAAACGACGTGGGGGTCCCCCCCATTTTTATAACCAGCCCGATACAACACAGCAGCAGCAGCCTAGCATTACAAGGGTGGGAAGGTCCACTGATTTTGGCCCTTCCCAGCCTCATAATACCAGCCTACGGCCGCCCCAGTACCCGACCATCACAACAGATGGTCGGGTACTGGATCGTACCAAGCTCTTCCCGGCACCCCTGGTGGTGGTGGGTACCGGGGTAATAATGGGTGGTTAGTGCTAGCCTCTGCACCGGCTAACACTAAGTACCGCCTTAATAATGGACGCTGTCAATCAGCCAACTGCCATTATCTAGGCACTAATAAAGTTTGAAAAAAAAAACACAAAGACAATTCTTTTTTATTGAAATAAGAAATCCCCAACAAAACCCTCGTTAACCATTTTATTAAAATTTGAAAAAACGCAGATCTACGCAGTAGTCCAACGAATCGTAGATGTAGTCCAATCGGTACATCAAAATCTGCAACAACATAAAAAAACAGTTATCAATGTGAACAATACCAATACTTCTACTCACCTACACACATATATACACGCACACACAAACAAACAACCATACACAGACACACACATATATACACAAACACAACAAGATATACACACACACATAAACAGACAAACACGCACATATACACAAACTCACACATATACAAACAAAAACACACATATCCAAACACACACACACACAGTTATACACACATACACGAACACATATACACAAACACATATACAAACAAAAACACACATACCCAAACACACATATACACAAACACATATACACAAACACACCCATATATACACACAAACACACACCCATATACACATACAAAAACACACACAAACATCTACACACAAACATATACACAAATACACCCATATATACACAAACATATACACAAAACACATATACACAAACACACCCATATATACACACACACACATATAAAAACAAAAACAGACAAAGTCACATACCCAAACACACATATATACACAAACACACACATACACAAACACGGTTTCTTTTAAATGCTGCTGGGGAACCCGCTCGATCCACTATATACGGCTGCGCTACAGTGCAGCATTTAAAAGAAACAGGATCCTGACCTGTCCATAGAGTTTAAGGCAGCACAGAGTATTTCAGGAGATGAGCGTGCAGATTCAGTGCTGCTGCGAACTCTGCTCTTACCATTACGTAGCTCTCAGTCTGTTACCTCTCCTCCACTCCTGTCCTCCAGAACACCTTCACATGATTGGCAAGTCACCACGTAATGGTAAGAGCAGAGTTCACAGCAGCACAGAGTATTTCAGGAGATGAGCGTGCGGATCTTGTGCGGGGTGGTGACTTGCCAATCACGTGAAGGTGTTATTGAGGACAGGAGTGGAGGAGAGGTAACAGACTGAGCTACGTAATGGTAAGAGCAGAGTTCACAGCAGCACTGAATCTGCACGCTCCTCTCCTGAAATACTCTGTGCTGCTGTGAACTCTGTTCTTACCATTACGTAGCTCAGTCTGTTACATCTCCTCCACTCCTGTCCTCTATAACACGTTCACATGATTGGCAAGTCACCACCACGCACAAGATCCGCACGCTCATCTCCTGAAATACTCTGTGCTGCTGTGAACTCTGCTCTTACCATTACGTGGTGACTTGCCAATCATGTGAAGGTGTTCTTGAGGACAGGAGTGGAGGAGAGATAACAGACTGAGAGCTACGTAATGGTAAGAGCAGAGTTCACAACAGCACTGAATCTGCACGCTCATCTCCTGAAATACTCTGTGCTGCCTTAAACTCTGTGG
Organism: Rhinoderma darwinii; assembly: GCF_050947455.1. NCBI lineage: Eukaryota > Metazoa > Chordata > Amphibia > Anura > Rhinodermatidae > Rhinoderma > Rhinoderma darwinii. The sequence continues at coordinate 344,523,018 of NC_134689.1, forward strand.
ACAGGTCAGGATCCTGTTTCTTTTAAATGCTGCACTGTAGCGTAGCCTTATATAGTGGATCGAGCGGGTTCCCTAGCAGCATTTAAAAGAAACAGGATCCTGACCTGTCCACAGAGTTTAAGGCAGCACAGATTATTTCAGGAGATGAGCACGGGCAGCCGTTCGTTTTTCCGAGCCGTGCTCCCATCATGCACACGACCGTAAAAACACCCGTTATTGCGGGTCGTAATTACGACCCGCAATAACGGGCTCATAGACTTCTGTTACCCACGGGTACCTTTCCGTATTCTCACGGGAAGGTGCCCGTGCCGTTAAAAAAATAGAACATGTTCTATTTTTCTATTTTACGGGCCGTGCTGCTATAATTATAATGACAGCACGGTTCGCAAAAGCGGCCGGCTGCCCGTGGCCGGCCGGCCGTGCTCGTACTTACGAGTCGTAATTACGAGCACGGCCCGTAAAATAAAAAAATAGAACATGTTCTATCTTTTTAACGGCACGGGCACCTTCCCGTGAGAAAACGGGAAGGTACCCGTGGCTAACAGAAGTCTATGGGCCCGCTATTTCGGGTCGTAATTACGACCCGTGATAACGGGTGTTTTTATGGTCGTGTGCATGAGGCCCCGTAATGACGGGTGGCTACATGTGTGCACCCGTCATTACGGCAGCGTTGCTAGGCGACGTCAGTAAGGGTATGTGCACACACACTAATTACGTCCGTAATTGACGGACGTATTTCGGCCGCAAGTACCGGACCGAACACCCTGCAGGGAGCCGGGCTCCTAGCATCATATTTATGTACGATGCTAGGAGTCCCTGCCTCTCCGTGGAACTACTGTCCCGTACTGAAAACATGATTACAGTACGGGACAGTTGTCCTGCAGAGAGGCAGGGACTCCTAGCATCGTACATAACTATGATGCTAGGAGCCCGGCTCCCTGCACTGTGTTCGGTCCGGTACTTGCGGCCGAAATACGTCCGTCAATTACGGACGTAATTAGTGTGTGTGCACATACACTAAATAGTCACTGTTCAGGGTGCTGAAAGAGTTAACTGATCGGCAGTAACTGTTTCAGTACCATGGACAGTGACTACCGATCACAGTACCTGTAAAAAAAAAGACGTTCATACTTACCGAGAACTTTCTGCTTCCTCCAGTCCGGTCTCCTGGCCGTTGCCTTGGTGACGCGTCCCTCTCGACATCCGGCCCGACATTCCTTGATGACGATGCAGCCTTGTGAGCGCTGCAGCCAATCACAGGCTGCCGCGGCCTCTGCAGCCAATCACAGGCTGCAGAGGCCTCTGCAGCCAATCACAGGCTGCCGCGTCAGAAAAGGTCGGACTGGAGGAAGAAGAGGGACTCGTCAACAAGACAACGACCGGGTACGTATGAAATGCTTTTTATTTTATTTTTAATCAGCAGCCTCTTTTCTCTATCAGTGATTGATAGAGATAAGTGGCTGCCGATTTGTATAATGTTTTTGACCGGGTTCGGTCAAAACGGGTTCGGCCGAACCCGGTGAAGTTCGGATTCGCTGCGAACCGAACTTTACCGGAAGTTCGGACCGAAACCGGGTTCGGTTGTCCCGGTTCGCTCATCTCTAGTCACGAGAAAACAATCTCAGAATCGCTTGGATAGGTAAAAGCGTTCCGGTGTTATTACCACATATAATGACACACGTCAGATTTGAAAAAATCGGCTGTGCCACAAGGCCAAAACAGGCTGCGTCCTAAAGGGGTTAAAGAGCTCTGACGTTTTTATTTTCCGCCCATATAGCTGTATAAGAACTTGTTTTTGTGGGACAAGTTGTATTTTTTAATAGCACATATATTTTGAGGTACATATAATTTATTGATTAATTTTTATTAACTTTCTTTGGGGGGTAATGGAAAAAAACACAGAAATGTTGCCATTCTTTTTTGCGTCCTAAATTTAGGACGTTTACCATGTGGTATAAATAACATAATAACTTTATTCAGTGGGTCGTTATAAATGTGTGCAATACCAAATTTATAGATTTTTTTTATGTTTTACTATTCTTACACAGAAGAAACTTTTCTTTTTCAAAATTATTTGTTTTTGTGTCGTCCCATTTTAAGAGCCATAACTTTCTTATTTTTCTGCTGACCTGGCTGCATGAAGGTTTTTTTTTGCGGTCTGGGTTGTCATTTTTATTTGTACCATTTTGGAGTACATGCAACATTTTGATCACTTTTTAAGAAATTTTTTTGAAGGCAGGATGAACAGAAAACATTCTGCGATTATTTTTTTCACCGTCTGGGTTAAATAATGTAATCCTTTTATAGTTGGGGTCGTTAAGTAGGCGGCGATGCCAAATATGTGTAACTTTTTTACTTTTTTCATAATAAAGGGAATAAGGGGAAAAAGTGGGTTTTTCAGTTTTTTGTACTTGGGATTTTTATTTATTTATTATAAACTTTATTAAACTTTTTTATAACTATTTTTTAGTCCCACTAGGGGTCTTGACTAAGTGATCTTTTCATCACTTTTATAATACACTGCAATGCTTCTGTATTATAGTGTATTATTGCCTATCAGTGTAAAAATTGCAGGAATCTGTTAAGCCATGCCTCTGGCATGGTGTAACGTCCGTGGTCGCTGACCACAAACTCCTTCCATCCAGTCGACGCCCTTCTCTCCAGAGATGTCTGCACATACGGCCATCTTGTTCCACAGTGACCACCAGGGTGCACTCGCGAGCTCAGTCCAGACTTAAGAAGTCAAAGCGCACGCAGGTTGGAGATTGAGATGATTGCTCCCAGAGCACCCCGGGCTATAAGAATGGCCCAGCCCCTTCCTCCCATGCCTGAGCGTCGTTTTTGTACCCAAAGTTTGTATATGCAAATTGTCTCCTAGTGTCTTACAGTTCCTAGTGTTTTCCGCACCTGTATCCTGTATCCTGTATCCCGTGCTATCCTGGTCAAGTGCCGTGCTGAGCTGTAGTCGTGCTGTGCTGCATACCACGTCTGTCCTGCTACACCACACCTGACGTCTGCCTGCTGCCTAGTCCCAGCCGAGCCTGCCTTGCTACTGTCTGAGCTGCCACACGTACCCTATACAAACTATTGACTGTTACCTGCGCCCTGTTGGCCAGCTGCCATACCACCAAGACAGTACGGCCCAGTGGGTCCACGAACCCAACGTGACACATGGCCTAGCAGGCATTCACCAAAGGCAGACCTGGGGGTCTTTGTTATGCCCCCTGCTGCCATAAAAACGATCGCATCACAGGGTGCCGATTGGGTGAGAGATTTCCTTTGAAAATCACTCAGATGTCAATAGCGACCGCTTCATCTGAGGGGTTAAATGGGCTAACATGACCAGAAACCACTGCTCTTGGTCTACGATCGTTTTCCTGAAGCCCGAGGCTGTTTAGCAACAGCCTGTGCTTCAGGAGCAGAGCGCCCGATTCGGGAGAAACATCTTCTGAAGTGCCACTGACAAAAGTCGGCGCTTTAGAAGAACTACCCTGAGCGGCCGCTGTAAAAACACTATACAGCGGTCGTTAAGGGGTTAAAAGATTTCATGAAGTTACATCTTTTCTTACAGTGAGATGAGAACTGACATCCCTCTGAAGTTGTTTTTTTTTTGGAGTTGTGAAGGTACGGAATTTAAGGATTCCTTGGTAACCACAAAGATTCAGCAATAGAGCACCTTTTTTCTTTCTAGAATTTGGAAATTCTTTTTCTAATAATATCAAAGAATGCTGATACAAATACTTAATATTAGTCACATTTTTTTGTTACCTATTTATTAGTATGACTGGTGTCTATGTTTATAATTATATTGTATATTGTAATCATTTCCTACAAAGTTAGTTAATTCATCCTTTGTTTCTGTTTATACAGATTTTTAACAACCTTGTAAGTTTCTAAGTTGTAATCATGAAGCTATTTTTTTTACACCCATGTTTCATTAACATACTCACCTGAGGCACCTATCAATAACATACCTCTGAATGCAATGCATATTGATAGCTGGTTTCATTTGCAGTCAAGCTGGTGATAGTGATGGCTTAAAGCGCATGTTGGGAGGGGTGTCAAGTTCCTGTAGCTGCCATTCACCAACAATAAATGGAAAGGAGAAGAGGAATAGAAAACTGTATGAGAACATAATACTGAAATACTTCTACAATTTATAGAGCAGTATACAGTGATGGTAAAAGACTGGTATTGAATTCTGTTGCCTCTGTCTCTGGGATCAGAAAGGTGTATTACCAAGGTTAAAAATATATGATAAATTCAAGGGCTCTGCCTATCTTGAGATTTCTATTCAATATATACATGTATGATATGAAAGTAAGTCCCATTAGAGAGTTATGTTAGTCCACATGACTATATTATACTACTATAGACCTAAAGAGATCTAGGAACTTCCTTTTCATCAGACCAATGGGTCAAAGCTGCAAATTGAACGCTTACATATTCTAATTGTATTAACCATGCTGAACTTATAAAAAGATTCATCTTAGATTATGCTTAATTCATACAAGGTTGGCACATGTGTCACATGGCAAATCTAGGTCCTGCTGGAGAGGTTGCAGACTGACTGGTTCACATGTGGTGGTCTTGTCCAAATCTTTCGACATTATGGAAAAAGTTCTTTGAATTGTTTTCGGAAATTCATGCCGCAGTAGTCCAACCGAGCCCAGATTTGGAAATTTTAGATCTCCACTTAGAGGATTTCTATCCCTCTACGAGAGTAATTATTCATCACATACTTCTAGCCACTAGAATGGCTATAACACATTCATGGAAGTCCCCCACTTCCCCTTCTCCATTTTAGATATTATACGTCTTTAGACCACAAAGGAGTTGTAAAGTTCCATGTAATAAACATTGTTGCTGATTTTAGCCTTGAGGCCACTTGATGATATTGCACCCACGATAGCACATCTAGCTCGATAGGTCCAAAGTCAAACCACCTTTACCATAACACCTTGCAGCATAATTGTAAATTTATCTTGTCTGCTACAGACAAGTATGGATTGTTCTGAAATGAATTCATCAGAAAGTGTTTGTGTACAGGATTCGGAAACCTTGTTTTGAGCAATCAATTGAGTATTCAGATGCTCTCTGTGACAAACTGAATAAGTCATTGTATAACAAAAACAAATCAATTGACGGTGCATTGCTACGATTCTATTAGTTAAATAGAACAATATTCACAAGAATTACATTGAAAAAACTTTAAGACAGGATACATAGAAATCAATGCTGTTTCAGAACACGGGAATTTGTTTCCTATTTCTTTACCATATTTCCACATGTCTCTTATTATCTTTAAATATCTTATATTAACTAGAATCTATAGATCTAAAAGAGAACAAAGAAAAGTTTGCAATTGGGCGACTTACAATTGCAAACATCTCAAAGCATACGTTCACACAGGTCGGATACACTGCGTAAAAGTGTGGTGCAGATTTTCAGCAGGAATTGCCGCTGCGAAAAAAAGAGCAGTAAAAAAAAGCCAATATTTACCTTCACTGGCATTCCCTAGTGACATGTCCCTTTCGTTTCCCTGCAGCCCGACCTCCTGTTATGACAATTCACCCCATGTTACCGCTACAGCCTGTTATTGGTTGCAGCAGTCACATGGAATTTAACGTCATCCCAGGAGACCGGGCTGCACAGAGAACAAAGGGACGTGTCTCTATGTCATGACCTGGGGATAAGTATAGACTTTTCTATTCAATTTAAAAAAGAAAAAGGCGTAATCACAGCTTTTCCACCGCAAAAAATCGCAACATGTGCAACTTTTACCTCTCCATTGAACTCAATAGGGAAAAACCGCAACAAAAGTGCAACAATTCCATAGCATAAAGTGACATGCTGCAGATGAAAAAAGTACTGCAGGTCAATTTATGCACGTTTTCTCAGCATTTTTTTTCCCGCACCGTTTGGATGAGATTTGTTCAAATCTCAACTTGCTACTACTGTAATACGCTAATTTTCCGCAATGAAATTAGTTATAGAAAATCCGCTGCTAATCCGCCCAGTGCACACATAACCAAAAGAGGTTCTTCTATATACAATGTCCAAACAAGTTTTATGGAGAAATTGAAAATTGTAAGTGAAAGTTCATGAGACGTTCATCAGGAGAAATCAAATCCTCAAAGCTACCAAAGTATTCCATACTAATCCGTAGCACAAAACACAAGCACATATGTGCAGGATTTTCTCTCCTATTGCTTCTTGCAACTCCTTTTTGTATGTTACTGATTAATATGGACATAGTGTGGAGTAGTATGGAGTAGAGGGCCAGGACTAAATGAGAGTAATCTAAAGCTAATTAACCCTTTATCAACCACTACAGCCAGTGTTGGTCTGGGGTTTCCTGGACCCACCAGACATGAGAACCCCTCCATCTATACAGAACATGTACACTTCCACTATTAATTTCAAAGTAAACTTTGTTATCATTGCACACATATGACAAATCATCAATAAGGTCTAGTATGTTATTTATGAATTATCCTATAAGAAATAGACCCTTGTGGCAAGTGATTGGCTCAAAAGGCAGCTTCAAATGGGGTTGTGCTGGATCATTGTGCCCATTAATGTCATAGCCAGGGCCTACAGGGGATTCCCAGAACTATAGCAGTGATACACCAGCAGGGGCGTAACTAGGAAAGACTGGGCCCCATAGCAAACTTTTGACTGGGGCCCCCCCTCCCCTGGGTGTCACACAACCCCCCCCTTGTAGATAGTGCCTTTTTTACAAACCCCCCTTTTGATAACGCCATACAGCCCCCCTGTAGATAACGCCATACAGCCCCCTTTGTAGATATCTACAGAGGGGGCTGTATGGCGCTATCTACAGAGGGGGCTGTATGGCGCGATCTACAGAGGGGGCTGTATGGCGCGATCTACAGAGGGGGCTGTATGGCGCTATCTACAGAGGGGGCTGTATGGCGCTATCTACAGAGGGGGCTGTATGGCGCTATCTGCAGAGGGGGCTGTATGGCGCTACCTACAGAGGGGGCTGTATGGCGTTATCTACGGGGGGGCTGTATGGCGTTATCTACGGGGGGCGGCTGTATGGCGTTATCTACGGGGGGGCTGTATGGCGTTCCCTACGGGAGGCTGTATGGCGTTCCCTACATAGGGGGCTGTCCGGCGTTATCTACAGAGGGCACTGTATGGCGTTACCTACAGGGGGTCTATAGGGAATGCCATACAGCCCCCCCTGTAGGGAACGCCATACAGCGTTGTCCCCCCTGTAGGGAACGCCATACAGAGTCGTCCCCCCGTAGGGAACGCCATACAGCGTCGTCCCCCCGTAGGGAACGCCATACAGCGTCGTCGTCCCCGTAGGGAATGCCATACAGCGTCGTCGTCCCCGTAGGGAACGCCATACAGCGTCGTCCCTCCCTGTAGGGAACGCCATACAGCGTCGTCCCCCTCCTGTAGGGAACGCCATACAGGGTCGTTGTCGTCCCCTGTAGGGAACGCCATACAGCGTCCACCCTGTAGGGAACGCCATACAGCGTCCCCCCCCCTGTAGGGAACGCCATACAGCGTCCCCCCTCCCAAAAAAATTCGACCTACAGTGTGTCCTAATAAAAGACATGCATCCCCTATCCACAGGATAGGGGATACATGTGTGATCGCCTGCAGCGATAGGGAGAACGGGGGACTGAAAGTCCCCCAAGTTCTCCATGACTAACCTCTGACTTCCGGCGTCTGTGTCGGCAGCTCTGTAGAAATGAATGGAGCGCTGGTCACGCATGCGCACAAGCGGGACCGGCGCTCCATTCATTTCTACGGAGCTGCCGACACAGACCCCGGAAGTCCGAGGTTTGTGATGGAGAACTTCAGGGGACTTTCAGTCCCCCGTTCTCCCTATCGCTGCCAGCGATCACACATGTATCCCCTGTCCTGTGGATATCCTGTGGATAGGAGATACATGTATTTTGTTTAATGGCAGAGCGGGGAGATACCTCCCTGCTCTGCCGTACTGTTCAGTGGCGTCCCGCTGTAGCAGCCATAGCGGCCCCCTCTGTAGATCGCGCCATACAGCCCCCTCAAAGATGTCTAATGGGTATATTAAGGACTATAGGTTTAGAAAGTATAGTTTGTAATTGGATTGAGAATTGGTTCAAGTACCGTATCCAGAGAGTTGTGGTCAATGATTCCTACTCTGAATGGTCACCGGTTATAAGTGGTGACCCCAGGGTTCCGAGCTGGGACCACTATTATTTAACTTATTTATTATTGATATAGAAGATGGGATTAATAGCAATATTTCTATTTTTGCAGATGACATCAAGCTATATAGTATTGTTCAGTCTATGGAAGATGTTCGTAAATTGCAAGCTCTAGGTGTTTGGGCATCCACTTGGCAAATGAGGTTAAATGTAGATAAATGTAAAAAGTTATGCATCTGGGTACCAAAAATCTGCATACATCATATGTCTTAGAGGGAGCTATACTGGGAGAGTCACTTGTTGAGAAGTATCTGGGTGTACTTGTAGATCATAAACAAAATAACAGCATGCTATGTCAATCTGCTGCTTCTAAGGCCAGCAAGATATTGTCGTGTATTAAAAGAGGCATGGACTCGCGGGACAGGGATATAATATTACCACTTTACAAAGCATAAGTGCGGCCTCATCTAGAATATACAGTTCAGATCGGAGCTCTAGTTCATACATAGAAAGGATGTTCTGGAATTGGAAAAAATACAAAGAGCAACTAAAGTAATAAGGGGCATGGAGAATCTAAGTTATGAGGAAAGATTAAAATAATTAAACCTATTTAGCCTTGAATATATGGACAGTGATGTCAGGAGGAGAGAAGGAGTCCCAGGCAGACCCCTAGTCTCTGGGGAAGCCACTGACATCACTACTCTGGCTGTGGATTCCACTCCTAGAGGGGACCCCAAAGGTACTACCTACAGGGAGGGAGGCTGTGTGGTACTGCCAGGGAGGGTGGCTGTGTGGCACTAACAGGGATGGGGGATGTGTAGCACTACCAGGACCGGGGGCTCTGTGGCACTACCTGGGAGGAGGTGGATATGTGGCACTACCTGGGAGGAGGGGGCTGTGTGGCATTACCTGGTAGGAAGGGCTGTGTGGCACTACCTGGGAGGAAGGGCTGTGTGGCACTACCTGGGAGGTGGGGGCTGTGCGGCACTACCTGGGAGGTGGGGGCTCTGTGGCACTACCTGGGAGTGGGGTTGTGTAGCACTACCTACAGAGGGCAATACATTTATGGGGGTACAAATTGGAGGCCTAACTTCTATATGGGGGAATAAGCAGGGCCTAACATCTATATGGGGCAAAAAGTTACGTTTTCTGCCACATTACTGCTGCCGTGAGTTCCCCCCGCAAAGGGGCCTACAAAGTCTGTGTCGCCCAAGGGCCCACATAAACCTGGAGCCGGCCCTGCTCACCACCCCCCCAGAAAGTTTTAGAAATGTAACATATTTAACATGATGTAATTTCTCATATTTCATTATGATTTTCACCTTATTTATCCATAAATTAATCTGCGGTGGGGAGCTAGATATCCACTTTCTGACTATTAATCAGTAGTTTTAAGACTCCAAATTTTTTTTCTTTTGGTATGTTTAACTCAGAGTCATCACCCAACAATACCAATTGGGGTTGAAAAATTATATTTGGGTCAGTTTTTTCCAAAATTATTTTAAAAATGCCATCCCAATATTCAACAATCTTAATACATTTCCATAGTATATGCATAAAATCGGCATCAACTGCCCCACATCTGGAACAATTAGCAGCTTTATTAATAAAGATCTTACTCAGGAGAACTGGAGTATTGTAGAGTCTATGAACTGGATCAACTGATGGTTCATATTTATCGATGCTTTACGAATATTTTGAAATATGAATCCCCAATTAAGTTTACCAACGTCATTCTCTCATTTTACAACACAATTGAATTTCATTTTCATTGACTTTATATCTATCAAGGATTTATATAACCTGGAGAGTGTTTTTTTCTCAAATGTATGTTCTCTTAGTCTTTTATAAAATCCTTCCATATGATCCTTGCAGAATTTTTTTTTATCTTTTGTTTTATCCAAAGCATGTTTCAATTGAACGTAGGAGAATCTATCTTTCTCCGTCAGATCAAAATCATCTGATCGTTTTCCCCATGTTTAAATTTTTCCTTCGCCCATTATGTCCCATATATGTCTGATCCCCTTACGTTTTAACAGGGGTAACTCTGGGATAGCCTTGCATTCTTTTATATTAAGATTATACCATGATTGCGAAACAGACAAAGGACCACTTCGGCCAATCAAACTTCCCAAACTATTCCAACTTCTATGTAGTAATTGGGCTGTTAACACATTTTCAATTTCTCCAGAGTTTAGTTGACCAGATTCTAAATCTTCATAAATATTTTTAAAACAGCCTCTAATATTCTAAATCATCCATTGTAGGAACTCAACCTTATCCCATTCCTGTACATATTGCAGTTGAGCTGCTAGAAAATATACTTGAATATCTGGAAATGCTAATCCTCCTAGCTCTCTTGGAGGACATAACTAATCTAATTTAATCCAAACCCTCTTCCCTCCCCATATTAAATTGTTAAAAATAATTGTAATGTTCTTAAAATATTTGTCCTGTATCCATACCGGAGTGCTCCTCTCATGAAGCAGAACAACGGAAAGCTCGGACCGAGGTGTGAACATGGCCTAAAGCCTCATGGACACTCCCGTATTTTGGTGGCCGAAAATTATTAGCATTTTTGTGGATGAATTGCGGACCCATTCTTTTCTATGGCCCCATGCACACGACCGTGATTACTCGGATCGTGTGGGTCCCAAATCCGGACCGCAAAAACTCAGAACAAGTAATTTTACGGTCTCAATTTGCAGATTCACCAAAACTGGTGAATTGTCGTGGATCAGTAAATCCAGATGACACACGAATGCACAACAAGGGTTTTTTTCACAACTACAACGGACCCGTGGTTTTGCAGACCGCAAAACCAATGCGGTTGTGTGCACGAGGCCTAAGGAATGTTCTAACTGACCAAGGGGCTGTAAGCCCGCTCTGGCTATGGTAAGCGTGAATGGTAACTCGGCCTCTGGCAGTGGGTATAATTTCTTCAAAGTTTGTAAATCTTGAGATGGATAAGGCATGGAATGACTGCTCACTAATTATATACAAGTCTTGCTCCTAATCAAACAATCTGGCAAGTCACGTCACAATCTGCCAAGTCTTGACCATAGGTCAAGTAGACCACATATCTTTCAGGAAGCCACAGCTATTTTGGTGTCTACATTATATGTCTGTTATGCAAATAACATTAGGAGACCTTCTTGAATATTAATGTTGAAATGTAATATAAAAACTTGATCAGTAACATATCCTTTAGGATATTTTACAGCAGAAACGATGTTTGATAGATACATTTTGTTCCTGGAGTAAGTGACAGGGGAAGAGAGGTTGTCATGCTTATAGATGATCATCTATAATGCTGTATATAATTTCTGGGCATCTTAAGGCCCTCCAGCTGTTTGGAACCGGGAGCCCAAGGCTATGCTGACACTTGAGGTACTGCCACTAGAGAAGTTCATCTACCTTTATTGAACACTGGCCAATGAATTAGATTCAATGCAGCTATTTCCTTATCAATTATCAAATCCTCAATGTTTTTAAAATGCAATTTTTTATTTATTTATTTGTATTTCTTCACCATAAAAGAAAAGATAAAAGGTCGAGGCACAAGGTAACATTTTTCTGATCCTCTAAAGTAAATGTGATAAATTGAATAATAAAACAATAATGAAAATAACAGTATCTGTTTCTCCTAGAATTTTGTTTGTGGAGTCCATATGTCTGTTGTATTCACATATTGATGTTGGTGGAATGGATGATATTAAAATAATATTTTCATTAATAAAGGTCAATAGAACTTCTGTAGCTGGAGAAATCTACAACACAGAGCAATCTGCTACTACCACGCTTCTGTCATATGTTATGGTGCTGCTGCTGAGACTCCATATGTTTTGTCTATATCTCCCTTGAGGCCTGTCATACAACAACTGTGTCATTTCATTGGATATTTTACAGTCCTCTAGTTTCAGGCTGTGTTATTACTCTTTATTACACAAGGTTATAAGATTTTGTCAAGTTACCCAGTAATTTACCAGCACCTTGTAATTCTCTGCATGTCTGCTTATTGTGTTTTCTTTATGACTGTCCATGAATTACTGGTTGATAAATCCTATTGGCATATTGGCCATGTATGCTGTGTACACACTATTGTATTTTGTTTATGTCAGACTCATAATCTTAAAGGCTATGTACACCATTGAAAATATATATTTTTAAATAATTAAAATGTCTATCAGTGTGTTTGGTGCAACTTTCTAATGACTTTTTATTAAAAATAATTTTTACTTTTTGAGATACAGCTGCTTTATATCCTGTATTCAGAGCAGCTGTATCTAGTGCTGAAACCTGTAATCAATCAGGTCAGCTGCACTGACGGATTCAGTGTCAGCGTGTCCTACGTGTCTCTGACACACTGGATCGAGCTGTTACCGATACATATAAGTTCATAACATAGATGTGATCAATAAACAGGTGGATCCTGCGTGTCAGAGACATGTAGGATCTGCTGACACTGAACCCATCAGTGCTGCTGACCTGACTGATTCAGGTATCAGTGCAAGATACAGCTGCTGTGTATACTGTAAATAATTTTTAATAAAAAGTAATTAGAAAGTTGCACCAAACACATTGATAGACATTTTTTTTCAAAAGGCGTACATAGCCTTTAAGGAAATTCCCATCATTACCAGTTCAGTAGCATTTCTTGCACAGCAGACCAATACAAAATGCCCAAATTTTTTAGCTGGTTATGGATGGATTTTCATGTAAATTAAAGGGGCTATCTACCCATTAGAGTAGGGCATATGAGGGTGATAGAGGGTGGTTCCCTTTTCTTTTAGACAAAGCTGTGATAAAAGTTGACCAACGGCCATTCCAGCAGCAGAAACGCTACACAAAACTTATCATGGGGAAAGTAGTCTCAACAATGGTTTTTAAAAGTGAACAAAATACAATGATGTCTGTGACTTTGTGGTATATTGTGTAATAGTCAAGAAGAAGCAGCTTTTTACCTTAGGCAGTATGACTATCCACAAGAGAGACAGATCAGGAGCCATGAAGACACAAACAAGAAAAAGGTCAGTCTGAACTAAAACTATATAAAGCCAACCATAATAATCACCATCTTCTTCACCATTACCATTCACTGTTTATTTTTAATATGTAGTTACTTATTAGGTTAATTAATATGTGTGATGTTGTGTGAGTGATATAGTATTAGTCATAGTAAAATTGCATAATTGCTGCAACTCATATACAGCTCTAAATTTTCTTGAATTAGTTACTGATATGGTTATAAGGGCTTATTCAGATGAACGGGATATACGTACGTGCAACGCGCGTGATATTCACGCGCGTCGCACGGACCTATATTAGTCTATGGGCCATGCAGGCAGTTGCGTGATTTTTATGCAGCGTGAGCCCGCTGCGAAAATCTCACGACATGTCCGTTCTGTGTGCGTATTTCACGCATCACGCACCCATTGAAGTCAATGGGTGCGTGAAAATCACACGCACCACACGGAAGCACTTCCGTGGGACGAGCGCGATTCGCGCAATAGCTGTCAAAATATGAATGTAAACAGAAAAGCACCACATGCTTTTCTGTTTACAAACATCCAAACAGAGTGTCATAATGATGGCGGCTGCGCGAAAATCACGCAGCCGCGCATCATACGGGGCTGACACACGGAGCTGTTAAGTACCTTTTGCGTGCGCAAAACGCAAACACGCTCGTGTGAATCTGACCTTATGATTGGGTATTCATCTATGTCAGGTCGGATGCCTCTAATAAACGTATGTTTCTGTCAGGAATTCTATTCTCACAAGTTAAGATTTGAAAAGTTTAAAATTCGCAGTAATTCATATAAATTTGTATTTTATGGAATCAATGGTGAATAGCACTTTTAACAATTTGCTAATCTCCAGAGAATGATAGAATAGATTTGCCTAGTTTGTGATTCTCAAAAGTCCAAGGATGCTCAATAAAGATTTCTGTGACATTTAGTAGAGACCACTTGCCAGTCCAATAACAGTTGGTGAGCTACAGGTTGAAGACCACAGATGTGCGGTATGGTCAGGCAATGCATTTGTGTGGAATACGAAGTTTATCATTTTGGTTAGTCCCGTTTAGTCCACATGATTATATGATCTTTTTTGGCTCTATTAAAGTCTATTTTTTACTCGTTAAATAATGTACTTTCCATTGAAGACTGATCACTGGCTCAGATTTTTCTAAAATATAGCAATAGTAACATTGTAGGTATCATACTCACTCCAGTCCAAAGAGTGACACACACTTGACACATCAGGGACTCCCTATTCTCAAAATTCAAAATTGACTTCACATACTCAAACTATTACACTATGTCTTTCTTACTAGAATTACTTAATTCGTTTTTTTTTTTTCATGATCAGAGGTAGGAGCCAGGAAGAACATTGTCTGACTGAGCCAAGGAATGAAAAGGATTATTGATCTGTCCTTTAAAATGTTCCTCGATCGTCTTACACAGACCTGGAATATAACAATGGGCTATAATTGAATAAATAATGAGTGCAGCAACTGGTTTTAATTAAACACAGATAAGACGACGATCATATGGAAATGTGCCAATATCCTGGGGCTTTAATCCATTAACTCTGTTTATCAGGACAACATATTCAACATTTCTGTCAGTCTCTATTGTTACACTGAAGAAACCAAAATCAATTTAAAAAAATAAGTATCACAAGAAATCTTCAATTTTTTTTATAAATATCTCTTTTTATTAAACTTTAAAAGTACAAATCACAACTTATGAATATTCTTAAGTATACAAAAAGTCAAGTCAGAACTTAAGTGGAGCGGGACAAAAACTAAAAAGGAATTGAGAACAGAAATTGCAGTCATCACATTTCTAGGAAAATAAATACAATATAAAAATCCAAGCAAGATGCATGGATAATACAGAACTAGACCAGGTCATGAAAAAAAGAATGAGGAGAACTTGAAGAGGGCCTAAGAAGCATTTAAACAGAGGCATTTTCCGCCCAGAGATGCTTATAGGTTTCATCATTACAGAAGTCAAACCATGGTTGTCATAAGAGCTTAAAGTTGGTGTGCGCACATGTGATAAATGTGATAACTTCTGCTTTCTGGCTAGTTGGGAATTGTTTGACAGCCAATGACTAAATGGAGGAGTTTTAGTAGAGGTCCAGTAGAGTGGGATGAGAGATTTTGCCTTACTCAGAAGGTGAAGCCATAGAATTTTGGGGAAACCCTAGGGAGTGAAAGCCAAAAGATTTAAGGATATTATATTGGGAGTTAGTTGGACAGATTGCAACATATGTGGGATAAAATAAGTTGGACTTGTGTCCAAAAAGGTACAATCTCCTCACATTCCCACCATATATGCCGATAGGTAAAAGGGGCTTGGAGACAGTGCCAGCATAAAGCGGTATATTTTATCTGAGGGTATGTTGTACCATATACAGACTAACTTATAAGTCGGCTCTTGTAGACATACACATTTTGAAATTTCAAAGGAATTCTTAAAAAACATTTTTGAATCTTCTGTAGAGATAGAGATATTCAACTCTCCTTCCTACGCCCTGATGTAAGGCAAATAAGTGCTATCGTTTGAAGCAATCAATTTGACATACAACAAAGAGAGAACTTTCCTAGGTGGAGACTTTAACAAGAGAAAGGCTTCCAGCCACATCACTGAATGCTCCGGTACGTCAAATTTGGAGGCTTCAAAGTATCATTTTTTTAATCGAGAGTAGGCTAGAAAATTAAAAGTGGAAAACTCAGGCGAAGAAATAGCTTCAGGTAATGTTTTGTCTTTGAGAATTGTATCATATGGGAGTTTTTTGGCTTCTGTATGGAGCTTGGGTAAACTGGAAAGATACTTGGCATGGGATACAACTAAGTCATTGACAGACATAGCTGGGGAGGTAGAGAGTGTTATGCGTAGTTTAGTAAGCACTTAATGCCAAGTGGAGACACAGGCGCTGTTGAGCAAGTTATCCTTAAAGGGAATGTGTTGCCAGAAAAACATGTTTTTTTTTTTAAAATTAAACATTTAGTGTGTAGGTGATTAAACATTGTTCAAATTTTTTTTATTTTTTTCACGAGTCAGGAAATATTATAAATTAATTCTAATTTATAATACTACCCATTTTTGGTCACTAGATGGAGCTATCCCCAAAATTGCAGCTTTGCAAAATTGGGTAAAAAGCCCTCGCTCTAGTGAGCTCTCAGCATCCCCCCCTCCTTTATCCTGGCTAGTGCCGGGATAAACGAGGGGTTTGAACGGTGTAACCTCCTACACTGTGTGTCGCCATTTTTTGAGCTAACACACAGTGTAGTAGGTTTACATACAGTAGTAAACACACACAAACACGAACATACATTGAAATCTCTTACCTGCTCCTGCCGCCGCGGCTCCCTCCGGCCCGTCCGCTCCGTTTGCTGCCGCTGGTCCAAGTGCACAAATCCGGAAGCCGCGACCGGAAGTAGTAATATTACTGTCCGGCCGCGACTTGCGGTCCACAGGAAAATGGCGCCGGACGGCGCCAATTTCGAATTGGACTGTGTGGGAGTGGCGCATGCGCAGTTCCCACACAGACGCCGTACACTGAAGTCAATGGGACGGGAGCCGTTTGCAGTCCCTATGGGACTGTGGCTGCCGTATTCCATGTCTGTATGTGTCGTTAATCGACACACACAGAAATGGAACAAAAAATGGCAGCCCCCATAGGGAAGAAAAAGTGTAAAAATAAGAAAAAGTAAAACACAAACACACAAATGAATATAAACGTTTTTAATAAAGCACTAACATCTTTAACATATAAAAAAATAATTTGTGATGACACTGTTCCTTTAAGGAATGGTTTGGAGCAGCATTGTTCCAGTCACAGCAGATAGGACAATAGAAAGGGTCACAATTGCTTTTTACCCAGGCACATAGCGCTTAGGAGAAGAAGTGTCATGCTAGTCCAACAAACAGGATATTTGTATTGCCTGGTAGTAGGACAATATGTCCGGGAGTCCCATCCCGAAAGATCGGGAGAGACTGTAAGATATAAAGGCTTTAGGATAGAATGATCATATTTAAAGAGGCTCTGTCACCAGATTTTGCAACCCCTATCTGCTATTGCAGCAGATAGGCGCTGCAATGTAGATTACAGTAACGTTTTTATTTTTAAAAAACGAGCATTTTTGGCCAAGTTATGACCATTTTCGTATTTATGCAAATGAGGCTTGCAAAAGTACAACTGGGCGTGTTGAAAAGTAAAAGTACAACTGGGCGTGTATTATGTGTGTACATCGGGGCGTGTTTACTACTTTTACTAGCTGGGCTTTCTGACGAGAAGTATCATCCACTTCTCTACACAACGCCCAGCTTCTGGCAGTGCAGATCTGTGACGTCACTCACAGGTCCTGCATCGTGTCGGCACCAGAGGCTACAGTTGATTCTGCAGCAGCATCAGCATTTGCAGGTAAGTAGCTACATCGACTTACCTGCAAACGCCGATGCTGCTGCAGAATCATCTGTAGCCTCTGGTGCCGATGTGTCCTCGCTCGTCTGACACGATGCAGGACCTGTGAGTGACGTCACAGCGTGATCTCTGGAGAACACGGCTGTGTCTGCACTGCCAGAAGCTGGGCGTTCTGAAGAGAAGTGGATGATACTTCTATACACAACGCCCAGCTAGTAAAAGTAGTAAACACGCCCCGATGTAACACACATAATACACGCCCAGTTGTACTTTTACTTTTCAACACGCCCAGTTGTACTTTTGCAAGCCTCATTTGCATAAATACAAAAATGTCCATAACTTGGCCAAAAATTCTCGTTTTTTAAAAATAAAAACGTTACTGTAATCTACATTGCAGCGCCTATCTGCTGCAATAGCAGATAGGGGTTGCAAAATCTGGTGACAGAGCCTCTTTAAGTAAACCCACTCGCGAGATGTATGGGATTTGCCACGATGAGATAAGGGAGTCGATCTGAGATAGAAAGGGAGAGTAATTCTGCGCATACCTGAGGTCGAAAGAAGCAGTCACTTTTAACCCTAGATATATAATATAGTCAAAATGAGAAGGGAGTTGGAAGTCAGCTCATATTTCAGTAGGGAAACCAAAACAGGCCCGTATGAGTGACATAAAAGTCCAGTCCATTAGATCTAATGCTTTTTCTGCATTTGTAGATAACAAAACTAGCGGGATGTTCTTCGACCTTGTGTACTGGATTAAAGCGGTTGTCCAGGTTGGGGGATGTTCTTTATACTGATGACCTATCCACAGGACCCGCTTTTACCAGTACTAAGTCCCTGCAACATCGGAAACAACGATGAATGTGCAGGCAGGGGATGGGGCGGGCTCAAGGTATCAACAGAGTGGTAACTTAGGTTTAGAACAGGGGGTGAGACACATCTGAGTGGGCCCCAACCCGGTGGGTCTCCCATACTCTCATACTGACCTTTTAGTGGCCCCCACACAGTATAATGCCGCTATAGTGCTTCCCCACACAGTATAAAGCACCTATAGTGCGTCCCTACAAAGTATAATGCACCTAAAGCTGCCTCTACACAGTGTAATGACCCCTTAGTGCCCCACACAGTACAAAGCCCCTATATCTGCCCCCACACATTATAATGCCCCTATAGTGCCTCCCTACACAGTATAATGCCCATAAAGCTGCCCCCACACAGTATAGTGCCTCATAGCTGCCCCCACACAGTGTAATGCCCCTATAGCTGCCCCACACACAGTTTAATGACCAATAGATGCCCCAGAGGATAAAGCCACTATAGCAGCTCCCACGCAGTATAATCCTCCCATAGCTGCCCAACACAGTATAATACCCCTATAGCTGCCCCCAGATAGTATAATGCCTTTATAGCTTCCCCCACACAGTATAATGCCCCAATAGCTGCCATCACACAGTATAATGACCCCTTAGTGCCCCCACACAGTATATTGACCCCATAGCTGTCCCTATGGGATAATGCCCCTATAGCTGCCCCCACACTGTATAATGCCCCTATAGCTGCCCCACACAGTATAATGCTTCACATAGCTGCCCCACACAGTAAAATGCTCCCATAGCTATCCCCACACAGTGTATAATATCCCCATAACCACCACCTCACAGTATAATGACCCCCATAGCTGCCACCTCATAGTAAAATTCCCCCCACAGCTGCCCCACACAGTATAATGCCCCTATAGCTACCACCACACAGTATAATGCCCCTATAGCGTCCCCCCATTGTACAATGCTCCTATTGCTGCCCCCAGACAGTATAATGTGTCTATAGCTGCCCCACAGTATAATGCCCCACATAGCTGCCCCCACACTGTAAAATGCCTCCTTAGCTGTCCCCACATGGAATAAAATTCCCAAAACAGCCACCTCACAGTATAATGCCCCCATAACTTTCACCTCCCAGTATAATGCACCACATAGCTGTCCCCATGCAGTATAATGCACCTATATTTGCCCCACACAGTATAATGCACCTATAGCTGCCCCCATACGGCATAATGACCCATTAGTGCCCCTAACACAGTATATTGACCCCATAGCTGCCCCCACAGGACAATGCCCCTATACCTGTTCCCACACAGTATAACGCCCCTATTGCTGCCCCACACAATATAATGACAACTTACTGCCCCCACACAGTATATTGACCTCATAGCTGCCCCCACAGTATAATAACCCACATAGCTGCCCCCTCACAGTATAATGCCCCACATATCTGAACCATGCAGTATAATGCCCCACAGCTGCCCCCACACAGTATAATGCCCCCATAGCTGCCACCTCACAGTATAATGCCCCCATGTCTGCCTCCACACAGCCACAAGAGTGCCTAATAAAAATAATAAAATACATACTCACCTATGCCCGTTCCCATGACGGGTGGAGGAAATCCTTTTGCTCCTCCGGTCTGTGCAGTGTGTAGCTCAGCGCAGACAGGTGCGATGACGTCACTACATCGTGGCTGTCTGCTCCGAGCCGCTCACCGCTCAGCGCTCATGGCAAAGTGAATGATGGAGCAAGGAGCTGTCAGCTCCTTGCTCCAGCATTAATTTTGACTGTATCTGCATCCTGAGGACACAGATACAGTTGAAACTGGGACATTCGTCAGTGACTCGCGACCCCCGGAGGTCTTCATACGAAAACACCATGCCCTGGGAAACCATGCCCTAGTCAAAGGTGTGTCTTTAAACACAGGCCCACTCTGTCAGCACTGATTGGACAGTGTCAGTTTGTGTAGGGGCACAAACCCAAATGGTAACAATCAGCTGTCAATTTATTCATACATTTTTAGGAACAACAATAGATGAGCAGCACAAGTTAGAATTCTATGAAAAGTTGCTCCACGATTGTTATTTCATGGGGAATACAATTATTTACTAAACAGACATGTCAGGAGAGGAGACCTGTCCTCTTTAACCCCTTCCCACCCAATCACGTACAGTTACGTCGTCAGCGCTAATGTGTTAGTGCCTTCTCACGCAATTGTACGTGATGGTGATGGAGCGGGCTTCGAGACTCATCCCGCGCCGTCTCCAGCGGGTATCAGCTCTATATTACAGCTGACATCCCGCTGTAATGGCCAGGACCGTAGCTAGGCTCCAATCCTACGATTAACCCCTTAGATGCAGCGATCAAGCGATCGCTGAATCTAAGTAGTTTCCAGCCTGTTGGCATCCCTGCGCCGCTGTTGCCGGGATGCTGGTGGTTGCTATGGCAACCAGAGGCCCAACAATGGCCTCTGGTCTGCTAAGCACAGAAGCCTTTTAGGCCTCGCCCAGAGGCTTGCTATAAGGGCAAACAAGATAGCGAAGGCTCAGAAGCTGAGCATGCGCCATCATCCGTGGATGTCAGCTGTTCATTACAGCTGACATCGTGATGTAATGGCCAGGTCCGGAGCTAGCCTCCGATCCGGCCGATTAACCCCTTAGCACTTAGATCTCACCCGATGTTTGCTATGGCAACAATCGGCAGCTGCGGCATTGCCGATGGTTGATATGGCAACCGGAGGCCCTGGTCTGCCTAGTTCGGAAGCTTATTAGGCACCACCCGCAAGCCAAGCCTAACAGGCTGGCTGTCAGTGAATAACTGACAGCTATAATACACTGCACTATGTAGGTAGTGCAATCTATTAGAATAGCGATCAGGGCTTCATGCCTTCAAGTCCCAAAGTGGGGGGGGGGGGGAAAGAGTAAAGAAAGTCAATTTTTTTAAAAAAAAGTTTCAAGTTAAAAAAACAATAACCGCCTTTTTTCCCATAAGTCTTTTATTATAGGAAAAAACTGAAAACATTGAAAAAAGTACACATATTTGGTATCGGCGCATCCATAACGACCCAAACTATAAAGATATATCAAGTTATTCATGTTATTTTCCCCGCTTGGTGACCACCGTAAAAAAAATTATGAAAAACAATTCCAGAATCGCAGTTTTTTGGTCACAACCCCACCCAAAACAGAATAAAAAGTGATCAAAATGTTGCATGTACCACAACATTGCACCAATAAAAACGACAGCCCGTCCCACAACAAAGAAGTCCTCCCACAGCTTTTTTGACTGGAAAAATAAAAAACGTATAGCTCTCAGAATATGGGATACAAAAAATAAATGATTAAAAAAAAAAAAAGTGATTTTATTGTGCAAACGCTGTAAAATATAAAAAAACCTATATACATATGGTATCGCTGTAATCGTATCGGCCCACAGAATAAAGTAAATATGTCATTTATAGCGCACGGTGAACGCCGTAAAAAAGAAATAATAAAAAACGTTGTAAAAATTTGTGGATTTTGGTCACGTTGCCTGTCAATAAATGGACTAAAATGGAATAAAAAAAATTGCATGTACCCCAAAATGGTACCAATGAAAACTACAGATTGTCCCGCAACAAATAAGCCCTCACACAGCTCTGGTGGAGAAAAAGCTAAAATCGTTCTGGCTCTAAGAATATAGCGACACAAATTGTGCAAAGCATTCCAAAAGCGGATAAGATTGGGCACCATTTATCAGTGCGACACTGGCCACATATCTATGAATTATTATTTATTTACCGCATTATTATACCCTCTTATTCTACCCTGATCTTCTCCGCTCAGCTTACATATGCCCCCACATTATTAACTGAAATACCAGCAAAATCCCAAACAGAACAACCACCAAGCAAAATCTGCGTTCCAAAAGCCAAATAATGCTCCCTCCCTTCTGAAACCTACAGCGTGCCCAAACAGCCGTTTAAATCCACATATATGGCATCGCAATACCCGGAAGAACCCGCTTAACAGTTTATGAGATATTTGTCTGCAGTGGCACAAACTGGGCACCACATATTGGGCACTAAAGTGGCATATAAGTGGACAATTTTAATTTTCACTTTGCACCATCCGCTGAGCGTTAATTTCTAAGAAATAAAAAAAAAAACCTGTGGGGTCAAAATGTTCACTACACCCCTTTGCCTTGAGGGGTGGAGTTTACAAAATAAAGGTCACTACTTGGAAGTTTGTTTTACTATTTGACCTCAGAGCCCTGCAATTGGGGCCAATGGTGTGAAAATCAAAAAAATAGGCCTCAAATATGCATTGTGCTCTTTCACTCCTAAGCCCTGCCGTATGTCCAGGAAAATGATAAATGTCTTGAGGGGTGTAGTTTCCAAAATGGGGTCAGTTCTCAGTGGTTTCTAATGTACTCTGGTACCTCGAGGCTCTGCAAATGCTTTATGGCGCTCGTAAATCAATCCAGCAAAATCTGCGCTCTAAGGATATGTTCACACACGAACTCAAAAACGTATGAAAATACGGAGCTGTCTTCAAGGGAAAACAGACCCTGCTTTTCAGAAGTTTTTTAAGCCACTCGCGATTTTCGCTGCATTTTTCGCAGCATTTGTTACGGCCGTTTTGGTGCTTTTTTCTATAGAGTCTATGAAAAACGGCTCCAAAAACGTCCCAAGAAGTGACCTGCACTTCTTTTTCGCAGCCGTTTTTTTATGCGGCCATTTTTCAAAATGGCCGCGTGAAAAAACGGCCCGTCAGAACAGAACGCTGTTTTTCCCATTGAAATCTATGGGCAAATGTTTGTAGGCATTCTGTCACCGATTTTTCTGCCATTTTTCGGGCATTTACTGCCCGAAAAATGGCCGAAAATAAGGCCGTGTGAACATACCCTAAAAGCCCAAATTTTGAGCTCTGCCACGTGCCCAAACAGCAGTTTAAGGCCACATATGGCGTATTGCCGTACTCGGGAGAAATTGAGTAACAAATGGTGTGGTGTTTTCTCTCCTATTACCCTCGTGAAAAGAAAAATTTGGAGCTAAAACTACATATTTATGGGAAAAATTACATTTTTTATTTTCACTGACTAATTCTAATAAAATCTATGAAACACCTGTGGGATCAAAATGCTCACTACACTCCTAGATGAATGCCCAGAGAGGTGTAGTTTCCAAAATGGAGTCACTTCTCAGGGGTTTCTACTGTACTGGTACCTCATGGATTCTGCAAATGCAACATGTCGCCTAAAAACAATCAAGCAATGTCTGCATGCCAAGTAGCGCTCCTGCCATTCAAAGCCCTGCCGTGTGTCCAAAAAGAAGTTTATGACTACATATGGGGTATTGCCGTACTCGGGAGAAATTTATTTTCAAATGTTGCGGTGCTTTATATCCTTTATTCCTAGTAAAAATTAGAAAATTTTATGTTTTTCCATAAAAAGTAGATTTTCATCCTCACAGACTAATTCCAATAAATTCAGCAAAAAACCTAACTATAGCCCTAGATACATTCCTTGAGGGGTTTTGTTTCCAAAATGGTGTCACTTTTGGGGGGTTTCCACTGTTTTGGCACCACAAGACCTCTTCAAACCTGACATGATGCCTAAAATATATTCTAAATAAAAAAGGAGGCCCCAAAATCCACTAGGTGCACCTTTGCTTCTGAGGCCTGTGCATCAGTCCGCTAGGGCCACATGTGTCATATTTCTAAAAACGGCAGAATCTGGGCAATACATTTTCTATTGCGTTTCTCTAGTAAAACCTTCTGTGTTGCAGAATTTTTTTTATTACAAATGAATTTCATCCAAAAAAAATTAATTTGTACATTTCACCTCTACTTTGCCTTAATTCCTGTGAAACGCCTGAAGGGTTAAAACACTTCCTGAATGCTGTTTTGAATACTTTGAGGGGGCAGTTTTTAAAATGGGATGTTTTATCAGGGTATGTGCACACACACTAATTACGTCCGTAATTGACGGACGTATTTCGGCCGCAAGTACCGGACCGAACACAGTGCAGGGAGCCGGGCTCCTAGCATCATACTTATGTACGATGCTAGGAGTCCCTGCCTCGCTGCAGGACAACTGTCCCGTACTGAAAACATGATTACAGTACGGGACAGTTGTCCTGCAGCGAGGCAGGGACTCCTAGCATCGTACATAAGTATGATAGGAGCCCGGCTCCCTGCACTGTGTTCGGTCCGGTACTTGCGGCCGAAATACGTCCGTCAATTACGGACGTAATTAGTGTGTGTGCACATACCCTAAGGGTTTCAAATATATGGGCATAGAAAGTAAATTGGGACATTTTATAACTATTCATTGCACAAAAAATAGCATTTATTTTATGAAATCGTAAAATATCCCCTTAAGGCCAGATTCAGACGTTTTTGCACGCGCAAAAAACGCAGCGTTTTGCTCGAGTGTCAGCAGCGTGTGGCATGCGTATTTGGCGCGTTTGTGGTTTGAATACGCGCGTACGACATGCGTTTTTCACGCGCGTCTAAAAAACGCAAAGAGGTGTGAGCTTTTCGCCAGCCTACAAAAAGGCCAACAATGCAACACCCCTGCTTGATGTGCGCACCTGTGATGCAGCATTTTTGAGCCTTTTTGTGCAAGAGAGTGTTTAATACAACCCCTATTTGTGGTTATTTTGCCTGCTTAACTGCATTGATGCCACCTAGCTCGCTGGCCCGTGTTCTGCTTGCATGGATGGTTTCCCGGAGATTTGGGGAACACCGTACCATGCTACTGCCACACCCGCGGATAAGAGGTAGGATTTGGGTTCATCCCATCAAGGCCCAATGCACCTCCAAAGGCCATTTTCATACCCTGTATTCTGACCTCTGTCGTCACCCTGATAAATTCCGCTCCTTTTGCCGCCTGTCTGTCGGCGCCTTTGATATGCTGCTTGAGCTGGTTCGGACAGGAATAACCTACCAGGACACCAACATGTGGCGCTGTATTTCCCCAGAGGAGCGTCTCCTTGTCACCTTGCGGTATGTTCTGTTTCTTAATCCAGGTTACACAGTGGTTTGTGTGCTTCATGTCCTACCTAACATGTTGGCTTTGTTGTTTGTGTTTCTGATTTCATGTAGATTTTTGGATACCATTCGCTTCATTTCGAATTCCTTCTTGGGGTGTCGACAATTTCCGGCATTGTCACATCAACCTGTGTGGTCCTGTGGCTGAGATTGAAGTGCACCGTGATGCCTCAGCCAACGGACCAACACTGGCTTTGAATAGCCCAGCAGTTTGAAACCGACACCCAATTTCCACACTGTATTGGTGCACTCGATGGGAAGCACATCCGTGTCCAGAAACCCCCCACTCTGGATCGCGATACTTCAACTACAAACAGTTTTTTTTAATAGTCTTGCTGGCCTTGGCGGACAGTAATTTATGCTTTACCATCGTAGACATCGGGTCCTATGGAAGCTCTGCGGATGCCCGCATATTTCGCTCGTCCAGAATGGGCCAGCGCCTAATATCAAACCAACTTGATGTTCCCGAACCTAACATCCTCCCTGGCACCAGCGGCCCACCACTTCCATATGTTATGGTTGGTGATGAGGGTTTTGCCCTGACCAGACAAGTTATGCGTCCATATGCTCGGAGGGGCTTGGATAACCGTAGGCATATGTTCAATAACCAGCTAGGCAGAGCACGCAAATGTGTGGAATGCGCCTTTGGCATCATGTCAAACAAGTGGAGGGTCCTGATGACAGCAATGCAAATGTCACCGGCCAGTGTGACACGTGTGATCAAAGCGTGTGTTGTGCTGCACAACTTTACCCGCATCCATGATGCCAGTCATGATGGAGAATATATGTTACCACCTGCACCCACCACCAACATTGTGCAGGCAGCTTGCCTAGGGCGGCCACCAACATCTGGCCTGCGAGTGCATCAGCAATTTGCAGAGTATTTTGACAGCCCGGCTGGAGATGTACCCTGGCAGCACGTTGCCATTTGAAGTGTTGCGAAGTTATAATTATTGGCGAGAACGGATGTTTCTCCATCTAGCCTTTTTTGTTTTGGGGGGAGGAGTTGTGTTAGGGACTCGCAATACTTGAGCACCCTTGACGTGGGTTGCGAGCTTCAACATCGGTAGGGGTATGGAGTTCCCTTTTTTGTGGACACCAATTCCTTGCCACAACATCCGCTTGTGTAGACCATTGATTTCCTGTCCTATGTCAGCGGCCCTTTCTGTCTGAGCCAAGCTAGTTGTGGGCACCAAAATACTAATACCTTAGTCCCCGGAATTCCAAACCCCTACCGATCAACTAAGACCTCAACGATGTGGTGGAGAAATGTCGTACCCTGCAAACCTCTTAAGACATGTCACCTCCTAGCGGTAGAGCCTCTACAAATTGCTGAGATATGTAAAATAAGGATTGTCCACACGGAAGTTCAACAAATGACTTCAGAGTTTATGTTAGTGCCACATAAACTCCCTCAAAAATAACGACATAGTAGGATTAAATACCCAAACACAGTTATGCACCAACATGATGCTATCAACATTATAACCCGTAATGAACTCAACCCTGTCAAGGGTTTCATCAGTTTTATTACATTATTAAACGCCCTTGCCCATGTACACCTACAAATTCTGATATGGGTCGGCGAGGTGTAGGCGGACATATCAGCAGCACTATGCTGTCCATGGCCCTGAGGAGGATGGTCCTGAGCAGCATAGTGGTGCTGATACTGGGGCTGGTAGCCATGAGGCTGGATGGGAGGCTGAAAGGTTGGGGCAGGTCGGGAGTAGGGAGGTAACTGAGGGTCAGGGCCAGCCATCGGACCAGGGGCAAAGTGGCTTGGCTCTCGACCATATTGCAGCATATGCGATATGGCTGGGGCAGGTTGTGAGGGCCCAGGCAAATGGACCCCCGGCAAGGGCACAGGGACAGTACGCCACTGCTCTATTGCAGTGAAGCACCGCCCTGGATCAGCGACAGGATGTTGGACTGGAAGCGCCCCAGCCTATGCTCCGGTACCCGGCGCATTAAAGGGGCCATGCTGCGACAAAAAAAATCACAGTTATCCTCTTCTGCGGCGCGTCGCAGGTAGTCGAGAACACGAGCGTCCACCTGTGCACCTGCGAACGGGTTCACTGGCCATCTGCGTCGGTGTGCTGCAGGCGTAGGTGCCACTACCTCAGGTGGGCCCGATTCTGGCGCCGAGGCTACTAGGGCAGGCTCCTCTGCGGTGGGTTCCGGGGTAAGGGTCCCCAGGGGAGCGGCGGATTCGGACGCCTGAGACGACCCTGGCCGTGCCTCCTCTTGAGAGTCGTCAAGCTTGTCGCTAGTTCTAGAATCATAGACACGAGAGTTGAGTATCACATTTTACTGTTGGAAAACCCACCATCTTTTACGTATATGACATTTCTGCGAGGTCACGTTTGCAAAAAGGGGAAACGTCAATTACTTACTGTCGCATGTCCATGATTTCGCGCAAGAACAGCAGCTGCTCATAGTATATATAGCGGTGCTTCCTGGTGGCACCATCTCCGCTGCGCCCGTTGGAACCATATGTACGGCGGAACTTCGCCACCGTCTCTTTACATCATCCACTGTAGAATGAACACAACATTTAATGAACACACATGATGTTACTGCCCACACAGGCACTGCTTAGAAACGACAGGACGACACCTACACAGAAGAACAGACATTACTTTAAGCTGCTAAAGCTGCGACTGAACCGAAACGTTGGCCATGAGAGGAACTATTACCACAGGGACACACTCGTGAATATGGATCACATTACACGTATATGTATACAGACATCGACTCACTAATGCGTTGCCGGTCGCGGGAGGTGCCCTTGGCCCAATCCTGCTCGAACAGCTCCTCCGCAATATGTTCCCATGCCACCTCCTTCAGTGTCCGGTCATGGTATGACTCCACACGAGTGTTCCATACCTCCGGGCGCTCCTGAACTAAAATGATTAGCTTCTCCACAGCCATGTGGCGTGGCATGGCTGCAAGTTGCTTGTGCTGCTGGAGTAAGGTCTGTTCTCTTTTCAAACCTGGCCTATCAACAACTTCCAGCTTTTCTGCTGGTTTGGACAAGTTAGGTCAAACTCATTAGCATAGAGACAACGACTCCGGAGTGAAAAACACGCGTTCCAGGCAGGTGCCTCCGTATGACATGCGTGATTTTCACGCACCCATTGACTTCAATGGGTGCGTGATGCGCGAAAAACGCAGAGATATAGAACTTGACGCGCTTTGTAGGCAGCGGACAAATGCTGCGCAAAAATCATGGACTGTCTGTACTGCCCCATAGACTTCTATTGGTCTGTGCGTGGCGCGTGAAAACAACGCGGGCTGCACGGACGCAAATCACGTTCGTGTGAATCCGCCCTAAGTCTTTCTACTGTACATCTAAGTTTAGTCAATGGCCTCTTCCATGGTCTTCCACCTATTGTAAGACCCAGACCTTTTTGAGGAGGTACCTGTCTGGAATAAGACATTCAGTGTAAGTTGCAAAATAACTATTCTATAGTTTCACAGTGGAGCAGATTTACTAATGCTGACAGAGTAAACTTAAACCAGGCAGTCAGAAAATTTGCCAAATTTATACCAGTGGCACATACTGTACGATACATTTGATACATCTTGCAAGACAGTTTAGACACTTTTCCCTTCTTTATACCACCTCTTGGTTGGCTTAGTTTATGGCAAATCTTGGTGCAATTGTGGTGTAATTTTACATATTTAAGCCACACCCTCTTTTGCTAAGCCGCTCCCTTTTTAATGAACAGGTTATTAAGATTATAGGGATCTCTAATATGTAAAACACTTTTATTTAATAAAATAGATTTATTAAAATAAATAGTTTTTATTTTATTTACAGATGTAGACGTCTTTATCTTGACTTTTAACACATTAAATAAACAGTGGCTAGATCTCTTATCTTGACTTTTTCAATGGCTTTTGTTGTGTGATGTCACGCTGCAGCAAGTTATCAGAATCAAGTTAAAGACGGCTACATCTGTATGTTAATTACTACATTATTTTTATTCGATCTCGGCAGTAAGCACGGACATGCAGCAGTCAGTCACAGCTGCCCTCCCGCTGATGATCACACAGACACATGTATGTCTAATTTTAGTGAATAGCTCCTTCTCAGTCCATTCATACATGCCCAGTTGCGGGAACAAGTTAGGCACTGAATGACCCATGAAATAATCCTCAAGAACGGGACATTAATTTTTAACCCCTTCACGCTCAGCGGAGTAATAATCTGTCGCGCTAACTATATCGTTAGCGCTCAGCGACGGACTATTACGTCGAGGGAGTAACGGCCATTTCGGCCGTCCTCCCGACACATGCAGGAGCTGTGACAGCTGCTGTCTCGTACAGCAGCTGTCACAGCTCCTACAGCGGGGACCGATCGCTGTGTCCCCGCTGATTAACCCCTTAAAAGCCGTGTTCAATAGTGATCACGGCTTTTTAGGGTTTAAGCTACAATCGCCAGCCTGCTACGCGATAGCGGCTGGCGATGGTGGCTATGGCAACCGGACACCAAACAATGGCGTCCGGCTCTGCCATCGACGGAAGCCACCCACTATGCTTGCTGTCAGTGAGTAGCTGACAGCTCTAATACACTGCACTACGCATGTAGTGCAGTGTATTAGAATTGCGATCAGGGCCTCCTGCCCTCAAGTCCCCTAGTGGGACAAAGTAATAAAGTAAAAAAAAAGTTAAAAAAAGATGTGTAAAAATAAGAAAATAAAAGATTTAAAAGTAATAAAAGTAAAAATCCCCCTTTTTCCCTTATCAGTCCTTTATTATTAATAAAAATATATAAACAAATAAATATACATAATTGGTATCGCCGCGTCCGTAACGGCCTGAACTACAAAATTATTTCGTTATTTATCCCGCGCGGTGAACGGCGTAAAAGAAAATAATAATAAACCGTACCAGAATCACAATTGTTTGGTCACTTCACCTCCCAAAAATGGAATAAAAAGAGATCAAAAAGTCGCATGTACCTAAAAATGGTCCTGATCGAAACTACAGTTCGTTACGCAAAAAATAAGTCCTTGCACGGCTTTCTTGATGGAAAAATAAAAACGTTCTGGCTCTTAGAATAAGGAAAAACAAAAAGTGAATGACTTTTTACAAAAAGTATTTTATTGTGCAAACGCCATAAGAGATAAAAAAAACCTATAAACATCTGGTATCGACGTAATCGTATCGCCCCGCAGAATAAAGTAAATGTGTCATTTATAGCGCACGGTGAACGCTGTAAAAAAAATAGATCAAAAAATCAATATTAGAATTTCTGTTTTTTAGTTACCACGCCAACTAAAAATAGAATAAAAACTGATCAAAAAGTCCCATGCACCCCATGAAAACTGCAATGAATTCCTCAAGGGGTCTAGTTTCCAAAATGGGGTAACTTTTGGGGGTTTTCCACTGTTTTGGCACCACAAGACCTCTTCAAACCGGACATGGTGCATAATAAAAAGGAGGCCTCAAAATCCACTAGGTGCTCCTTTGCTTCGGAGGACGGTGCTTCAGTCATTACCACACTAGGGCCACATGTGGGATATTTCTCAAAACTGCAGAATCTGGGCAATACGTATAAAGTTGCGTTTCTCAGGTAAAACCTTTTGTGTTATAAAAAAAATGGTATAAAGAGGATTTTCTGACAAAAAAAAAAATTTAAATTTCACCTCTACTTTGCTCTAAATTTCTGTGAAACACCTAAAGGGTTCATAAACTTTCTAAATGCTGTTGTGAATACTTTGAGGGGGTCTAGTTTCTAAAATGGGGTGTTTGATAGGGGTTTCTAATATATAGGTCCATCAAAGCAACTTCAGAACTGAACTAGAACCTAAAAAAATAAATAAATGAGGCAATACTTCGCTTCTTACATTATACTGATATTGAGCCGTGCCCACCCCGAGATGACCCCAGTTTTGACCGTTTGTATAAACTGAGACCCCTATTAGACCGTTTCAGTGCCCGGTTTTCCCAAGCATACACCCCCGAGAAATGTATTTCTATTGATGAGTCCCTGGTACATTTTAAAGGGAGGGTTCAATTCCGCGAGTACCTGTGAGAGTGCATCAGGGTATACCTACAGGTTTAGGATATATGAAGGGAAGGACACCAGAATTCAGCCCCCAGAATGCCCCCCCTTACTGGGAGTTAATGCAAAAATTGTGTGGGATTTGGTGCACCCACTGCTGGACCAGGGTTACCACCTCTACCTGGATAATTTTTATACCGGCATCCCACTCTTCAACTGCCTCGCTTCCAGGCATGCGACACTGCTAGAAGAAATCTGAGAGGCCTCCCTAAGACTCTGCAGGGCAAACAAGAAGGGGTGAGAGCAGGGCACATTCTAGCAGCAGCATATTGTGTGTCAAGTACAAAGACAAGAGAGATGTCACACCAGTACCCATGTACCTGTACGAGGTACCAGTACAGAGACCCCTAAACCAGACTGCATCCTGGACTACAATAGGTACATGGGAGGGGTGGACTTGTCAGATCAAGTCCTGAAGCCCTACAGCGCCATGTGGTGTGGTATAAGAAGCTGGCCGTGCACATCATACA
This sequence comes from Rhinoderma darwinii, assembly GCF_050947455.1. Classification (NCBI taxonomy): domain Eukaryota; kingdom Metazoa; phylum Chordata; class Amphibia; order Anura; family Rhinodermatidae; genus Rhinoderma; species Rhinoderma darwinii. The sequence continues at coordinate 344,555,022 of NC_134689.1, forward strand.
GATGGCATTGTACAATGTGTACGTGCTACGTCGATGTACAGGCCAGAGGGGAACTTTCCTGGACTTTCAAGAGGTGGTTATCAAGAACCTAATCTTTAGGGACCAGGAAGGGGGGGGCACCCAGTACTTCTGGAAGCGAGGCCAGGGCAACACTTTCCAGGAGAAGTTCCCCAAACTGGCAAGAAGGGAGAAAGTCAAAAGAGGTGCAAAGTCTGCTATAAGAGGGGTATAAGGGAGGACACAATATATCAATGTAACGCGTGTCCCGAATAACCAGAGCTCTGTATGAAAGAGTGTTTTAAAATTTATCATACATGCCTTGATTTATAATTTACCCCAATTCTACTTACCCTGATGTACTCCGCACAGCTTATCCCCCTTATCTTTCCCTTCTGAGCCCTGCTGTGTGCCCAAGCAGCTGATAACAGCCACATTGAGGGTATTGCCATACCCGTGAGAACCCACATTACAGTTTATGGGGTGTATCTCTCCGGTCAAAATGCTCACTACACCTCTAGATGAATGCCTTAAGGGTGTAGTTTTTAAAACGGGGTCACTTCTTGCGGGTTTCAACTGTACTGGGGCTTCTGCACACATGACTTCTCACCAGAAAATCCCCAGTAGGCCAAATGGTGGTCCTTTCGTTCTGAGCCCTCCCATGGGCCCAAATGGCAGTTTATCACCACAAATGGGGTATTGCTGCACTCAGGACAAATTTCGCAACAGAATATGGTATTTTATTTCTTGTGAAAATAAGAAATTTTCAGCCAAAACTACATATTATTGGAAAAAATCAATTTTGTTTTAATTCCCAGCCCAATTCAAATAAGTTCTGTGAAGAAACTGTGGTGTCTAAATGGTCACATTACCCATAAATGAATTCCTTGAGGGGTGTAGTCTCCAAAATGGGGTCACTTCTGGTGGGTTTCCATTGCTTTGATACCTCTGGGGCTCTGCAAATGCGACATGGCACCCGAAAACCAAACCAGCAAAATCTGCACTCCAAAGAACACACAGCGCTACTTCACTTCTGAGGCCTCCCATGGGCCCAAACGTCAGTTTATCGCCACAAATGGGGTATTGCTGCACTCAGGAGAAATTGGACAACAAAATGGGGTATTTTGTTCCCTGTGAAAATAAGAAATTTTGATAAAAAATGACATCTTATTAGAAAAACTGTAATTTTTTTCATTTCACAGCCCAATTCAAATAGGTGCTGTGAAAAAACTGTGTGGTCAAAATTGGAACAACAACCATATTTGAAATCCTTGAGGGGTGTAGTTTCCAAAATGGGGTCACTTATGGTGGGTTTCCATTGCTTTGATACCTCTGGGGCTCTTCAAATGCAACATGGCACCCGAAAACCAATCCAGCAAAATCTGGACTCCAACAAACACATAGCGCTCCTTTCATTCTGAGCCCTCCCATCGGCCCAAACGGCAATTTATCATCACAAATGGGGTATTGCAGCACTAAGGACAAATTGGGCAACAAAATGGGGTATTTTGTTCCCTGTGAAAATAAGACATTTTGATCACAAATGACATCTTATTGGAAAAAATTATTTTTTTTAAATTTCACAGCCCAATTCAAATAGGTGCTGTGAAAAAACTGTGCAGTCAAAATGGTAATAACAACCATAAATGAATTCCTTGAGGGATGTAGTTTCCAAAATGGGGTCACTATTCGGGGATTCCTACTGTTTTGGCACCTCAACACCTCTTCAAACCTGGCATGCTGCCTAAAATATATTCTAATAAAAAAGAGGCCTCAAAATGCACTAGGTGCTTCTTTGCTTCTAGGGCTTGTGTTTTAGTCCATGAGCACACTAGAGCCACATGTGGGACATTTCTAAAAACTGCAGAATATGGACAATACATATTTAGTAGTGTTTCTCTGGTAAAACCTTCTGTGTTACAGAAAAAAAATTGAATAAAATTGAAATTCAGCAAGAAAAATGAAATTTGCAAATTTCACCTCCACTTTGCTTTAATTCTTGTGAAATGCCTGAAGGGTTAAAAAACTTTCTAAATGCTGTTTTGAATACTTTGAGGGGTCTAGTTTTTAAAATGGGGTGTTTTATCAAGGTTTCTAATACATAGGCCCCTCAAAGCCTCTTCAGAACTGAAGAAGTACCTTAAAAAAAGGCTTGTGAAATTTTCTTAAAAATATGAGAAATTGCTGTTTATGTTCTAAGCCTTGTAACGTCCAAGAAAAATAAAATAATGATGCCAATCTAAAGTAGACATATGGGAAATGTGAACTAGTAACTATTGTGGGTGGTATAACCGTCTGTTTTACAAGCAGATGCATTTAAATTCTGAAAAATGCTATTTTTTCCAAATTTTCTCTAAATTTTGCAATTTTTCACCAATAAACACTGAATATATGGACCAAATTTTACCACGAACATGAAGCCCAATGTGTCACGAGAAAACAATCTCAGAAACGCTTGGATAGGTTTAAGCATTCCGACGTTATTACCACATAAAGTGAAATATGTCAGATTTGAAAAATGGGCTCTGAGCCTTAAGGCCAAAACTAGGCTGCATCCTTAACCCCTTCCCGCTCCTTGACGTACTATTACGTCATGGCAGCTGTATCGTTCGCGCTCCATGCCGTAATAGTACGTCTCGGGAGTAACGGCCGTTTCGGCCGTCCTCCCGACACATACAGGAGCTGTGACGCTGCTGTCTTGTTCAGCAGCTGTCACAGCTCCTACAGCGGGGACCGATCGCTGTGTCCCCGCTGATTAACCCCTTAAAAGCCGCGTTCTATAGAGATCGCGGCTTTTTAGGGGTTAAGCTGCCATCGCCGGCCTGCTACGCGATAGCGGCCGGCGATGGTGACTATGGCAACCGGACACCAAACAATGGCGTCCGGCTATGCCATAGACGGAAGCCTAGTGGGTCCTGACAACGTCAGGACCCACTATGCTTGCTGTCAGTGAGTAGCTGACAGTTCTAATACACTGCACTACGCATGTAGTGCAGTGTATTAGAATAGCGATCAGGGCCTCCTGCCCTCAAGTCCCCTAGTGGGACAAAGTAATAAAGTTAAAAAAAAGTTAAAAAAAGATGTGTAAAAATAAGAAAATAAAAGTTTTAAAAGTAATAAAAGTAAAAGTCCCACTTTTTCCCTTATCAGTCCTTTATTATTAATAAAAATATATAAACAAACAAATAAACTATACATAATTGGTATCGCCGCGTCCGTAACGGCCTGAACTACAAAATTATTTTGTTATTTATCCCGCACGGTGAACGCCGTAAAAAAAAATATTAATAAACCGTACCACAATCACAATTGTTTGGTCACTTCACCTCCCAAAAAATGGAATAAAAAGAGATCAAAAAGTCGCATGTACCTAAAAATGGTACTGATGGAAAATACAGTTCGTTACGCAAAAAATAAGTCCTCGCACGGCTTTATTGATTGAAAAATAAAAACGTTATGGCTCTTAGAATAAGGTAACACAAAAAGTGAATGATTGTTTACAAAACGTATTTTATTGTGCAAACGCCATAAGACATAAAAAAAAACTATAAACATCTGGTATCGCCGTAATCGTATCACCCCGCAGAATAAGGTGAATATGTCATTTATAGCGCACGGTGAACGCTGTAAAAAAAAAAGTATACAAAAACAATAGTAGAATTGCTGTTTATTAGTCACCACGCCACCTAAAAATGGAATAAAAACTGATCAAAAAGCCGCATGCACCCCATGAAAACTGCAATGGATTCCTCAAGGGGTCTAGTTTCCAAATTGGGGTCACTTTTGGGGGGTTTCCAATGTTTTGGCACCACAAGACCTCTTCAAACCGGACATGGTGCCTAATAAAAAAGAGGGCTCAAAATCCGCTAGGTGCTCCTTTGCTTCGGAGGCCGGTGCTTCAGTCCATTACCGCCCGAGGGCCACATGTGGGATATTTCTCTAAACTGCAGAATCTGGACAATACGTATTAATTTGTGTTTCTCTGATAAATCCTTTTGTGTTATAAAAAAAATGGTATAAAAAGAGTAAATTTCACCTCTACTTTGCTCTAAATTTCTGTGAAACACCTAAAGGGTTCATAAACTTTCTAAATGCTGTTGTGAATACTTTGAGGGGTCTAGTTTCTAAAATGGGGTGTTTGATAGGGGTTTCTAATATATGGGCCCCTCAAAGCAACTTCAGAAATGAACTGGAACCTAAAAAAATAAATAAATGAGGCAATACTTCGCTTCTTACATTATACTGATAATGAGCCGTGCCCACTCCGAGATGACCCCAGTTTTGACCGTTTGTATAAACGGAGACCCCTATTAGACCGTTCCAGTGCCCGGTTTTCCCAAGCATACACCCCCGAGAAGTGTTTTTCTATTGATGAGTCCCTGGTACATTTTAAAGGGAGGGTTCAATTCCGCCAGTACCTGCCAGGTAAGAGGGCAAGGTATGGCGTGAAGATGTATAAGCTGTGCGAGAGTGCATCAGGGTATACCTACAGGTTTAGGATATATGAAGGAAAGGCCACCCCCAAACCAGACTGCATCCTGGAGTACAATAGGTACATGGGAAGGATGGACTTGTCAAATCAAGTCCTGAAGCCCTACAGCGCCATGCGGTGTGGTATAAGAAGCTGGCCGGGCACATCATACAGATGGCTTTGTACAATGCGTATGTGCTACGTCGATGTGCAGGCCAGAGGGGAACTTTCCTGGAATTTCAAGATCTAATCTTTAGGGACCAGGAAGGGGGGGGACCCAGTACTTCTGGAAGCGAGGCCACACGCATCGTACCAGGGCAACACTTTCCAAGAGAAGTTCCCCAAACCGGTGGAAAGGGAAAGAGTCAAAAGAGGTGCAGAGTCTGCTATAAGAGAGGGATAAGGAAGAACACAATATACCAATGTGACACGTGTCCCGAAAAACCAGGGCTCTGTATAAAAGATTGTTTTAAAATGTATCATACATCCCTTGATTTTTAATTTACCCTGATGCACTCCGCACAGCTTACCCCCCTCATCTTTCCCTTCTGAGCCCTGCCGTATGCCCAGGCAGCTGATAACAGCCACATGTAGGGTATTGTCGTACCCAGGAGAACCCACATTACAATTTAAGGGGTGTATATCTCCCGTGGCGCATGCTGGGCACACTATATTGGACACTGAAATGGCATATACATATATAAAATTGCAAATCTCACACTGCACCATCTGCTGCGCATTATCTTTTACACAGTACCTGTGGGGTCAAAATGCTCACTACACCTCTAGATGAATGTCTTAAGGGGTGTAGTTTTTAAAATGGGGTCACTTCTCGGGGGTTTCAACTGTACTGGTACCTCAGGGGCTTCTGCACACATGACTTAGCACCAGAAAAGCTCCAGTAGGCCAAATGGTGGTCCTTTCCTTCTGAGCCCTCCCATGGGCCCAAAGGGCAGTTTATCACCACAAATGGGGTATTGCCGCACTAAGGACAAATTTGGCAACAAAATGGGGTATGTTGTTCCTTGTGAAAATAAGAAATTTTGATCAAAAATGACATCTTATTGGAAAAAATATCATTTTTTTCATTTCACAGCCCAATTCAAATAGGTGCTGTGAAAAAACTGTGCGGTCAAAATGATAACAAAAACCATAAATGAATTCCTTGAGGGGTGTAGTTTCCAAAATGGGGTCACTTCTGGTGGGTTTCCATTGCTTTGATACCTCTGGGGCTCTGCAAATGCAACATGGCACCCGAAAACCAATCCTGCAAAATCTGGACTCCAACAAACACATAGCGCTCCTTTCCGTCTGAGCCCTCCCATGGGCCCAAACGGCAGTTTATCACCACAAATGGGGTATTGCCGCACTAAGGATAAATTGGGCAACAAAATGGGGTATGTTGTTCCCTGTGAAAATAAGAAATTTTGATCAAAAATGACATCTTATTGGAAAAAATATAATTTTTTTCATTTCACAGCCCAATTCAAATAGGTGCTGTGAAAAACCTGTGCGGTCAAAATGATAACAAAAACCATAAATGAATTCCTTGAGGGGTGTAGTTTCCAAAATGGGGTCACTTCTGGTGGGTTTCCATTGCTTTGATACCTCTGGGGCTCTGCAAATGCGACATGGCACCCGAAAACCAATCCAGCAAAATCTGGACTCCAACAAACACATAGCGCTCCTTTCCTTCTGAGCCCTCCCATGGGCCCAAACGGCAGTTTATCACCACAAATGGGGTATTGCCGCACTAAGGACAAATTGGGCAACAAAATGGGGTATGTTGTTCCCTGTGAAAATAAGAAAATTTGATCAAAAATGACATTTTATTGGAAAAAATATCATTTTTTTCATTTCACAGCCCAATTCAAATAGGTGCTGTGAAAAAACTGTGCGGTCAAAATGATAACAAAAACCATAAATGAATTCCTTGAGGGGTGTAATTTCCAAAATGGGGTCACTTCTGGTGGGTTTCCATTGTTTTGATACCTCAACGCCTCTTCAAACCTGGCATGCTGCCTAAAATATATTCTAATAAAAAAGAGGCCTCAAAATGCACTAGGTGCTTCTTTGCTTCTAGGGCTTGTGTTTTAGTCCACGAGCGCAGTAGGGCCACATGTGGGACATTTCTAAAAACTGCAGAATCTGGACAATACATATTTAGTAGTGTTTCTCTGGTAAAACCTTCTCTGTTACTAAAAAAAAATTGTATAAAATTGAAATTCAGCAGAAAAAATGAAATTTGCAAATTTCATTTCCAATTTGCTTTAATTCCTGTGAAATGCCTGAAGGGTTAAAAAACTTTCTATATGCTGTTTTGAATACTTTGAGGGGTCTAGTTTTTAAAATGGGGTGTTTTATGGGGGTTTCTAATACATAGGCCCCTCAAATCCACTTCAGAACTGAACTGGCACCTTCAAAAAAAGGCTTTTGAAATTTTCTTAAGAATATGAGAAATTGCTGTTTATGTTCTAAACCTTGTAACGTCCAAGAAAAATAAAATAATGTTCAAAAAACGATGCCAATCTAAAGTAGACATATGGGAAATGTGAACTAGTAACTATTTTGGGTGGTATAACCGTCTGTTTTTCAAGCAGATGCATTTAAATTCTGAAAAATGCTATTTTTTGTAAATTTTCTCTAAATTTTGCAATTTTTCACAAATAAAGACTGAATATATCGACCAAATTTTACCACGAACATGAAGCCCAAAGTGTCACGAGAAAACAATCTCAGAATCGCTTGGATAGGTTTAAGCATTCCGACGTTATTACCACATAAAGTGAAATATGTCAGATTTGAAAAATGGGCTCTGAGCCTTAAGGCCCAAACTAGGCTGCGTCCTTAAGGGGTTAAGGGGTTAAAGAATGTAAACTAACACAAATGCATGTTGCAAAATGCCAAAGACAGACCATAAATGCAGCACATATAAAAACTATAAGTTTCTTATACAGTATGTATAATATCCACTATAGAGACATATATATTGTGATAATAAAATTTCTTATGTTCAAAGTTACTGCTGAATACTCAAACAGAAAAAATGGGACATAAATATCAAAACCACAAAAAAGGCCATACTCACTAGGTAGGTGGGTGGGTGAAAACCCGTTCCCATCAGGACGCAGACGGGTCAAAGAATGCTGCAGAAGGAGTGTGCATTAAATAGTGATAGCCCCTCCCACTAGTCTTGAGGGGAGTGGCGGACTAAGTGCTCAAAGGTGTGCGATAAATGTGTGTCAGTGTAGTGCTAGGGTGTGAATGGATGGTAAAAAATAAATATGTATGTATGAAAGTGTCAGAACTGTGTAATAATGTAATAAAAATAAATAAATAAAATAAATGTGATGAATAGGGGTCAGTGCTGTGAATAGTAAAACGCCAGCACATCATGCCCTCCCAGCATATAAGACCCGGCTGCGTCCTGAAAAAAAGTGTAGTATACGTAGTAAGAAATATCCATGAAACATGGGGTATTAGTTGTTATTTTGGCCAAAATACGCAAAGCTCGCAACCCAACGTCAAGGGTCCCCAGTGCCTTGCGAGTCCCTAACCAGAACTTTTCGTTCCTAATTTAAAAACACAAACAGAAAAAATGGGACATAAATATCAAAACCACAAAAAAGGCCATACTCACTAGGTAGGTGGGTCTTATATGCTGGGAGGGCATGATGTGCTGGCGTTTGGTTTGGAATGCAGAGCAGCCCGCTTTAGCTAACGGCGTTACAAATAGGCTGTTATTCGGCAAGATACGCCATGCCTGACGACCAGCACATTATCCCTCCACGTATTACACATAGTACTGACACCCCATGTACTATTCACAGCACTGACCCCTATTCATCACATTTATTTTATTTATTTATTTTTATTACATTATTACACAGTTCTGACACTTTCATACATACATATTTATTTTTTACCATCCATTCACACCCTAGCACTACACTGACACACATTTATCGCACACCTTTGAGCACTTAGTCCGCCACTCCCCTCAAGACTAGTGGGAGGGGCTATCACTATTTAATGCACACTCCTTCTGCAGCATTCTTTGACCCGTCTGCGTCCTGATGGGAACGGGTTTTCACCCACCCACCTACCTACCTAGTGAGTATGGCCTTTTTTGTGGTTTTACTGCTGAATACTGTATTAATTGCAGAAAAACAAACTTCCAGGCAACTGTGTTTTATCGCTCCATATCAAAAGTAAATAGACCAATCCAGCTATATTTCAAAAGGTTCTAGAGCTCTCAGATAATAATTCACTTTATCCCACAATTCCAGGAAAAAGATATAGGATATTGCAATGCCTGGCAGGCAGCAATTGGTTTAATGCAAAGTGATATATGGTATATTCACACAAGGCTGGTTATCCTTATCACTATATCTCAGTATAAAATAGCAAGGGTATTTGAAGCTCCATATTCTAATCTGAACCAGCATAAGACTGCTGTGTGATTCTGATCTCCCCACCATACTAGCAGATGGGAATGGACTGCAATTTCAGTTAACAGTATGATATTTGACAACACATTATCTCCTTTCTACCTGATTTTGGATATATGTACAAATAATAGTATTCGTACATTTGCCAACTTTGCCTTTTTCGGGTAAAACCAATTTTGTTTTAATTAAATAATAAAATAAAAACTCCATATAAAGCATAATTCCATGTAAAGACTAATCAAAGCAACTCTAGAGCTAATGCTTTGCAGAAAAGTGTTACGTAACTTACAGTGGCATAATTTTAAGTTCTTGGTCCCAGATGCAAAATCTGTAACCGGTCCGCACTGTCACTTGTCATTAACAGTTCTGACGTTCTCCTATGTGACAGAGGAGCTGTTTGGGCCCCTTTCACCCTGTACACCCTTTCTATTTCTGGCCTTGGTAAACTCATGTCACATTTTGCTATTTCAAGTCAAGAAACTTTCTTTCTATACTTCATGAATCAGTGAAAATGAGACTTAATTGTTGAAAAGTTGCACTGATCTGCAGTTTTAGTTGGTTGACAGATGATAAGTGATATAGTGCAATTCTTACTTATGTTACCTAGTTGTGATACCCATGAATTTTTAAGCCATGTGTAGAGATGAGCGAACTTATGAAAAGTTCGGTTCGGCTGGTTCGCCGAATTTCACGAAAAAGTTCGATTCGGACCGAACTAGTTCTGACCGAACCTGTAATTTCCATGCGCCGAGCATGGTACTGTCCAGAGTGCTGAAAGAGTTAATGGGCTGCACTAACTCTTTCAGCAACCTTGACAGTACCATGCTCGGCGCGCGGAAAATACAATTTTAATGTAATAAGAAAAAAAAAGAAAAAAATACGTTCATACTTACATTCCTCCTCTCTGGCCTCCAGCGATGACGTTTCATCCATGTCGCCGCTGCAGCCAATCACAGGCTGTAGTGGCGGTCACGCACGTCACGTGACCGCCTCTGCAGCCAATCACAGGCTGCCGCGGCCTCTGCAGCCAATCACAGGCTGCCGCGTCAGGAAAGAAGGTCGGACTGGAGGAAGAAGAGGGACTCGTCACCAAGACAACGACCGGGTACGTATGAAATGCTTTTTATTTTATTTTTAATCAGCAGCCTCTTTTCTCTATCAGTGATTGATAGAGACAAGTGGCTGCCGATTAGTATAATATTTTTGTAATGTTTTTTCTGCCCGCCCGAGTTCGGTCAAACCGTGTTCGGCCGAACCCGGTGAAGTTCGGATTCGCTGCGAACCGAACTTTTCGCGATGTTCGGACCAAAACCGGGTTCGGTTGTCCCGGTTCGCTCATCTCTAGCCATGTGGTAGTTCTCGTATGAAAAGGTTTTATAAAAGATGCATATCTCTTGCATGGTTTGTAGAAATTGAAGAACTTTATACGCAAAGGCAACAAAACAACTTTCTATTTTAAAACCCCCCAAGGAAGTATCGCTCCTGCAGCATTAGCAGCTGATGATCGTACACGCCAAGGGGTGGATTATAATAAGGGCAATATGGGCAAGTGCCCGGGGCCCGAGGATGGAAGGGGGCCCAGTTTGCCCCTGTTCTCCCATACCGGATGTTAAAATTACAGCCGGTTCAGAGAACCGGAGAGAAGCGGGACCTCTCACCCAACCAGTGGCGCAGCTATAGGGGCCGCACTACATCAATAAAAAGTTACTATAGTTACTGGAGCCCTGTTACTATAGTAACTACAGTACTTACCTTCCTGTTTCCGGTGCGCAGCGCATGAGGTCACAACGCTATGCGCCGCGCACAGCATCCTGACCCTGGATAGAGTCAGGACATCCACTGCGGCTGAAGAGGAGGGTAAGTTTAATATCCCTGTCTGCTTGAAGCTAATTGGCGGGGTCCGACACCCGGGACCCTCGCCAATCACTTGTTTTGAAGGGGCCGCAGCGCTCGTACGACAAGCTGCTTCCCCTTCCTTCCTGTCACTTGCTCACATCGTGAATCTGTGTCAGCGATTCACAGTGTGAGTGAGTAGGAGAAATGAAGGGGAAGCAGCTCTCGTAAGAGCGCTGCGGCCCCTTCAAAACAGGTGATTGGCGGTGGTCCCGGGAGTCGGACCCTGACCCATCAGCTATTGATGGCCTATCCTGAGGATAGGCCATCAATGTTTAGGGACTGGAAAATCCCTTTAAGCCTACAAAGTGGCAGGCTTAGAGGGCCCATGAGACAGGATCACAGATTGTGTGTTGCTGTCTGCTGGGCCCTGTATCTAAGCCAATCACATGGTGGGCTTAGACACATAGCCCATGTGTGATCCTGTCCGATGGGCCCTGTATATAAGCGTGCCTTGACAGACAGTATCACACATTGGCCCTGTACCTAAGCCTACCACATGTGTTACTAATCTTTTTTTTGTGTTTGTGTTTTTTTTACTGGTTCGGTCGTTGGACTACCTCGGATTCGATGACTACTTCGATTACAGCATTTTTTATTATCAATAAAATTGTTAATGATGGTCGTGTCAATTATATTGCAATAAAATATTTTTTCTATGTCTTTGTTTTTTTTTTCAACTTTATTATGGCCACCGGCTGATTGACAGCGTCCATTACTTAGTGTTAGCCAGTGCAGAGGCAAACACTAACCCCCATTATTACCCCGGTACCCACTGCCACCAGGGGTGCTGGGAAGAGCCAGGTACGATCCAGTACATGACCATCTGTGAATAGTGTGAATAGACATCGCGTCCTGGCTGGAGGCAATATCTATTCACTCTCAAGACACTTCAGTAAAGTTAATGTGGGTGTATGTGACAGCACAGCATGATCTTGCGAGATCACGCTGTGCAGTGAATAGAAATGGACATGAATGGAGAAAAGTGTATGACGCTGATTGGTCAGCGTCATACACTTCTCTTTACAACACCCAGTTTGTAAAATAATGCCCAGTTGTCTAATAAGAAACTAATTAGCATAAATCTAAAATTGCTCATAACTTGCTCAAAATTGATCGTTTTTTTTAAAATAAAAACCACTGTTGTTATCTACATTACAGCACCAATCAGATTATGTAGGAGATAGGGCATTTATAATCTGTTGACAGAGCTTCTTTAAATCCCCTTCTAGAACTCATAGGCATCTTCAAGCTGTTTTTCTGAAGGTTTGTCTCTCACAAAGTACTGATTCTTTTTGCAGAGATCCAGCTAGACGGCATTAGAGAAACAGTTTTCTTTCTTCTGGAGGAGAGCTATTTTGCATACTCTAAATGTAGTTATAAAGTAAGGGTGTACTTACATTTTCCACAGAAAGGTATGGTATATATGTGAATTTTTTGTATAATAAAAAAAGACATGCACTCTACATAGATACAACCAGTAATCCAACATATTTGCGCAATCTAATGTCAAATTATAGTTTCAAAATCAATCTACAGATATGCAGACACTTGAAGGGGTTGTTCGATAGCTTAAAAAATTAGGCAGGAGGAAATGTATTAAAAAAAGAAAACAAACTTTACTCACCTGTTAAATCCCCTGCCGCTCCAGAGCATATCCCTGGGTGGCCCCCGCCGTTCTTTGTTTAAGGGGGTTTTACCCTGGGCGATTATCGAGCAGACGAGCGTTCATAACGCTCGTTCCCGATAATTGCCCTGTGTAAACAGGGCAGCCATCAAGCAGATGAGCTTGCAAATGCTCGATCATCTGCTGGTCGTATCGTTTTAAAAAAGTAAAATATTATCGTTGTCGGCAGCACATCTCCCTGTGTAAACAAGGAAACGCGCTGCTGACATGATAATAATGTATGGTGATGAGCAATCGGAGTAATGACCGCTCGTCCCCATCCATAGCTCTGGGTGACAGGAGCAAACGAGTAACAATTAACGATGCCTCGTTGATCGGCGCTCGCTTCACCGGCCAGTGTAAAAGGGCCTTTACTTTCCTGCAGCGACTATGTGACATATATACATGTGACCACTGAAGCTAATCACTGGCTAGGAAATAGCTGCAGCGGTATCATGGATGTACAGCACGTCATCGCTATAAAAATAAGCAAAGACCGCTGGGGACCAACAGTACATCAGCACTGGAGCTGTAGGGGATTTAACTGGTAAACTAGGTTTGTTGTTTTGTTTTAAAATATTTTGCAGCCCATTTAATTTTTAAACTATATTGGACAACATTTTAAAACACGAAACGCAAAAACACTGCTTGGAGTTCTTGTTCTCTGCCGGAAAGGTGTTATTTTTTTAATTTTCTTTTACTAAAAGAAATATAATCCGAATATACTTTTTGAAAATGTATGTACTTTGAAACAGCAGGACTCACATCTAATAAATAAGGAACATCAATTTTATTTTTCAAAAAATATTTTCTAACTTGCATTCCCTCCACGAGTATTATGTACTTACATACTATCATTTTTGCTAAATAGATTCTTAAAATTATTTCCCTATTAATTTTACATTTATCATTGGGAGGCTTAGAACATTTAAGGAAATGTATTATCATAAAATAAAATATTGATTAGGCTTTAATAGAAATGTATATATTTTATAATTTTAATATTTTTTTTAAAATTCATAACCGACATATTATATATATTTTTTAATGTTCTAGTTTCCACACTGGCAACTAGAGAATACACAATAGGCTGACGCTCACGTCTCAGCTATACTGTATAAACTGGGAAAGTCATAAAAAGATAATACACATCCTTGAGCATCTAGGCAATCTGTTAATATTTTTTCTAGTTCTTCTCTTGAACTTTGGAGGCCAACAACATCCAATAGTAAATAACGCATTCTTTGGACATATGGGGGTCCCTAACTCTCTTTTTACATATCGGTGTGAAGGGCATAAGGCCCCCTACCGAGTAAGCCGATGAAAATCCTGTACAAATTGCAGGAAGATTTTTATACATGGGCATCTAATATCAATTCAACATAAAACCATCTGCTATCTTGCAAGCAGTGCAAGCCCAGTGTAAGGTCGATCTACAGAATTGTGTTTGGGTCATCATTTTTCCTGTTACTCAGAATAAAATATTCTATGCACATTCTGATGTCTCCATTTATTTTTCGGCCACAACTAAAGGAGCTTTTAAGTGCATAATATGCCATTTAAATATTCTCAAATATCTTCCAGGATCAATCTCAGGAGCTATTCCCTGTCCCTGTTTGATTTTGTGCTGAAAATCCCAGTCTCCAAGAAAAAGACGGCTGCCTAATGTTATATTAATCCATATATTAAAATGGTGCTTATATATTGGATGCTAATGCCCTTTAAATCTTCACGAAAAACAGAATAGATTTGAATGCGGCTCTTTAGGTTGGAGTTTTCCATTCCTTTTTGGATTCTGGAAGGTTCGGTACACTGCTTTATCTACTTACTATATGCTTTAGTCAAACCCTACAGGTGATTTTCATCCAGTCGGCCATGACTAGAATAGGTCAACCATGTAACTCTTGAAAAAAGCAAGGGGGATATAGAATTATATGGTAGTCATTCAAATGAATGGACATTTATGTAATACATGGACTGACTGAGTTTGCAAAAGTGGGAACCAGGACCACCTGGTATGACTTCTGTATCCCCTAATAGGGGTCTTAGTGAGACAACTTCTTTAAGAAAAGAGTGGTTATGAGGATTAACAATAATAACAACATAAGTAGCACAACATTTTAATGGTTAGCAAATAATGGGATATGATTCATATTTAGCATCTGATGAATCATTCATCTGTTTACTAACGATCAGAGATGTGGAACAAGATGTTTGTTCAGATGTGCAGTTCTCGTAATCAGTTGTTCAGTTTCAGGACACGAGCCACATATATATGGCTAGAGATTACTTCACACATAGTATTAATGACATTTATAATTTAGTCCTTAGAGATCATTCAGATATTGTTCTAAACTGTGAAAGACTCAAATTATTAATTTATCATATAATACTAGGAAAAGATATTGGTTTGTTGCAATGCATGACAGTCAATTGTGAGCTTATTTTTTATTGCAAGCTCTAATAGTCAGGGCATTTTTTATTATATCTGTCATTGTTATGCACTTGGTGGCACAGCCAAGTTTATATCATTTTTATTTTTCCATCGTTGCATTCCAAGAGCCATAACTTTTTTTTGTCTGTGTATATAGCTGTACGAAGGCTTATTTTTTGCAGGGAGAGATGTTATTTTCAATGGCACCATTTAATGTACCATACAATGTACTGGGAAACAGAAAATAAAATTATTTATGGGTAGAATTTAAAAGAAAACTGTGATTTGTCCATTGTTCTTTGGGTCTAGTTTTTACAGCATTTACTGTGCGGTAAAAACGAAATGTTAACTTTATTCTGCTGGTCAATACGATTATGGCGATTATGCTGCTTTTTGATCACTTTTTATTCCATAAAAGTGCATTCAGATTTTGTTTTTTTTACTATGGTGTTCACCAGGCGGGTTAAATAATGTGATATTTTACTTTTAGACTTTTACAGGCGTGGTGATACCAATAATGTTAACTTTTTTTTTATTGCTTACATAATACTTACATTAACCCCTTCCCTCTTTGGCCACTTTTGACCTTCCTGACAGAGCCTCATTTTTCAAATCTGACATGTTTCACTTTATGTGGTAATAACTCCGGAATGCTTTTACCTATCCAAGCGATTCTGAGATTGTTTTCTCGTGACACATTGGACTTTATGTTACTGGCAAAATTTGCCCGATACATTCAGTATTTAATTGTGAAAAACACCAAAATTTAGCAAAAAATTGCAAAAATTAGCATTTTTCTCAATTTAAATGTATCTGCTTGTAAGACAGGCAGTTATACCACACAAAAATGTTGCTAACTAACATCCCCCATATGTTTACTTTAGATTGGCATCGTTTTTTGATCATTATTTTTATTTTTCTAGGACGTTACAAGGCTTAGAACTTTAACAGCAATTTCTCACATTTTCAAGAAAGTAGAGGTGAAATTTACAAAGTTCATTATTTTTTTCCAGAAATTCATTTTGAATCCATTTTTTTTTGTACCACAGAATGTTTTACCCAAGAAATGCAACTCAATATTTATTGCCCAGGTTCTGCAGTTTTAGGAAATATCCCACATATGGCCCTTGTGTGGTAATGGACTGAAGCACCGGCCTCAGAAGCAAAGGAGCACCTGGTGGATTTTGGGCCTCCTTTTTATTAGAATATATTTTAGGCACCATGCCAGCTTTGAAGAGGTCTTGAGGAACTAAAACAGTGGAAACCCCCCAAAAGTGACCCCATTTGGGAAACTACACCCCTCGAGGAATTTATCTAGGGGTGTAGCAAGCATTTTGACCAGCCAGTTTTTTTGCAAAAATTTTTGGAACTAGGCCATGAAAATGAAAATCTACATTTTTTCAAATAAAATGTAGGTTTAGCTAATTTTTTTTCATTTCCAAAAGAACTAAAGTAGAAAAAGCACCACAACATTTGTAGAGCAATTTCTCCCGAGTA
Organism: Rhinoderma darwinii; assembly: GCF_050947455.1. Classification (NCBI taxonomy): domain Eukaryota; kingdom Metazoa; phylum Chordata; class Amphibia; order Anura; family Rhinodermatidae; genus Rhinoderma; species Rhinoderma darwinii. The sequence continues at coordinate 344,571,431 of NC_134689.1, forward strand.
AAACAATATCCCACATGTGGTAATAAACTGTTGTTTGGACACACGGCAGGGCTTAGAATGGAAAGTGCACCATTTGGCTCTTGGAGCTCAAATTTAGCAGGAATGGTTTGCGGAGGCCATGTCGCATTTGCAAAGCCCCTGAGGTGACAAAACAGTGGAAACCCCCAACAAGTGACCCCATTTTGGAAACTATACCCCTCGAGGAATTTATCTAGGGGTGTAGCAAGCATTTTGACCGGCCAGTTTTTATGCAACATTTTTTGGAACTAGGTCATGAAAATGAAAATCTATATTTTTTCAAATAAAATGTAGGTTTAGCTAATTTTTTTTCATTTCCACAAGGACTAAAGGAGAAAAAGCACCATAAAATGTGTAAATAAATTTCTCCCGAGTAAAACAATACCCCACATGTGGTAATAAACGGCTGTTTGGACACACGGCGAGGCTGAGAAGGGAAAGAGCGCCATTTGGCTTTTGCAACTCAAATTTAGCAGGAATGGTTTGCGGAGGCCATGTCGCATTTGCAAAACTCCTGAGGGGACAAAACAGTGTAAACCCCCAACAAGTGACCCCATTTTGGAAACTACACCCCATGAGGAAATTATCTAGGGGTGTAGCAAGCATTTTGACAGGCCAGTTTTTTTTACAGAACTTATTGTAATTAGGCCGTAAAAATGAAAATCTACATTTTTTCAAAGAAAATGTAGGTTTAGGTATTTTTTTTTCATTTCCACAAGGAATGAAGGAGAAAAAGCACCACAACATTTGTAAAGCAACTTCTCCCGAGTAAAACGATACCCCACATGTGGTCACAAACATCTGTTTGGACACACGGTAGGGCTCAAAATGGAAGGAGCACCATTTGGATTTTGGAATGGTTTCTGGGTGTCATGTCATATTTGCTGAGCCCCTGTAGTACTAGTACAGTGAAAACACCCCAAAAGTGACTCCATTTGGGAAACTGCACCCCCTGAGGAATCATCTAGGGGTATAGTGAAAATTTTGATCCCAAAGGTTTTTTGCTGAATAAATTAGAATTAAGCCATGAAAATGAAAAATAATTTTTTTTCCCAACAAGATTTAGTTTTAGATACACATTTTTCATTTTTTACAAGGAATAGAGAAGAAAAAGCACCCCAACATTTGTAAAGTAATTTCTCCCGAGTACGGTAACACCCCATATGTGGTTATAATCAGCTGTTTACATATATGGGAGCATTCAGAAGAAAAGGAGCGGTATTTATCTTTTGGAGCGTACATTTTGCTGGAATGGTTTGCGGACGCCATGTTGCATTTGCAAAACCCCTGATGTACCAAACAAAAGTGACCCCGTTTTAGAAACTACACCCCTAAAGGCATTTATCAAGGGATGTAGTGAGAATTTAGACTCCACAGGTGTTTTTCAGAAATGAATATGCAGTGGATTGTGCAAAGTGAAAATTGCAATTTCTCCACTGATCTGCCCATTCACCGCACAAGTTGTGCCCCTAGAGAATCTTACCCCATAAATTGTTAAGCGGGTTCTCCTGGGTATGGTAATGCCTTACTTGTGGCCATAAATTGCTGTTTGGGCACACTGTAGGGCTAAGAAGGGAAAGACCGCCATTTTGAGCATGGATTTTGCTTGGTAATAGTTCTGTTTGGGGTTTTGCTGGTATTTCCGTTTATAATGTGGTGGCATATGTAATCTGTGCGGAGTATATCAGGGGTATATGTAATCTGTGCGGAGTACATCAGGGCATAATAAGAGGGTATAATAATGGGGTAAATAATACAATTATCCATAGATGTGTGTTACGCTGTGAAGCGATCCGTTATGCGCAGGCCGGTGTCGCACTGATAAACGGTTTCTTTCTTATCCCCCTTTTGTAACGCTCTGCAACTTTTGGGGACTTTTTCTCCTTCGTAGTTTGGGAAATATTACTGGGAAAGTTTTGCGCTGGTATAATACGGGTGCCCTCGCTTCCAGCGGATGTGCGATGTCCCTTCCCTTTCCTAGTTCCTAAATACTATGACCCTGAAACTGAAGGAATGTTCCCCTCCGGCCTGCGCATTGAGATGTTTTTTCATCACCGCATTACTAGTGCCGTAACTTTTTTATTTTTTCAGTTGATTGAGCGGTGTGCGGGCTTGTTTTTTGCGAGACGGGCTGTAGATTTTATTGGTACCATTTTAGAACACATACGACTTTTTGATCACTTTTTATTTCATTTTTTGGTAAAGGAAATTACCAAAAACAAGTAATTCTGGAATAGTTTTTTATTGTTTTTTTTATCGGCATACACAGTTTGCCCTAAATTACATGTTAGCTTTATTCTGCGGGTCGATACGATTACGGTGATACCAAATTTATATAGTTTTTTTAATGTATTGCAGCTTTTGCACAATAAAATCACTTTTTTTTATAAAATCATTTGTTTTCTGTGTCGACATTCTAAGACCCATAACTTTATTCTTTTTGCGTGCACAAAGCGGTGTCAGGGATTATTTTTTGCGGCACGGATTGTCATTTTTTATTAGTACTATTTTGGAGTAAATGTGACTTTTTGATCACTTTTTATAGCATTTTTTGGAAGGAGATGTGACCTAAAAACAAAGATTCTGGCGTTGTTTTTCATGTTTTTTTTTTACGGCGTTCACCGTGCGGGATAAATTACATAATTGTTTTGTAGTTTGGGTCGTTACGGACGCGGCAATACCAATTATGTATAGTTTTTTTTATGTATTGCGGCTTTTGCACAATAAAATCACTTTTTTTATAAAATCATATGTTTTCTGTGTCGCCATATTCTAAGACCCATAACTTTTTTATTTTTGCGTGCATGAAACGGTGTCAGGGATTATTTTTTGCGGGACGGATTGTCGTTTTTATTAGTACAATTTTGGAGTAAATGTGACTTTTTGATCACTTTTTATAGCATTTTTTGGAAGGAGATGTGACCTAAAAACAAAGATTTTGGCGCTGTTTTTCATGTTTTTTTTTTACCGCGTTCACCGTGCGGGATAAATTACATAGTAGTTTTGTAGTTTGGGTCGTTACGGACGCGGCGATACCAATTATGTATATTTTTTTTTATTTTTACGGTTTTTCCCATAATAAAAGGCTTACTATGGGAAAAACGTCAGTTTAGCTTTATTTTTATTTGAAACTTGTGTGTTTTTATTGTTTTACCACATTTTTATTAACTTTTTTTTACTTTTTTTACTTGTCCCACTAGGGGACATGAGGGCCTGATGCCCCGATCGCTACTCTAATACACTGCACTACATATGTAGTGCAGTGTATTAGCGTTGTCAGTTATTCACTGACAGCAAGCCTATGAGGACACGCCGCAGGCGGGTCCTCATCGGCTCCCGTACAAGGCAGACTCGGACGCCATTTTCTGGCGTCCGATTGCCACAGCAGCCCAGCGATTGCATCACTGGGTTGCCGATCGGGTGAAAACCTAACAGATGCTGCGCTCTATTGAGCGCAGCATCTGAGGGGTTAATCTGCCGGATCGGAGAATAGCTCCGGTCCTGGCAGTTACAGGAGGGTGCCAGCTGTATAATACAGCTGTCACCCCGCGGTGATGGTGCCGGCTCTGCTTCTGAGCCCGCACCATCACTGCGCCGTACATATACGGCGCTTTGCGGGAAGCACCTCCCGACAGCGCCGTATATATACGGCGGATGTCGGGAAGGGGTTAAATAACACATATACGATATCAGCACATTCGCAACCACGTTATTTAAGCCACAATTTGAACGATGTAAAAAAAAAATGTAACAAACAATGCCAAAAATGGTTCCAATAAAAAATATAACTCCTCCTGCAAAAAACAAGCCCTCATACTGCTACATCAATGGAAAAAAAAAAAAAGTATGGCTCTCTGAATTCAGCGGTGCAAAAACAAAAAAATTCTGCCCAAATAGACTCGGTAATGAAGGGGGGTAAACCCTTCAGTAAGGAAGCGGTTAAAGAGGATCTATCACCACATTATATGTGCCCTATATTGTACATGATGTGATCGGCGCTGTAATGTACATTACAGCAGTGTTTTTTATTTAGAAAAACTATCATTTTTGACGGTTATGACCTATATTAGCTTTATGCTAATGACTTTCTTAATAGACAACTGGGCGTGTTTTACTTTTTGACCAAGTGGGCGTTGGGGAGAGAAGTGTATGACGCTGACCAATCAGCGTCATACACTTCTCTCCATTCTTTTACACGGCATATAGTGATCTTACTAGATCACTATGTACAGCCACATACACACACATTAACGTTATTCAAGTGTCCTGAGAGTTAACAGACATCACCAGCAACCAGGACGTCTATTCAGAATCCTGACACTTCGCTAACGTTTGTGTGAGATTTACAGCAAGGCAAGCGTAATCTCGTTTTAAATGACAGTTTACAGTGTAATCTCACGAGATTACGCTTGCTTGCTGTAAATCTCACACAAACGTTACCGAAGTGTCAGGATTCTGAATAGACATCCCGTCCTGGCTGGAGGTAATGTATATTTACTGTCAAGACACTTCAGTAACGTTAGTGTATGTGGCTGCACATAGTGATCTAGTAAGAACACTATGTGATGTGTAAATGAATGGAGAGAAGTGTATGACGCTGATTGGTCACTGATTGGTCAGCGTCATACACTTCTCTCCACAACGCCCACTTGGTCAAAAAGTAAAACACGCCCAGTTGTCTATTAAGAAAGTCATTAGCATAAATCTAAAATAGGTCATAACTCTGTCAAAAATGATTGTTTTTCTAAATAAAAAACAATGCTGTAATCTACAGTACATTACAGCGCCAATCACATTATGTAGAAGATAGGGCACTTATAATGTGGTGACAGAGCCTCTTTAAGACCCAAATAGGCCTGGTTAATAAAGGGTTAACTACTGTATGTTATAGCAGTGTAAAAACTTTCTCAATCTCCATAGGATCTCACATGCTGCTTCTTTAGGGTAAAGAAGGTTTAGGGTATGTTCACACAGCCTATTTTCGACCGATTTTCGGGCCGTAAACGCCCGAAAAACAGCCGAAAAATCGGAAGCAGAATACCTCCAAACATCTACCCATTGATTTCAATGGGAAAAACGGCGTTCTATTCCGACGGACCATTTTTTTACGAGGCAGTTTTTAAAAAACGGCCGTGTAGAAAAACTGCCGCGAAAAAGAAGTGCTGGACACTTTTTGGGACGTTTTTGGAGACATTTTTCATTGACTCTATTGACAACAGCTTCAAAAACGGGAGCAAAAAAGCAGTGAAAAAACGTCTGAAAATCAGGAGCTGTTTTCCCTTGAAAACAGCTCCGTATGTTCAGACATTTTTGGTTAAAGAGGCTCTGTCACCAGATTTTGCAGCCCCTATCTCCTATTGCAGCAGATCGGCGCTGCAATGTAGATAACAGTAACGTTTTTATTTTTAAAAAACGAGCATTTTTGGCCAAGTTATGACCATTTTCGTATTTATGCAAATGAGGCTTGCAAAAGTACAACTGGGCGTGTTGAAAAGTAAAAGTACAACTGGGCGTGTATTATGTGCGTGCATCGGGGCGTGTTTACTTCTTTTACTAGCTGGGCTTTCTGATGAGAAGTATCATCCACTTCTCTTCAGAACGCCCAGCTTCTGGCAGTGCAGATCTGTGACGTCACTCACAGGTCCTGCATCGTGTCGGCACCAGAGGCTACAGTTGATTCTGCAGCAGCATCAGCATTTGCAGGTAAGTAGATACATCGAATTACCTGCAAACGCCGATGCTGCTGCAGAATCATCTGTAGCCTCTGGTGTCGATGTGTCCTCGCTCGTCTGACACGATGCAGGACCTGTGAGTGACTACACAGCGTGATCTCTGGAGAACACGGCTGTGTCTGCACTGCCAGAAGCTGGGCGTTCTGAAGAGAAGTGGATGATACTTCTCATCAGAACGCCCAGCTAGTAAAAGTAGTAAACACGCCCCGATGTACGCACATAATACACGCCCAGTTGTACTTTTACTTTTCAACACACCCACTTGGACTTTTGCAAGCCTCATTTGCATAAATACGAAAATGGTCATAACTTGGCCAAAAATGCTTGTTTTTTTAAAATAAAAACGTTACTCTTATCTACATTGCAGCGCCTATCTGCTGCAATAGCAGATAGGGGTTGCAAAATCTGGTGACAGAGCCTCTTTAAGCGTGTGAACATACCCTAATTGTGTACACAGAGCTCGGAATTCCTATTCAGAACTGACATCATTATTGATTACAGCAGTACATATAGCCAATATGACGTATGTGTAACATGCCCCAAGAGAATTAGCATTCAATAAAATATGTTTGCATTACACGATGGGAAAAGTTGTTGATGGTGGATGTGAAGGACGGGCTTTCACTGCACCTCCTGCATTCTGTTGAAGGCCGGTGAGGCAAGATGCACACTTCTTTACCGCAACGGCATTGAATCCTGGGGCACACCAGTAAGTGTAAACCATATTTCGCCTTGCAGTCTTACCTCCATGGGTTAAACCATGCAATGCCTCAGCTAATGCCGACAGCAATGATTTTGATGCTACTGGCCTACCTTCACTATCACACCAGAGACCCTCAGTATTCTGGTTGCATCCTTTGTCCTTCCATCTGGTCTTTTCCTGTTGAGAACAACTGTTTTGCATAGTTATACGTTTCTGAAAGTCTGGTAAATTTGTCACATTATCTATTTTTACTGTCATCACTTCATGTATCAGATTTTTCCCGGCTGCTTGCTTTGCAGCTACATCAGCTCGGTGATTTCCCTTAGTCACTGGGTCTGTAGTGTGAGGTTGGCACTTGCAAAAGTATACCTTGTGTCACGTAGGGTTCGTGGACCCACTGGGCCATAGCGGCTTGGCGGTAAGGCAGCTGGCCAACAGGACGCAGGTAAAAGTCTATAGTTCGTATAGGGTACCTGTGGCAGCTCGGACAGTAGCATGGCAGGCTTGGCAGGAACTTGGTAGCAGGTGGACGTCAGGCGTGGAGAAGCAGGGCAGGCGTGGTATACAGCACATCATGACTATAGCTCAGCACGGCACTAGATCACGATACAAGTATAGGAAAACAGGAACTGGGACACTGGGAGTAGGGAACACTAGGGGGCCATATGCAAGATAGACTACTAGGAATACACAACAAAGCTCAGGCGTGGGAGGATGGGCTGGAACCTTCTTATAGCCCAGGGTACTCTGGACCAATTAGCTCAATCACAAACATGCTCGCGCTCTGGTTTCTCAAGCCTGGACTGAGCTCGTGACCGCACCCTGGTGGTCACTGTGGAGCAGGACAGCCGTATGTGCAAACATCTCTTGAGAGAAGGGTGTCGACTGGATGGAAGGAATTTGTGGTCAGCGACCACGGACGTTACACCTTGAGTCTGTGTATATGTAACAGTCTTTTGTCCGCAGGATGACAAGCTTTTGTCAGACCTCTCTGTGCAGCTGGTGGTAGGGTTAGTGTCTGTGTATGTCCAGGACAGTCATGATCTATGCTAGAATCAAAAAAATAACCCCCTCCCCTTCATCATCCTCCCCTTCCTCTCCCTGAAAGGGAAGGTGTCAAGTTTTTTTTTTTGTTATTACTATTATTATATTGCTTTTAATATGATATTAACATAAATTTTATTTATTTGTGTTCTCATGTTCTACTTTTTACTGTGTTCTTACTTTTACTTCTCTATGGGGCTGCCATTTTTTTTTTCATCTCTGTATGTGTCGATTAACGACACATACAGAGATGCTATACAGCACATACAACCCCGATGAAAATGTGAACTGTTCCATTCTCAGAAGCGTGCGCCGTCTGTGTGGGAACGGCGCATGCACTGCTCCCACACAGATCAAAACAAAGCTCGTTAACAAAAATCAAGCGCCATTTTAGTGTGGTCCGGAATCCACTGCTGGTCAGTAAAATGACGGCTTCCGGCCATATGTTCAACGAAGCGAAGGCGCAAGGAAGAGGAGCGTAGACCAGCGGAGGCGGCGGCAGGAGCAGGTAATTTATGTTCGTGTATGATGTGTGTATTATGTACGTCGTCTGGACGTCCCGAAGAACCAGGCAGAAACACTAAATGTTACGGCAGTGTAAAAACGTTCTCAATCTCCATTAGGATTTCACATGATACTTCTTTAGGTTACAGAAGTTCATATAGCCAATATGTCGTATGTGTAACATGTGCACCAGGGGAATTAGCATACAATAGTGTATGTTTGCATTACACAATGTGCATATGAAAAAGAAAGACCCCAGTAGTTGGTAGGAATTAATGACAATATATTTACAAAAGGCTGCTACCAGCAGAACAATTCCTCCATGGTGGTGATACTCGGGTACTGAAATTTTGGGGTGTATCTCTGATCAGGATGGGCCCACGTTCGGGCAATCTTGACCGAAAATTATTGCAGGAAGAGGCCAGATGGATCTATCGCCTTAATACTTTGAGTCCTGCTGGACTCAATGAGGGCTTTAATTTTGCAGCTTTCATCTAATGAATATACTTCTTACGACTTCAAAAACCATTGCCTACCAAAGATTTGTATGATACATAGGTATAGACGCATATGTAGGCTGCGTGGTTGGGCTGGCCACTATATTATATTTACATACTAACTCTATTGGAATGGTTAGTGCATTTTTGCACACTTTCCTGTTTGACTAATCACTATAAATTCTTTATCTTTTGAGTCAGTGTAACACTGACTACCCTAAGCTCTTTTTTACTATGTATTGAGATAGTGCGCCATTTAAATTTGTGTTAACGCACAGTAGAGATCTTTGCCACCTTCGTTTGACACCTATCCATCTGTTGGCATGTCCCCGGGAACGGCTCTATAACATCCATGAGGAGATATGATGCGACTACGCACGGGAGGTGGACACTAGTCTTAACTCCACCGTTGTCCCCCCCTGAGTCCCCTCTCTGTTTCTGGCCCATCGGGAAGTTCCATTAGAGTCTGCACATTTGTGCAGAGAATGTGTGGCCGTTCACTCTATGCGGCGTTGCCAGATTAACGGAATGAAAACGCTGCCTGGATGTTTCTGATCCATCATAAAACCTAATAAACTTAGCACACTGTGCAGTGGATACGTGGCCCCCTGTTCTATATGGTGCTGCAGAATGTGAGGATTGTACAACATGTTACATAAATCTTGCACACGAGTGCAGTGGGTATCGGGCTGCCTGATCCATGTGGTGTCGCCGTATGAGAGCAGTACATAATGTGCTGCGCAAATCCCTTATATGAACGTAGTGGATGCCCAGCCACCTGCTCTATACGGTACCGCTGTGTGTGTACAGCACGCAGCGTTTTGTGGATGAGATTTGACATGGGCCAATACACGGGGGCGGATACAGGTTACGGCTCTGCCGCTAGCCTCTTCTGGTTGGCTGGCTCCTGTCAGGGGGCGGGGGTGGGGACTGTGCCTTTCCCCTCTGCATAGTACTGGATGGAGGCGCAGGCTTCCTCCCATTGGCCTTCGGTGCTAAGTCACCGATTGGCCGGTCGTAATATCAATCAGGCCGTCGTGGGGGCTTGGCTGCATTGATGCCGTGTGATTCATGGCATGATTTCCTCAGCTGTTCCGTCAGGACAGCTTAAAACAGCTTGTTATTTTCGGCGCAATCTCATTAAGCCCCTGAACCCCTGAGGACGCTGTGTAGCACAGCGAAACATGTCGGGGGGCTCTAATACACACATTTTAATTCAAATGTTGAGTGTCTGACTCGCTGGACTGCAGCCAGGAGCAGCACTGTACATAATATACACATACGTGGTGCACAGTCAATCCATATTCAAAACGGAGGTGATGCTATTAATTTTAAATAAATTAGTGTAGTTAGTCTTTTTTGCTCTAAGAAGCACAATAAAACGTATTTATTTGTTTGTATACTGAACATTGGCAGTTGGTATAAGAGGAATTGTTCTGCTGGTAGCAGCCTTTTGTAAATACATTACACAATGTGGTATCATATACAATGGGGTCCAGATAAGGTGGTTTATCATATACAATGGTGCATGTTTACATAATGAAAAAAAATAAGGTTATGTGAATAGATGTAATCCCTATCGGTTAACTGATACAGCAGAATCAATAAATGGTTAATTGCTACTAACCTAAAAGTTACCAAAGTTTAATTTCTTAATTTTTTCCCCATCACTGTATATTTCCTTCATTGTTCCACTGCATTAGGGCCCTGGTTTGAATGTTGACTGAAACGTAACTGCATTGTCTACTCTAATGCGAGTCAGAGTAGAGGGTCATTAAGACGAGCGTGTATCACGTCAGTGTGACGACCGTTAATTCAACGACCGTCAGCCGGACTCATGTATTTCAATGGGGCCGCTCATGCGACCGTTGTTTAACCCCTTAACGCACCATGACGTAACTGTACGTCATGGTGAGCAGTAAGTTCGCGCACCTTGACGTACAGTTACGGCAGTGCTTTGACAGTTAACCGCCGCGCGGCGCTACACCGCAGCGGCGGTTAACTGTGCAGGGTGTCAGCCCTGCTCTCCCCGTTGCCGATCAGCGGCCTGTCGCCGCTGATATCGGCAGTTAACCCCTTAATTGCGGCGCTCGATTTTGAACGCCACAATTAAGGTCTTTAGCGCCGATCGGCAGCCCCCATGTGAAATCACGGGGGCTGGCGATGGTACCCATGGCAACCGGACGCCAGACAATGGCTTCCGGGTTGCCATGTACAGAAGCCTATGAGGACCACCCCGAGGGTGGTCGTCGTAGGCTTCCTGTCAGTGTGACTGTCACGTCACAATGACAGTTGAAATGCATTACACTACGTGTGTAGTGTAATGTATTCCAGCAGCGATCAGAGCTGCAAGTCTAAGTGTTCCCTAGTGGGACAAGTGAAAAAAGTAAAAAAAAGAATAAAAATGTTTTAAAAAAAGTGTAAAAATAAAAGTTATAAGTGATATAAACAAGAACTGCTTTTTTTCCTATAATAAGTCTTTCATTATAGGAAAAAAAATGAACACGTAAAAAAAAAAGTACACATATTTGGTATCACCGCGTTCGTAACGACCCCAACTATAAAACTATAATATTATTTTTCCCGCACAGTGAACCACGCAAAAAAACAAAACGAAAAACAATGCCAGAATCACTATTTTTTGGTCACCACCCCTCACAAAATATGTAATAAAAAGTGATCAAAAAGTCGCATGTACGCCAAAATAGTACCCATACAAACTACAACCCGTCCCGCAAAAAACAAGCCATTACACAGCTTTTTTGACTGAAAAATAAAAAAGTTATGGCTCTCAGAATATGGTGACACAGAAAATACATTTATTTTCTAAATAAGTTATTTTATTGCTCAAACGCTGCAAAACAGAAAAAACCCAATATACATATGGTATCGCCGTAATCGTACCGACCCGCAGAATAAAGTATAATAGTCATTTATAGCCCAGGGTAAACGCCGTCAAAAATAAATAAAAATCATTGTCAGAATTGATGGTTTTTGGTCACCTGGCTTGCCGAAAAATTGAATAAAATGTGATCAACAAAATCGCATGTACCCCAAAATGGTACCAATGAAAATAACAGATTGTCCCGCAACAAATAAGCCCTCACACAGCTCCGGTGGTGAAAAAATAAAAAAAGTTTCGGCTCCCAGATTATGGCGATGCAAAATGTACAGAGTGTTCCAAAAACGGATAAGATCGGGCACCATTTATCAGTGCGACACTGGCCACATATCTGTGGGTTATTATTTATTTACAACCATTATTATACCCTCTTATTATGCCCCTGATGTACTCTGCCCAGCCTACATGTGCCCCAACATTATAAACTGAAATACCAGCAAAACGCCAGAGCTACTACCAAGCAAAATATGCGCTCCAAAAGCCAAATGGCGTCCCTCCCTTCTGAGCCCTACAACGTGCCCAAACAGCCGTTTATGTCCACCGATATGGCATCGTACCAAAAAATGGTACCAATAAAAACGACAGCTCGTCCCGCAAAAAATAAGCCCCCACACCGCTCTATTGACATAAAAATAAAAAAGTAGTGGCTCTTGGAAAGCGGGGAGGAAAAACTAAAAAGCAAAACATGAATCAGTTCGTAAAGGGTTAATTACTTTCTAATGAAAAAACATTTATGACCACATGTGGGGTATTGCCGTACTCGGGAGAAATTGCTTTACAAATGTTGGGGTGCATTTTCTCGTTTATCCTTTGTGAAATTGAAAAAATTCAACATTTTAGTGGAAATAATGTTGATATTAATTTTCACGGCCTAATTCTAATAAATTCTGCAAAAGACGTGTGGGGCCTAAATGCTCACTATACCCCTAGATAGATTCCTTAAGTGGTGTAGTTTCCCAAATGGGGTTACTTTTGGGGGGCTTCCACTGTTTCGGTCTCTCAGGGGCTTTGCAAATTCGACATGACACCCAAAAACATTCCAGCTAAATTTGAGCTCCAAAAGCCAAATAGCGCTCCTTCCCTTCTAAGCCCCGGTGTGGGTCCAAACAGCAGTTTATTACCACATATGGGGTATTTACGTAATCAGGAGAAATTGTTTTACAAATGTTGGGGCGCTTTTTCTCCTTTATTCCTTGTAAAAATTAAAAATGGCTACCTTTTTTCAGAAAAAAAGTAGATTTTCATCTTCACATACTAATTCAAATAAATTTAGCAAAAAAACTGTGGGTTCAAAATGCTAACTATACCCATAGATAAATTCCTTGAGGGGTATAGTTTCCAAAATGGGGTCACTATTGGGGGGTTTCCATGGTTTTCTTCCCTCCAGTGCATTGCAAACGCGACACGGCACTGAAAACTATTCCAGCAAAATCAGAAATCCAAAATCCAAATGGTGCTCCTTCTCTTCTGAGGCCTGCTGTGGGTCCAAACAGCAATTTATTACCACATATGGGGTATTGCTATAATCGGAAGACATTGCTTTACATATGTTGGGGTGTTTTTTCTACTTTATTCCTTGTAAAAATTTAACATTTCCTAATTTTTTCACAAAAAAAGTAGATTTTCACCTTCACATACTAATTCAAATAAATTTAGCAAAAAAACTGTGTGTTCAAAATGCTAACTATACCCATAGATAAATTCCTTGAGGGGTATAGTTTCCAAAATGGGGTCACTTTTGGGGTGTTTCCACTGTTTTGGCAGCACAAGGCCTCCTCACACCTGACATGGTACCTAAAATATATTCTAATAAAATAGAGGCCCAAAATCCACTAGGTGCTCCTTTGCTTCGGAGGCCTGTGTTTCAGTCCATGACCGCGCTAGGGCCACATGTGGGGTATTTCTCAAAACTGCAGAATCTGGGCAATAAATATTGAGTTGCATTTCTTGGGTAAAACCTTCTGTGGTACAGAAAAAATTTATTACAAATGAATTTTTGAAGAAAAAAAATGAAATTTGTAAATTTCACCTCTACTTTGCTTTAATTCCTGTGAAACGCCTAAAGGGCTAAAATACTTTGTGAATGCTGTTTTGAATACTTTGATGGGTGCAGTTTTCAAAATGGGGTGATTTATGGTGACTTTCTAATATATAAGGCCCTCAAAGCCATTTCAGAACTGAACTGGTCCCTGAAAAAATAGCCTTTTGAAATTTTCTTGAAAATATGAGAAATTGCTGCTAAAGTTCTAAGCCTTGTAACGTCCTAGAAAAATAAAAGAATGTTCAAAAAACGACGCAAACATAAAGTAGACATATGGGAAATATAAACTAGTATGTATTTTGTGTGGTATTACTATCTGTTTTACAAGTAAATACATTAAAATTTAGAAAAATGCTAATTTTTGCTAATTTTCTCTAAATCTTGGCGTTTCTTATAAATAAATGTTGAATTTAATGACAAAATTTTTTCAGTATCATAAAGTACAATATGTCACGAGAAAACAATCCCAGAATCGCTTGGATAGGTAAAAGCATTCTGGAGTTATTACCACATAAAGTGACACATGTCAGATTTGCAAAAATGGGGCTGGTCCTGAAGGCCAAAACAGGCTTAGACACTAAGGGGTTAAACGGAGTGTGTGAAGAGTTCGTGAAAAAATAGGATATGTCCTGTTTTTTCACGAATCCCTCCATAGGCTCTAGTCTATAGGGGAAGTGAGATAACACATCCCGCATTGGTGCATCACGGGTGCACTTCGGACGTGAAAAATGGGTGCAGGGGTTGGACACGTTCGTGTGAATGTAGCCGAGGGGTATGTACACACACACATTTAAAAACGCCTGAAAATTACAAAGCTATTTTCAAGGGCAAACAACCTCTGATTTTCAGCCGTTTTTGAAGCAGAAAAAGGTTTTAGGCAATTTTGGAGCAGTTTTTCAATTGACCCTATGATAAAACAGCTCCAAAAACAGCTCAAGAAGTGACATACTCCTTTTTACGTGACGTTTTTTTACGCGCCGCTTTTAAAAACAGTGGTGTAAAAAAATGCCCCATTTGAATGACATTTTTCCCCATTGATTACAATGGAAATGTGTTTGTCTGCGTTTCAGTAGCGTTTTTCAAGGCATATCTCGAGGCGTTTACGCCCCAAAATACGCCTGAAAACACTGTGTGTGTGAACATACCCTTTGTCTGAAATCAACTTTCTGCTTCCTCAGAGGTTCATACTAATGCTCTATTTTACCGTCACGTTATACATTACATTATTACTCTTTTAGATTGACTGGTATATTTTCCAACCCGTTATTGTCTTCTGCAACTTCACACAGACATCATGTGGCTCCAGTTGCATAGCATGAAACCTCTAGTACTCTCTGTAGTATCCATGGCCACGGGCCGTCGGGTTTACTCACCTCCCGACGCCCGCAGCCATGGATCCGTGAGCGCTGATCCCCATCTCCTTCCTAGGAGACGCCAGCGCTCACTTCCGCTCCGGTTTGCTGTGTCCCGTAGGGGGCGCACGCACGCTCGTGCCCGGCCATAAAGGGCCAGCGCGCGCACATAGTAAATCATCATCATCAACTGCCATGATTTCCTGGTCTATAAGAAGGCCCCATGCCTTCTGATCCTTGCCTGAGCATTGTTAGTTTTCCCAGTCTGTCTTGCAAATGGTCCCTTAGTGTTTCCCGTTCCCTGTTACCTGTTCCTGTATCCCGTGCTGTTCTAGTTCCTGTGCCTATTAGTGTCGGAGTCGTGTCACGTCCTGTGTCATCTGCCACGTCCATAGGAATTCGCCACATCTGGCACAACCTGTGGCACCTGTGACATCCGCCACGTCTGGCGATACCTGCTGCACCCATCTCCATCTGTGCCAGAGCTGCGGCCACTGTCTGCACTATCCAGGTACCATTGTGCGGGACTTTGTATTCTGGGGTTCCTGTTGTTTAGCCAGCTGCCTCCCTGCTACGGCGGTGCGGCCTAGTGAGTCCACTAACCCGCTACGTGACTGTACGCTCAGGCCATGGACCCCGCTGGTCAACCTGAGACCTTGATGATACAAGCCATGCTGGCCGAGATGGAGGATCTCCAGTCACGACAAGACCAACTACTCCTGTCGGTGAATGCTATAGCCCATCGGCTGCTTGTTCCAACCACAGTCGTCACCGCACCCATTCCTGCTGTTCCTCCTGCTACACCTCCTGTCTGTACCGGTACCGATCCACCGTGCTTCATGCTATGATGGAGACCCGAGGACCTGCAGGGGATTTGCGAATCATTGCCTGATCCTTTTCAGACTACATGCCAGATCCTTCTCTTCGGATGACATCAGGATCGCCTTCATCATCTCTCTCCTTACTGGCAAAGCCCTGGCATGGACTAATCCTCTGTGGGAACATCAGGGACCAGAGACCCATGACTTGCAGTGCTTCTTACATACCTTCCGCTCGATCTTTGAGGAACCTGGCAGAGTTTCTTCGGCTGCTGCATCCTTGCTGACCCTTCACCAAGGAGACCTCTCCGTGGGCAATTATGCCATTCAGTTCCGTATCCTGGCTGCTGAATTCACCTGGAACAACGAGGCTTTGGTGGCCACATTCTGGCAGGGACTGTCTACAGGGATTAAGGACGAGCTAGCTGCTCACGATCTGCCATCTACCCTGGACAATCTTATCCTACTCGCCT
This sequence comes from Rhinoderma darwinii, assembly GCF_050947455.1. Classification (NCBI taxonomy): domain Eukaryota; kingdom Metazoa; phylum Chordata; class Amphibia; order Anura; family Rhinodermatidae; genus Rhinoderma; species Rhinoderma darwinii. The sequence goes on from NC_134689.1 coordinate 344,587,515, forward strand.
CCCGGGTTGACATGAGGGTCCGGCAGCGTTCCCAAGATGTTCTCCGGGAGAGAGAACTTCCTTGGCTGGATTCTACTTTCCAGCAATCCTCCTCATTCGTCCCACCAGAGGATGCGATGCAGAGTAACTATGTCAAATTGTCTACCCTGGAGAGACAACGCAGACGCATTTCTGGACTTTGTTTGTATTGCGGCCTCGCAGGCCATATTGTGCGTCTGTGTCCCCAGAGGCCAGAGAGACCCCATTGCCTAGGATTGGTTGGAGAGACAACACTAGGTGGAACGGTACCTAATAGAGCATTCTGTTCCAAGCTGACTATTCCTGTGACCCTAGTATCCGGCAAGAGGACGCATCAAGTTTCTGCCTATCTTGACTCTGGTTCTGCGGCAAACTTCATTCAAAAGGAGCTAATGGATCATCTTCAGTTGCCCACAGTTCCCCTAGATACATCTTTGACTGTTGCCTCAGTTAATCGACTGCCTCTGCCTGATCCTATCATTTCTAAAACCAAGCCGTTGAAGCTTCAGTTTGGAGTCCTTCATTTTGAACTGATTTCTTTCCTTGTTTTGCCCAAGGCCATCAATCCTGTTCTGCTGGGCCTGCCTTGGCTTCGACTACATGCCCCAGTCCTGGATTGGAATTCTGGAGAGGTTCTCCAATGGGGTTCCAAGTGCCTTGGTCGTTGTCTGTTGCAGATCCATCCTGTCAAGCCTCCTCTGCCTCAGTCATTGGCGGGACTGCCCCCCCCAGTTTGCTCAGTTTGAAGATGTTTTCAGCAAAAGGGAGGCTGAGACGCTGCCTCCACATCGGACATACGACTGCCCCATTGAACTGGTTCCTAATGACTCTCTCCCCCGTGGCCGAGTGTATTCTCTCTCCTTGCCAGAGTCTCTATCCATGTCGGCCTATATCAAGGACAGTTTGGAGAGGAGTTTCATACGAAAGTCTTCCTCCCCGGCCGGGGCTGGATTCTTCTTCGTTAAAAAGAGAGACGGATCCCTTCAACCCTGCATTGACTACCGTGGTCTCAACCAGATCACGGTCAAAAACAAATACCCGTTGCCACTTACATCCGAGCTGTTTGATCACATACGAGGAGCCAAAACTTTTTCTAAACTAGACCTGCGGGGGGCTTATAATCTAGTCCGGATTTTCCGGGGTGACGAATGGAAGACGGCATTTAACACCTGGGACTGGCACTACGAATACCTAGTGATGCCCTTCGAACTGTGTAACGCTCCTGCAGTGTTTCAGGAGTTCGTTAATGATATATTCCGAGATCCCCTCTATGTCTGTGTTGTTGTTTATCTCGATGATATTTTGATTTTCTCCCCAGATCTGACGACTCATCGGAGGCATGTCTGTCAGGTTCTACTATGATTAAGGGAGAATCGTTTATACGCCAAGCTGGGGAAGTGTGTCTTTGAGAGGAGTTCTCTGCCCTTCCTGGGCTACATCATCTCGGATCAAGGTCTCAAGATGGATCCTGAGAAAGTGAAAGCTGTCCTGGAGTGGCCATGTCCTCAATGCTTAAGGGCCATACAGCGGTTCCTGGGATTCGCCAATTTCTACCGGCAGTTTATTACAAACTTCTCATCTCTGACGGCTACCATCTCTACCCTTACCAAGAAGGGTGTGAACACCAAGGTGTGGACTCCAGAGGCAGAGTTTAGCCTCAAGAAAGCCTTCACTTCAGCTTTGATCCTCCCATCATCCTGACGTACTGTATCTCGGCAGTTCTCACTGGAAGTGGACGCTTCCTCTGTTGGTGCTGGTGCACTTCTGTTCCAGAGCAGCTCCAAAGGAAAGGCAGTAGTATGTGGCTACTATTCTAGACTTTTTTCTTCTGCTGAGCGCAATTACTCTGTTGGAGATTGGGAGCTACTGGCCATCAAATTGGAGGAATGGAGACATCTACTGGAGGGCGCAGCTCACCCCATCCTGATCTTCACCGACCACAAGAACCTCACCTACCTTCAGTCTGCTCAATGACTGAATCCCTGTCAAGCCAGGTGGTCGCTGTTCTTCACCCGTTTCCAGTTTGTGCTGCACTACCGTCGCGCGGACAAGAATGTGAGGGCCGTTGCCCTGTCCAGATAGTTTGAGACGGAAGACAGGGTGGAGTCCCTTCCGACTATCATAGACCCGTCCTACATTGTCACTGCTAATCCTCTGCAGATTAGAGACATCCCTCCTGGGAGGGCTTTTGTTCGGCTGGCAGACAGGAGAAGAATTCTCCACTGGGGACATAGTTCTAAACTGGCTGAGCACGCTGGTGTCCGTAAAACCCGAGACCTAATTGTGAGTCACTACTGGTGGCCCACACTACCTAAAGATGTTCTGGACTTTGTCTCTTCTTGCACGGTATGTGCTACTAACAAAGTTACTCACTCCAAGCCTGCCGGCCTGTTTCAACCTCTACCTGTAGCCAATGCACCCTGGCAGCACATTGCAATGTACTTTGTCACAGACCTTCCCCCCTCTGCAGGATGCAACACTGTCTGGCTGGTGGTGGACCGGTTCTCTAAGATGGCACATTTTATCCCGCTGACCGGCCTACCTTCTGCTCCTCGACTGGCGAATCTCTACATTCAACACATCTTTCACTTGCATGGCTTGCCTCTTCACATTGTGTCCGACCAGGGGCTTCAGTTTACTTCAAAGTTCTGGAGAGCCCTCTGTAAACTCCTGGATGTGAGAGTGGACTTTTCCTCAACTTATCACCCCCAGTCCAATGGGCAAGTTGAAAGGATCAACCAGATCATGGAGAATTATCTCCGCCACTTCATCTCTTCACAGCACGATAATTGGGTACAGCTTCTTCCATGGGCCGAGTTCTCATACAACAGCCACACATGTGAGTCCACCACTTGCACTCCATTTCACATTGTGTAAAGTCAATATCCTAGAGTCCCTCTTCCAGTGTCGGCCACATCTCAGGTACCCGCTGCTGACTCTGCATATGGGGATTTTCTGCAAATCTGGCAACAGACCCGGTGCTCTATTTTGCTGGCAATCGATCGCATGAAGCAAAAAGCAGATACAAGGAGAAAAGTGCCGCCTCAGTATCTTCCGGGTACCAAAGTCCGGCTCTCCTCTCGGAACATTCGTTTGAAGGTGCCTTCATACAAGTTTGCTCCCAGGTTCCTTGGTCCTTTTGAAATTCTGCAACAAATAAACCCTGTCTCTTATAAGCTGTGGCTGCCTCCTGCTCTCAGAATCCTCAACTCCTTTCATGTGTCCCTCCTGAAGTCTGTGGTCCTGAACTGCTACAGCAAGACTTTTAGTTCCACAGTTGCTCCCAGCGGTTCTTCTGATGTGTTCGAGCAGAGGGAGATCCTGGACTGCAAAAGGGTAGGAGGAAGGACTTTCTATTTGGTCAACTGGAGAGGGTTTGGTCCTGAGGAGAGGTCCTGGGAGCCAGAAGAGAACCTCAGTGCTCCTGCCCTTATAAAAAAAATTCCCCTCTCGCTCTGGCACCAAGAAGAGGGGGCATAAGAGGAGGGATACTGTAGCATCCATGGCCATGGGCCGTCGGGTATACTCACCTCCCGACGCCCGCAGCCATGAATCCGTGAGTGCTGGTCCCCATCTCCTTCCTAGGAGATGTCAGCGCTCACTTCCGCTCCGGTCTGCTGTGTCCCATAGGTTGCGCGCGCACGCTCGTGCCCGGCCTTAAAGGGCCAGCATGTGCACAGTGGAAATCATCATCATCAACTGCCATGATTTCCTGGTCTATAAGAAGGCTCCAGGCTTTCTGATCCCTGTTAGTTTTCCCAGTCTGTCTTGAAAATGGTCCCTAAGTGTTTCCCGTTCCAGTTGTTACCCGTGCCCTGTTACCTGTTCCTGTATCCCGTGCTGTTCTTGTTCCTGTGCCTCTTAGTGTCGAAGTCGTGTCACGTCCTGTGTCATCTGCCTTGTCCAGAGGAATTCGCCACGTCTGGCGCAAGCTGCGGCATCTGTGTCATCCGCCACGTTCTGTGTCTTCAGCCACGTCCAGAGGAATTTGCCACGTCTGGCGCAACCTGCGGCACCTGTGACATCCGCCACGTCTGACGATACCTGCTGCACCCATCTCCATCTGTGCCAGAGCTGCGGCCACTGTCTGGACTATCTAGTTACCCTTGTGCGGGACTTTGTATTCTGGGGTTCCTGTTGTTTGGCCAGCTGCCTCCCTGCTACGGCGGTGCGGCCTAGTGGGTCCACTAACCCGCTACGTGACACTTTCATATACCTTACTAAGCTTTTTCTTACATATCCGGCAATATATTCCCCTATATCCCAAAATATTGCATCACATACATCTTTCATATTGAGGTTTAGCAGTGGAGGTAGATAGTGTCGGGCTGGGTAGTGTTGATACTTAGAGTTTGTTGATCAGGATGGCCCAAAGAATGAGCAATATAATCTGACATTGCAATTAGAAATTATTTTTTAAATCTTGGAGTAACAGAAATCTCAAAATTACAAATTTGCTGAGTGAGATTGAAAAATTGGTTGCCAATTGAAAACGGAATGTTTGTTAGTCTACTTTTTAGAGAAACTATTCTACTCATTTTGTCGCAGTACAAGACATCATCCTTTTGACATTACCATTCTTTATTATGGCTATTTATTGCCACATGAAATGAAAAGTTGTTCAGATATGGAGGTCCAGGTCTGGTCATTTCTGTAGTGTAATGATACTGCGATAGTATCCAGTAGTTGCTAGAATGAGGTGCCAACCATTGTCCCTGGGCTAGCATGTTGACTTGAGAAGGTAATAGATTCTGCTTTGGAAACTGTTTGATGAGGTTTAATCTTGGCCAGAAATGCAGTTGAATCCGTGACCTTTACAGCTCATATCTATCCATGTTTTGCAGTTATTTCTTTAAAGACGTCTGGTGTATTTTCATTGCAGTGCCAATTGCTTTATAACTGAGGGCAAATCTAGGGCACTGACTCTCTGTAGAAACCCTTTGAATCCAGGAAATCTGAAATTGACTTTTTAGTTGGGAATCATTATCTGAGGTAAGGTTTATTTTTAAAAATAGTTATTTTTAAAATCTTAAGAAGTATACGTCTTTACTTGTGAGAGTGCAATTAACATGTTCTGAAGCACAAAAGGTCTTGGCAGGTAACAGTCAAAAAGTTGAGCATTTACTGACAGAGGTAGCAGAGCTAAATTTGTAATTGAACTTAATATTTTATGTACGGATTAGTCCGTCCTTACATTTTCTCTTATCTGAGATGTGTAGTAAAGATGACCAGCTTTGAAAGAAAACATTATTTCACGTTATTCTGTCACAAGATATCTATGCTATGTGTGTTGTGTGTGGCCACGCAGTAGTTGTGATGTGAATTGCAGCCTGTCAAGAGTTTTGCTAGCATGTCGTGATATTGTATTGAATTAGTTTCATGAGAATTTGGGGTCCTTAAAGGGGTTTTCCCATGAGGGATATTTATAACATATCCACAAGATATCTCATAAATGTCAGATAGATGCGGGTCCCACCTCTAGGTCCTGCACCTATCTCTAGAACGGAGTTCCCCATACCCTGTTCTAGATTTTTTTGCTCATGCTGCCTCCCGGCTACTTACTGATTACATGGTCGGAGGTTACGGAAACAGCGTAACTCGCTGAGCTACGCTGTTTCTGGAACTCCCATAAAACTGAATAGTAGTTACGGAAACAGTGTAGCTCACATTCTACGTTGCTTCCATAACTGCCATTCACTACTATGGGTGTTACGGAAACAGAGCAGCTCAGCAAGTTACGCTGTTTCCGTAACTTCCGACCATGTAATCAGTAAGTGGCCAGGATTCAGCGTAAGCACAAAAAGCTAGAACAGGGTTTAGGGTACCCCGTTCTAGAGATAGGTGCGGGTCCCAGTGGTGGGACCCACATCTATCTGACATTTATGACATATCCTGTCCTAAATGTCATAAATGTCCCTCGTGGGAAAAGCCCTTTAACCAACTATAAGCAAAAGTAAGTGTGGACACATCTGTAATCTTATCACTAACTGAGGTAAGAGAACATGGTAGATTTACATGCAGTACAACAGAAAACCACAAATATCATGGTTATAGGCAAGGTTTACTGATTTCTTTCATCCTTTGCCTCTCTTCTACTAGATGGGCTGCAATTACAATTGAAGCATTACAATAGAAGGTGAATATATGAGCATTATGCCAAAAATGTCACCTCTCAAAACTGTTATTATGTAAGGTCCATGTTATATTGCTTATGATATGTCAGGCAATGCCATCCAAGAGTGTAGATGATGTTATTATCACTATTTCATGTTACATATGGTATATTATTTTTTTAAATCAAATCTGTTTTTATTGGTATAAAGTACAATTAACACAAAACAAAACAATTACATATTTCCTTATGACAACACAGAACATTGTGCATCAGGTTGTCTCACATAACATATGCCATTGATTCTAAACACAGTGTGTACCATATGAAATTCAATTCAATGCGCATCAGTATCACATTTAATCATACATTTGAAAAAGAGCCATGTAATGACAAAGAATATGATTATACATAAAACATATAAGGATGGGGAATTTGGGAACATGGGGAAAAAACTGGTGGTAAGGACAGGTTGGGGAGGGGGGGGGGGTGAGGGAGAGGTGTGGGGGGGGTAATTGAATGATGAGTGTTAGCAAAACCCATAATATAAAAACCCTATGTATTGTAAAATTATAAGATTGTCCTGATTAAATTATCTCTACGCTGAATCCACGGAGACCACATCATCAAGAACCTCTCATAAGTGTTCTCCACTCTATTGGCAAGTTCTTCCATTCGACAGATTTGGTTAACCTTGTCTACCCAGTTCCCTACTGTAGGTGCAGTGGTTTGCAACCAATGTAGAGGTATCAACATTTTTGCTGCTGCTAATAAATGCGTATGTAAATGCTTTTTGGACATGGTCATGGTACTTGAAGGAAGTCCTAGTGCTATGGTCCTCCAAGTTAGAGCCATATCTGTGTCACATACCAAGTTTATATATCTCTCGATCTGTGTCCAGAAGGGGATAACCCCCGGGCAAGTCCACCAAATATGTGTAAAAGATCCCTCATGAGACTTACATCTCCAGCAGAGAGCATTTGGGGCAAGCCCCATACGGTATAGAGCTTGCGGGGTCTTATACCATCTAGTGAGCAACTTATAGTGATTTTCTTGCAATTTCACACACCTGGAGAATCCATGTGAATTACACATGACCATATTCCTCTCCTGATCCGACAACTGCAACTCGAGCTCCGCCTCCCAAGATGCTACAAAAGATGGCAGATCTGTCCCCTCAAGTGCCACAAGTTGGTGATAAATCTTGGATATTTTATGTTTACTCCCTTTATGTGTAGCTAGGTACTTCTCAAACCATGTGAGCTCTCTAGTTACATAGTTACATAGTTACATAGTTAGTACGGCTGAAAAAAGACACATGTCCATCAAGTTCAACCAAGGGATGGGAAAAGGGAAGGAAAAATTTCTACACATAGGAGCTAATATTTTTTTGTTCTAGGAAATTATCTAACCCTTTTTTAAAGCCATCTACTGTCCCTGCTGTGACCAGCTCCTGCGGTAGGCTATTCCATAGATTCACAGTTCTCACGGTAAAGAAGGCTTGTCGCCTCTGCAGCTTGAACCTTTTTTTCTCCAGACGGAGGGAGTGCCCCCTTGTTTTTTGAGGGGGTTTTACAAGGAACAGGATTTCACCATATTTTTTGTATGTGCCATTAATATATTTATATAAGTTAATCATGTCCCCCCTTAGTCGTCTTTTTTCAAGGCTAAATAGGTTTAATTCTTTCAGTCTTTCCTCATAACTTAAATTCTCCATGCCCCTAATTAGCTTCGTTGCTCTTCTTTGTATTTTTTCCAACTCCAGGGCATCCTTTCTATGAACTGGAGCCCAGAACTGAACTGCATATTCTAGATGAGGCCTCACTAATGCTTTGTAAAGTGGCAATATTACATCCCTGTCCCGTGAGTCCATGCCTCTTTTAATAATCGACAATATCCTGCTGGCCTTTGAAGCAGCTGATTGACATTGCATGCTGTTATTGATTTTATGATTTACAAGTACACCCAGATCCTTCTCAACAAGTGAATCCGCCAGTGTAGCTCCCCCTAGGACATATGATGCATGCAGGTTGTTGGTACCCAGATGCATAACTTTACATTTATCTACATTAAACTTCATCTGCCAAGTGGACGCCCAAACACTTAGTTTGTTTAAATCTGCCTGCAATTCATGAACATCTTCCATAGACTGAACTATATTACATAGCTTGGTGTCATCTGCAAAAATAGAAATAGTGCTATTAATCCCATCTTCTATATCATTAATAAATAAGTTGAATAATAGTGGTCCCAGCACTGAACCCTGGGGTACACCACTTATTACCGGGGACCATTCAGAGTAGGAATCATTGACCACAACTCTCTGTATACGGTCCTTGAGCCAATTCTCAATCCAGTTACAAACTATATTTTCTAAACCAATAGTCCTTAATTTACCCATTAAGCGCCTATGGGGGACAGTGTCAAATGCCTTTGCAAAGTCCAAAAACACTAAATCCACAGCGGCCCCTCTGTCTATACTTCTGCTCACCTCTTCATAAAAACAGATTAGGTTAGTTTGACAACTTCTGTCCTTAGTAAAACCGTGCTGGCTGTCACTTATAATGCTATTTATTGTCACATAATCCTGTATATAGTCCCTCAATAGCCCCTCAAACATTTTCCCCACGATGGATGTTAAGCTCACTGGTCTATAATTACCCGGGGAAGACCTAGAGCCCTTTTTGAAAATCGGCACCACATTTGCGCTGCGCCAGTCCCTTGGGACTATGCCAGTCACTAGAGATTCTCTGAATATTATGAAAAGGGGGACAGAAATAACTGAACTAAGCTCTTTAAGAATTCTAGGGTGTAACCCATCTGGTCCCGGGGCCTTGTGCACATTTATTTTATTTAATTTAGCTTGGACCATATCTACATTCATCCTATTCAGTATATCAACTGATATATTAACAGCACTGGCACCGGCTACATCAGCTGCTCTTTCTTCTGTTGCATATACAGATCTAAAGAACCCATTTAGTAACTCTGCCTTCTCTTGATCCCCTGTGATCAACTCCACATTACCACTATCTAGGGGTCCTACATGTTCAGACCTTGGCTTTTTAGCATTTATATACTTGAAGAATTTTTTGGGTTTTGTTTTACTATCCTTGGCCACCTGCCTTTCATTTTGTATTTTTGCTAATTTTATTACCTTTTTACAGATTTTATTAAGATCTTTATATTTTACAAAGGCTGCAGATGTACCCTCAGATTTGTATTTTTTAAATGCCCTTTTTTTGTCGTGTATTGCCCCTTTCACAGAAGGTGTAAGCCATGTTGGGTTTAGTTTGAGTCGTTTATACTTGTTACCTATAGGAATAAATTTTGCACTATAATAACTCAAAGTAGATTTGAAAATCTCCCATTTATCATTTGTTCCATTATTTGACATTAGTTCTTCCCAGTCCATATCCTGAATTGCAGCCCTCATCCTGGGGAAATTGGCTTTCTTAAAATTAAATGTTTTTGCCCTCCCAGCCTGCGTTTGTTTTTTACAGTATAGGTAAAATGTAACTATATTATGATCACTGTTACCGAGGTTTTCACGAACATTGACATTCCCAACAAGATCTGCATTATTAGAAATGACCAGATCCAACAGAGCTTCACCTCTAGTCGGGTCTTCCACAAACTGGCCGATAAAATTTTCCTGCAACAGGTTGAGGAATTGTCTCCCCTTTGCAGTTGAAGCTGAACCATGACACCAATTAATATCCCGGAAATTAAAATCTCCCATTATCACTACAGTACCCGCCTGTGCAGCCCGCTCCATCTGTTTATATAGCTGAACTTCCCTCTCCTCAGTTATATTGGGGGGTCTATAGATTACACCAAAAGTAATTTTTTCAGTGTTTACCTCCCTTTCTAGTTCCACCCATAAGGTTTCAACCTCCTCACAGTATTCACCCAGTATTGTCTCTTTCACACTCGCCTTCATATCATTTCTCACATACAGACATACACCACCACCTTTCCTATTTGTCCTGTCTTTCCGAAAAAGTGTAAAACCCTGTAGATTTACAGCCCAGTCATGTGAAGAGTCCAGCCATGTTTCAGCAACACCAACTATATCTATATTTTCTTCCAGTATCAAGGCCTCCAGCTCCCCCATTTTACTTGCTAGACTTCTGGCATTTGTGAACATACACTTTAACTTGCCTGTCAGTTTTTTACTTTTATTATCAGAAATGTGATTTGACATTAGTTGGGCCTTTTTATTTACACTGTTGTTTTGTAACGAAAGGATCTCCTTATCTTGTTGTCTAGTCCTCTCCCCACATTCTGTTTCTCCCCCCACCAATATAGTCTGACCCCTCTCTAACCTGGCTACCCCTTTTTTTTCTACATTGACCTCCCTCCTCAGCCCTAGTTTAAATACTCCACCACCCCAGCTAGAATTCTCTACCCCAGCACAGCGGACCCCATTCCATTTAGGTGCAAATCATCTGCAGAATACAGTTTGTACCCCAATGAAAAGTCAGCCCAGTGCTCTAGGAACCCAAATCCTTCTCCTCTACACCAAGACTTCAGCCATGCATTTAACTCCCTGAGCTCCCGCTGTCTTTCCTGTGATGCGCATGGCACAGGCAGTATTCCTGAGAATACTACTTTGGAGGTCCTTCCCTTCAACTTGTAGCCTAGTTCTTTAAAATTATTCTTAAGGCTCCTCCACCTACCATTTATTCTGTCGTTGGTACCGACATGGACCACGACAGCTGGATCATCACCAGCCCCTCCCAGCAATTTGTCCACCCGTTCCACAACATGCCGAACCCTGGCACCAGGGAGACAGCAAACCATTCGGTTGAGGTGGTCTTGGCGACAAATTATTCTATCCGTCTTCCTGATTATAGAATCCCCTACGACTATCAATTGTCTTGGCTTACCTGCATTACCATCCCGCCGACTACTAGCTGGGCTGTTCTCCCGGCTGTTAGGGAGATCAGTATCCACTAGGGCTGCCATTTCTGAGACTGACACCCTCGCATCATCACCCAACTTGGCAATTTTGCCTGAAATGTCAGAAACCGGATCGGCCTTCCTTTTCTTTGACCCCTTTCTACTGCCCCTAACTACATTAACCCAGCTACTTACCTGATCCTGCTCACCCATGTCTTCACCCTCCAGTTCTAACCCACTAACTGCATGCCCCGTGAGCAGCAAGCTCAGCTCAAGATTGTCTATCCTCCTCAGTGTTGCATTTTGCTTCTCCAGATCTCTAATACGAGCTTCCAGGTGACCAACATGCTCACATCTGACACAGAGATATTCACCCTGGAACTCCGGCTCCAGTCGTGCATACATATGGCAAACTGTGCACTGAAGAAAACCTCCAATCTTGCTATCCATTATCCAAGTTACAAAAAAAAAAACAGCGAACAGTTGTTAATGCAAAAAGAAAAAGAAGTAGAAGAGTATTTACTGGGGCTTAACTCCTCTTTTCAACTCCGGTTTTTGGAACTCCACTTGATCTACAAACCACTTGTTGTTTCAAGCCACAGAGCAGGCTCTACAGAGTACTGAGGCCTGATTTATAGCACCTGGGACCAGCTAACCCCTCCCCCTAGTCAGCTACTCAGCAGGAAGGAAGCTGCAAAGGAAAAATGGTTTTAAATTATGTAACTTTTGCAAACTTTGTAGCAAGCAAGCAATCAATACATATATCACATACAATGGCCCCCCACTTTATCACACACAACACTTTATCACACACAATACAGTGAGTCAAATTATATATATATTATAAGTTATATTGTAATGTTTTAGAATTTTTTCACATGCCATTTGTATATGGTGTATCTGAAGAAAGTTACGTTTTGGAGCAGTGACCTGCATCATAGCCTGGATCTCCCCTGCTGTAGGGACTCTATTCTCTGACATAAAGTATCTAATTCGTACTCCTGCAAAACATTTCCACAAGTCTGAGCTAGAACCGACCTGTAATGAAATGAGTTTAGGCAATGCCGCTACCGGTAACAACGGTGATGGTTGAGGAAGCACGGCCTCTGTCAAGCCAACCCTAGCCCAGACCGCTAAAGTGCCTTTCATTAAGGGATTCTTCATAGAGCTTATGTCCTGTTGGGTCGGCGCCCAAAGAATTGCTAAAGGATTATCTTCCCCATGTACTGATTCCCTAGCTAGCCCTCCAATCTCCTCAGACTCTCAGGCCATATCCAACCATCTCTGCAAGTGTATAGCTCTATAGTAACTCTCTACACTAGGAAGTCCCATTCCACCTTGAGGTTTACTCTTTGTGAGAGTGCGGTATGATATTCGCGGCCTTCTTTGTTTCCACAAATAGTTGTTAAACATTTGTTGCACTGTCTTGAAGAAAGTTTTCGGCAGGTAAATTGGAACCATATTCATAATGTAAAGTACCACAGGTAGGATATATGTCTGGAGCAGATTTATCCTACCCATCCATGAAATGTATGGTATATTATAGGAGGTAAGAAGATCTTTTATCTTCCGGAGGAGTGGCTTGTAATTTAACTTGTATAGAGCATTAAGATCTGCAGGCAATTGGATACCCAAGTATTTCACAGATTCCGAAGGCCATTGGAATTCGGAATCAGTTGCTAACCCTCTCACTTGTCTCTGTGGTAATGTAACATTTAGAATTTCTGACTTAGTATAGTTTACCTTAAAGTTAGACACCAATACATAGCTGCAAAAAACTTCCAAAATACATGGTATAGCGCTAATTGGGTTTGTGATGGTAAGTAACATATCATCCGCAAATGTGTGAACTAAATGTTTTTTTGAATTTATAGTTAAACCCTCAATGTGTTCATCTTGCCTCAAGGCTTGCAAAAGAGTCTCCAAGGTCAAGATGAATAAAGAGGGTGAAAGAGGGCACACATGTCTTGTGCCATTCCCTATTGAAAAAGAGGGAGACAGAACCCCATTCACCCTTATCTTAGCCGATGGCCTACTATATAGCGTAAATATTGCCTTAATAAATGGTTCTGGAAAGTTGAATTTTGCTAGAGTGGCTGCTATGAAGTCCCATGCCACTCTATCAAACGCTTTCTTTGCCCATTAGCACTAGAGGGATTTTAGAGTCATGCGCTTTCTGAATGTAGTGCATCAGTCGAATGGAGTTCTGTCTTCCCTCCCGTCCCGGCACAAAGCCCTTCTGGTCCGAGTGTACCAAGGTAGTCAGAAACTTTTTAACCCGAGTGGACAGTAATTTAGCCCATATTTTGAGATCTAGATTTAGAAGAGATGTAGGCCTGTAGCTAGAACATAAGAGGGTCTTTTCCCTTCTTAGGTAAAATTGTAATATACGTTTCCAACGACTACGCCGTGAATTTGTTTCCCAGTAGCAACTCGTTGAACGCTCTGACCAAAGGAGGTAATAATATATCTTTACATTTTCTAAAGTATTTGATAGTTAGGCCATCCGGGCCTGGGCTTTTCCCTGAAGGAAAGGAATGTAGTATTTTTAACACCTCTGCAAGGGTAACCGGAGTCATAAGTTCCTCCGCATCATCACCCGAGAGTGTAGGTAGTGTTAGTGGTCCCAGAAAATCTTCAATCTGTGCAGATCCGGAAATATCTGAGGTCAGGGAAAGGGGCGCAATATTGTATAAATTTGAGTAATATTCACTAAACTCTCCCGCTATTTCTTCTGTAGTCGTACATGTATGGCCCTCTGATGTTTTAATCTTATGAATAAAGGCCTTCTCTTTTTTCTTTTTGATCAGGGCCGTCATTAATTTTCCCCCCTTATCCCCGTGCGTGTATAACTTCTGTTGATAGTGCATCAAATTAGCTGCCAACTTTTTGTTCAGGGTATCTTTCAAATTATTTCGGAGAATCTGCAATTCAGACTGTAACTGTTTGGTTGGGGTAGTTTTATGTAACTTTTCCGTCTCTGCTATTTTCGATAGCATCCCTAGTATTTCTCTTTCCCTTTCTCTCTTGACTTTTGTTCCTAGGGAGATTAATATACCCCTGATATATGTCTTGTGCGCTTCCCATAGTATAGTCCCCGAAACATCAGCTGTGTCATTGATGTCAAAATAGGACTGCAATGACTCTGTCAATGTCTTGGACAGATCTGGGGAGTCCAGGAGAGTTTCATTTAGCCTCCATGTCCACTCTCTAGGAGACAGCTCTGCAACCCTCAATGTAGTAAACAACGGTGCATGATCTGAAACCGTAATCTGTCCAATACTAGTTGACTCCAGCGATGTTATAAAGTGTGCATGTAGTAACAGATAATCTAGTCTCTGATGTGAGTAATGAGGGTGAGAGTAAAATGTATAATCCTTTTTTGGAGGATTCATTACTCTCCATGCATCATGTAAATTGAGTTCTTGGAGCTTATTCAAAAGTTTCCGTCTACCCATCTGTGGGATGGTTGATTTATGTGTTGAAGAGTCCAGCTCTGGGTTAAGAGTTAAGTTCAGATCTCCCCCTATAATAATAGGGCCTTCTGCAAAAGCACGTAACTCTTCCAGAATTTGGAGTAACCAAGGTATCTGAGATTTGTTGGGGACATACAAATTCGCTAAAGTACATGTAAGTGTACCCAGTTTACCTTTAATAAATAGCGCTCTGCCATCCCTCGCATCATGTCTAGCCAGAAAGATGAACGGTAGGTCCCTATGTAGTGCAATAGAGACACCTCGTACAGCAGAGCCCGAGCTGCAGCCGTGAAACCATGAAGAAAAATAGTTAGTAGGCAATTTAGGTATTTTATCAACTTTAAAATGTGTTTCTTGTAAAAATGCTACCGATACTTTTTCCTTTTTTAACAGCGTTATGATCTGATTCCGTTTTTGGGGTGAGTTCATTCCATTAGCATTATAAGTCACCAGCTTTATCGTCGTCATTTTTGTGATGTGTGTGTTAGGCTGTTCAGTGTGCTAAGGTATTGCTGGGTGTGAATTTTGCTAGGGTATAACATTCGACAATGCAGGAACAGAGGGGAAGGGAAGGGGGGGGGAGGACGTACAACAAAACAATCAAGAAGTGTCCAGGCACTATGGAACTGCAGCTCATATATGACCTATTTGGCTGCTTAATGTCTATTACATAATACAATAGGTGCGGTAGATATCCCACTACCCACCCAATCCTGTCACCATTACATCGCTGCATAGGGGAAGGAGAAAAAAATCCTGAGCCGGGGCCTGGCCCAGATCCATAATATACTATTAAATTAGAAAAAATAGAGAACAAAGAGAAATTGAATATTCAAAGATAAGAACAATTTCAGGAAATTATTCTAGTTCAGGCACTAGTCATAGAAGTTCTTCCTTATGATAGAACATCCGGTCGCCACCCATGCTTCTTATGATAAGATAGACCAATATATTAATGTACTTGGCACTTTTGGCCCAGTAGTGTTTTCTCAAAAACATAAGTGCTGAACCATACTTTCTGCAATATTCCCCTAACTGGAATTTCATATCTTAGGTATCTATGGTTCAGCTGCTTAAGGAAGCTTTGCCGGGTAACTCCGTGTCATAACATTGGGGGCCTACATATCTCCTTTACATGCTCTCCAAACTACCATAAATATCATCTTGTATCTTGAAACATGTAAGCCCCTGTCAACATAACTAGAAACAACAAACTTTCAGATTATCTTTCTGCCTTAATAAATGCATTATAACAACCCGTATGAAGTGGAATTTTAGCATTTAAGGACATAAATAAGTGAAAGAAAACAAAATATCTCACGAACGAGACCGGACAGTTCAAGGTACATCATCCTCCATTGCTTCTGCCCTCTGCTTCTTTCCACGTGGCGTTCTGTGTTTGGAATACACAGACCAAGGTTCCATCTTCGGCAATTCCGGCAGCGTGATGTCTGTCTGAGCTGGTAGCCAATTTGGTATCTGAATAGGGCGAATTCCCAAGCGTTACCAAGCTTCCTCCAGGTCATTCGGGGTATGAATCAGGATCCTCTTTCCCTCCTTAATGATAGCCAGTCCGAAAGGAAAAAGCCAGGTATAAGGCAAATTTATCTCCCGGAGTTTTGCCAACAATGGCCTCATAATGCGTCTCTTTGCCAGTGTAGACGCCGCTATGTCTTGATATAGCTGCAGAGTAGAGCCTTCAAACATCACCCTTTGCTGCTCTCTGTTAGCCATTAAGATGGCTGCCGTATCCACATAACTTAAAAGTCCACAGATGACGTCCCGTGGTGTGTCTGTCGGCTTAGGTCTCAGGGCCCGGTGGATCCATTCTATCACCACCTTTTCCGCCCTGTCTTCTCCTAGTAAGGAGGCAAATATTTGCCGCGCAATCGATGGTAAAGCCTCAGCTGCATACGATTCAGCTAGGCCCTTCAGCCTAATATTTTTTCTGCGGCTTCTGTTCTCCATATCTTTAATCATAGTTAGTGTCCTGTTCATTTGAGACTCCTGGGCTTGCAGTTTATGCCCCACCGAGTCAGCATGATTGACTGTGTCTGACATTGCCGACTCTAGAGCCTCTAATCTATACCCCATACGTTTAAAGTCTGACCTGAACTCCGTTATTTCCTTCATCACTGGCAGTATAGCTTGCTGTAGAGTTTTCTTAAGGAACAATTTAGTTATCCCTCCTGCTTCTGGGTTCGCCGCAGCGGCTCCACACATGCTGTCTGCATCCGAGTCGTCTTCAGATGCAGGATACGGCGCCATCTTGGAAGCTCCAGCCGCCGTTTGTGAGTCTCGTCTTTGCCGAAATTTATCCAGGTCAGCCTGTTGTTTTTGCGATCCTGGAGTGCTCGATGTGTCTCTGAGTTTGTCCTTTCCCGTTTTCACCATTTTAAGTAAGGTTGTGCCTCGTATTCTCTATGAATCTGAGCCGGCTTGTGAGGAGCACTATTTTATGCTGCCATCACTTTCAGCGGTCAGGCTCCGCCCCCATATGGTATATTATTGAGCCACATACATTATCTAGCCAAAAGTATGTGGACACCTGACCATCACAACTATATGAGCTTGTTGGACATCCCATTCCAAAACTATGGGCACGTCAGGATTTTAGTATTAGTGGCTCTTACCTTTTATTCATCTGAAACATTGGACACCTCCACTGCTGAATCTATTATCCAGGTTCTCTTGATTCCTGCCTCTCTGGATTTCTTGCCCTGATAGCCTTGATTGGTCTCACCCTTTTGGCTTAATATATAAACCTGAACCTTGCACTTGCTCTTTCCTAGACTACTGAGCTACCTGCCTGTAATCTAGTTCCTTTCTGCCTCTTTACAAACTCTTGTTGTCCACTTGTGTACCAAACTTGGTTTGTTTCCTGACTACGTCTCTCTGCCTCACGCTACAACGGTTGCTGCTGTACTGAACTCGGACTCTTTCCTGATCACGTTTTTGCTTCATACTAAAACTGTGGCTGCTTATCTCTGTACCGAACCTAGATTGTAACCTAATTATTCTTGCTATTTACACCTTCCTGTATGATCGTTTCAGCCACTAGACTCTGAATCTGCTCCAGACCTTGACAGGGTATTAATATATAGAGTTGAACTCCGTTGCGGCTAGAACAGCCTCCAGTCTATCCAGAAAGGCTTTCCACAAGAATCTGTGTCCATTCAGCCAAAAGAGCATTTGTGAAAGACTGATGTTAGACAAGAAGGTCTGGCTCGCATTCAGCATTCTTAATTCCCCCAAAGGAATTTGATGGAGTTAATGTCAGGACTCTGGGTAGGCCATTTGAGTTTACACCAAACTCGTCAAACTATGTCTTCTTGGTCCTCGCTTTAGGTACAGCGGTATAGTCATGCTGGAACAGGAAAGTGCCTTCCCTAAACTATTGCCACAAAGTTAGAAGCATATAATTGTCCAAAATTTATTTGTATGCTGTAGCACTAACATTACCCTTTAGAGGAAATAAGGGGCCTAGCATAATTCTAAACAAAAAAAAAGCCCCAGACCATTATCCTACTCTACTAAGACACTATGCATTCCAGTAGGTAGCGTTCTCCTAGTATCCACCAAACCCAGATTGATCTACCAGACTGCCAGATAGTGAAATGTGATTTATCACTCCAGGGAATATATTTCAACTGCTTCAGAGTCCAGTGATTGTGTGCTTTTCACCACTCCACCCGATGCTTGACATTATAGATAAGATAAACTTAGACAAGTGTGCAGCTGCTTGACCATGGATATCCTTTCATGAAGCTTCCAACGCACATTTCTTGTGCTGATGTCACTTCCAGAGGCAGTTTGGCACTCTATAGTGAGTGATACAACAGAGGATAGACAATTTTTGCATACCATGCACTTCAGCAATCGGCGGCCCCATTTTCTTGTGTTTGTGTGGTCTACTGCTTCGTGGTTGAATGGTTGTTACCCCTAGACCCTTCCACTTCACAATAATAGCACTTACATTTAAATGGGACAGATCTATCACAGGGGCGGACTTACCATTGGTGCAACCTGTGCAGGTGCACAAGGGACCATAAGATTAGGGGGCCCAGAGACGCCTTATAAGGAGTTAGCAGCTTTCTAATGTCTACAGTTTAACAATAACTGGTTTATTATCAGAGAAACTTAAGTTACATAGTTTGTATGGTTGAAAAAAGACACATGTCCATCAAGTTCAACCAAGGGATGGGAAAGTGGTAGTAAAAAATGTCTACACAGAGGAGCAATTTTTTTTTGTTCTAGGAAATTATCTAAGCCTTTTTTTAAACCATCTACTGTCCCTGCTGTAACCAGCTCCTGCGGTAGGCTATTCCATACATTTACCGTTCTCACAGTAAAGAAGGCTTGTCGCCTCTGCAGGATGAACTCTTCTTTTTCCAGACGGAGGGAGTGCCCCCTTGTTTTTTTGAGGGGGTTTTACATGGAACAGGATTTCACCTTATTTTTTGTATGTGCCATTCATATATTTATATAAGTTAATCATGTCCCCCCTTAGTCGTCTTTTTTCAAGGCTAAATAGGTTTAGTTCTTTTAATCTTTCCTCATAACTTAGATTCTCCAGGCCCCTTATTAGCTTCGTTGCTCTTCTTTGTATTTTTTCCAACTCCAGGGCATATTTTCTATGAACTGGAGCCCAGAACTGAACTGCATATTCTAGATGAGACCTTACTAATGCTTTGTAAAGTGGTAATATTACATCCCTGTCCCGCGAGTTCATGCCTCTTTTAATACACGACAATATCTTGCTGGCCTTTGAAGCAGCTGATTGACATTGCATGCTGTTTAGTTTATGATTTACAAGTTCACCCAGATCCTTCTCAACAAGTGAATCCCCCAGTGTAGCTCCCCCTAGGACATATGATGCATGCAGGTTGTTCGTACCCAGGTGCATAACTTTAAATTTATCTACATTAAACTTAATCTGCCAAGTGGACGCCCAAACACTCAGTTTGTTTAAATCCGCTTGCAATTCACGAACGTCTTCCATAGTCTGAACTATATTACATAGCTCGGTGTCATCTGCAAAAATAGAAATAGTGCTATTAATCCCATCCTCTATATAATTAATAAATAAATTATAAGGGTTTGTTCCTTTTTAGAGAGAAAGGAGTCGATATACTGTTCTTGCACAGGAGCCTCTGCTGTCTGTGTCCTCCCCTGATCTCTCAGATTAGAAATTTCACAAACTGACATGTGGCAAATGTGGGAACATATAACAGTGCCACGTTTAAAGCCACTGAGCTCTTTAGTATGACCCATACTGCTACCAATGGTTGTCCTTGGAGATTGCATGCCTGTGTGCTAGATTTAATGCATCTATTAGAAATGGATGTGGCTTAAACATCTGAACTTAATAATGAGGAAGGATGTCCACATACTTTTGGCCATATATTCTACCTATGTACTAGGTAATTATTTTTGGTTATATTCCATTATTTAAGAAGGCATGGCAGTGGTTTTAGAAGTGGCCTTTGGGTTGGGGGGGGGGGGGATTTGTCGTAGCAGGCTGCAAGTAACTGTACATGAGCTGTCCCATCATGGAAAAAAATCAACCAGAATTTATATGGCATGCAGTAGATTTTCAGACCATCAAAATGCCCTAGCTATCAATTTCCTCTGGATGTACGCAATGCATAGAGTGAAACCTGCCACCAAAATCACATGAAGATTTTTCCACTGATTTGCAGTGGATATGAAGGCTATTTCCACAGCGGAAAATTGTTTAATTGTTAAGAAATAGGTACTCAAAGAGGTTTATTCACATTGTACTTTGCAAAAGATCATTACTTGATATACTTTACTTGTCCCCAGCGGTGCCATGTATTTCCTGGATGAGGCAGAGGGCTGTGGACAAGATAGGCAATGTGCCCATGTGATCATCTCTGCTCCTAGCTCTCCCATGTCTCCCTGTACTCTTCTGGCTGTGCCTCACTGTATGTTCTTGTCTCCCCCCTCTACTATAGTCCATCGATTTGAAGGGGAGACAGAACCATAAAGAGCACATTAGAATAATGGTCAATATGAACTTTATTCTTGGTCAGTCTCAGACAGTTCATTTATTTAAGGAAGTGTCTCACTAACATGTTTCTTACATATATGTTCCCATAACACTGTTCTAATATAAAATGTTTGACTAAAAATTAAATACATCAGTTTTTTTTCTTATCGCTTAATTAACGCAATCTCATGTATTTAATTGAGGAGAGTCAACACACATTCTTGGCTGGTGCTAATGCTGATACAAACCTTTATATGCTTGCTCAGCTGCCCACATTGGTTTCTTAGTATCTCATAGAAGTCTATAGAACACATTGAAGTTTATGGAGCCGACAGATCATGTGCAGATACAAGTTTTTTGGGCATTCCAAGTCAGCTCTATTATGGCATGGCCTGGCATGCTCCAGACCAGGGCTGATACCTCTCTTTCCAAGGGGCAGTCAGCATCTGTATGGTCTGCCTCTACGGTATGGATTTGAACCACAGAAAAAGGAACATAGATGTCTTCAATTGCAACAGTTGAATCTTCCCAGGTGTTGCCAGTTTGGCAAATGTATCCAAATGAAACAGCGACAATTTCAAAACATTCCACAAGAACAGTCAAAGAGATGCAGACCTCTCTAGACTAAGCTATAGATAGTGGTCATTACTTTATAGTGAAGAAGAATCAAGACAAAAATTGGATGAAAGACAAAGATGGAAACTTCTGCTATCCAAGAGTAACATCAATGCTTGCCAAAAAAAAAGTTAATTCTGTATGTTCCAAATGCCTAACTTTTTAACCTTTACTTCAGGGAATGTGCAATGAAAGGTTGTTAACACTCCTATGCAGGCATATAAAATGTCAACTGTAGGTGAAAAGTAAAAATAAACTACAGAGTTCTGTGTTAAGATTGTGTGGTGTATTTGGCAAAATTATTGTTCTTAGACTTGCACTAAGAGGATCTATTGAAAATGACAAAAAGTTCAAAAACCTTGGCCTTTCTAACAGCGTATGCCTAACAATCATGTACGATCAAAGCTAATTTAGGGGTCGACAACCACCAGTTCCCCAACTGTTATTACATCTGTCATGACCTTTTGTCAGGCACTGACACAAAATGATGCTGGGTATAAACAGCTTTTGACAGAGTTCAGGTGTTTATGGAACCTAAAATTGTATGTCTCTGCCCTTTCACTCTTAACACAGAATATGTATATCTCCCATAATGCGCTTCACAATATAATGAAGACGTATGCAAGAATTGGTATAATTTAAAAGAAGTGCATATTTTATTATTTAAATGAATGGAAAGTGTTGCCTCTCTTTAACACTGACTGCTAAACCTGCGTTGCTATTTTTATTAGCACTTTTGCTCTTTTCACTTTTTTTTACTCTTAGTTTTTTTTTTACTCTGTGAAGTGTAGAAAAATCTGTTGCTATCTGAAAATGATCAGCGAGCATCCTGGTCAAATGACCTGAGTAAAATATGAATACCTCATGACCCAGGCTGCATGGGGCAAATAGAGACACACAATGAAAATAACATCCATGAACAGCTGCTTGTTGACAGTTTCCAAGTAGCAATCGGATATTTTGTTTACAATACACAGTTTAATATCATATAAGGTCATAAAATATATTACAGAGATACTAGCTTTTACGGTGGTTGACTTAATAGCTAATTCTACTAAAGTGTGAAGCTGCACTTTAATATTACCACTCTGACAAGAATCTGAATATAAAATGAACTAACATGAAATATCAAAATATAAAAAAAAAGTTCTATGAAAGTTAAATGCATATTATTTTGTTTGCAAAACTCCATTGTGACAGTTACAAGGGTGTAGTTTAGGCAACCCTTTGCATATGCCCCACTTGAAACCACTTGAGTTTGGAGACATATTAAGTGCTTCTCTCTGCTTTTAATGGCTACTTTTTGCAGTACTGCATAACAGGTATTTATGAAGACATTACTCTGGTGATATCAGCTAAAGGTATACCCACAATATCAAAGGGTTTGTCAAAACCAGGCAACATTTTTATATTCAAACCAATTTCCAATTCCATATCCAATTGAAAGTAGAGAAGTATGAGCAGGTAAGTAATGCGGTGCTGCAGTGACCAAAGCAGTTTCTTATCTAAATGACGACAACCCCATTGACGTTAAAAACTGGTACTTTGAGACATTCGGGCAGATTTACTATGCTGTCTCATGTTTAGACAGTGAAAACTTAGACAATGCGGTCAGAACATCCGCCAAATTTACCAAAGCGGTTTACACTGTATGATAAATTTGGCGCATCTTGCCAGACATGTTAGACACTTTTCTCTTCCTTATACCACCTCTTGGTTGACTTAGTTTTGGCGCAACTTTGGCTCAATTTAAGATACAACATTTCTGTTAGACTTTCCTATAAGCCATGCCCTTTTCCGAGTGCTGTGCAAAAATTGTCTAAAACAGGGGCAGTGCTTCATAGGAGCCACTAAAAAATACAATATACTGCAATACATAAGTATTGCAGTATATTGTGCAAATGATCCACCTATCGCAGGTCAAAGTCTCCTAGGGGAACTAATAAAAAACTAAACAAGCAGTTGCATAAAAACATTTTTTTCTATCCAAAAAATAATAATAATAATATTTTTTTCCCTAAAGTAATAAAAAAAAAAGAAGAAACATAATTGATATCGCCAAATACCAAAAAGCACAAACTATTACAATATAACATTATTTAACCAGGCATTGTGAAAAAATATGTAAACGCCAGATATGCTATCTTTTGGTCACCTCACCCTTCCACAAAAAAATAAGTAAAATTGATCAAAAAGTTACACATACCCAAAAATGATACTAATAAAAACTACAGCTCACCTCGCAAAAAACACCGCTCCATCTATGTAAATATAAAAAAGTTATGGCTCTATAAATATGGCGACACAAAATTTTTTTTGTTAGTAATTGTTTTTTTCTTTGTAAGAGCAGTAAAACATAAAACAATTATATCAATTTGGTTTTACAGTAATCGTATTGACCTTCAGAATAAAGTTAACATGTCATTTTTACCACACGGTGAATGGCGTAAAAAAATAAATAAAAGACAACGGAGAAATCGCTGTTTGTTTTTTTTTAAAGGTAACAAAATCGAAATGTCACAATTACAATGTATTAATGCACAATTGTAAAGATGAATCAAAATGACAGAGGTCAAAAGAATGATGGTCAATTGACCGGTATATAGTTATAGTAATAGTCCTATTAACCCCTTCCCGACATTTGACGTACATGTACGTCATGGAAAGTATTGACTTCCCGCAAAATGCCGTACATGTACGTCAAACGGGAAAACAGTTATTAAAAAAAATGAGAAGGTTTTAAAGTAAAGATGGCTGCTGTTCATAACAGCAGGCCATCTGTACACAATGCCCAGGGGGGTGTCGCCTCCCCCCCCCCGCATCGGCGATCGCCGCCATTGGCCGGTCAATTCAGACCGGCCAATTCCGGCCGTTTGCGGCTTTAGCCTATTACTGTGCCACAGGGCACAGTGATATGGTGGTGATTGGTGCTGTCTAGGACAGCACCAATCACTACCATCTTCCACATAAAAAATGGCGGTGATGCCAGCCCCCCGATCGCTACGGTTGGTCGGTCTGCACCGACCGACCAATCGCAGCCATGGCGGGTGTTTGAAACACCCTTCACCAGCCCTGCCCACCTCATTCCGGTTAGGAACGGTGAGCAGAGCTGGTGTGACCGTCTGTGAAGCCAACTTACCGAATCTGAGGCCTTCTGTGCTGCGATCCTGCTGTGACGTCTTCACCCGACGGCTTCCTGCTGCAGAGTGAACCGTCATCATCATCATCTGTGCTGCTGCTGATTTTTTTTTTTTTTTTGCAGCAGCACTTGTTTTTTCCTAAACGTCTTATCCCTGTACCCTCCCCCCCCCCATCCCCCCTCCCCCTCTTTCCCTTTTTACGTCCTGCGGCTGCGGATCAGTGACCGCCATCACTGACCGCCAATTTTTGGCACAGGACTTACTTTTTTTTTTGCATCTCCCTGTGTGCGCCCTGCGGCCACTGAGTGCTGATCAGTGACCGCCATCACTGATCAGCATCCGTGGTAATTTTTTAAATTTTTTGGCCTTTTTTTATTACTGCACCTTTTTTTTTGTGTGCGCCCTGCGGCTACTGAGTGCTGAGTCTAATAATCAGCCTCAGTGGTAATTTGTTTACGCAGGTTTCTTTCTGGCCTTTTTTTTTTATAAAACTGTAAAAAAGAGTAGCATTAGAGAGCAGAAGTTATAGCTATATATTTTTTTATACAGTTTGAATAAATTTACATCTTATAGTTAGCGTCCATTTAGTGACGGACATTCAGTCCGTTCACTAAATTTTTGATAGCGTAGCGACAGTTTTAGTATAAATTTATATCTTCTAGTCAGGGTCCGTTTAGTGACGGACATTCAGTCCGTTCACTAAATTTTTGATAGCGTAGCGACAGTTTTAGTATAAATTTATATCTTCTAGTCAGCGTCCGTTTAGTGACGGACATTCAGTCCGTTCACTAAATTTTTGATAGCGTAGCGACAGTTTTAGTATAAATTTATATCTTCTAGTCAGCGTCCGTTTAGTGACGGACATTCAGTCCGTTCACTAAATTTTTGATAGCGTAGCGACAGTTTTAGTATAAATTTATATCTTCTAGTCAGCGTCCGTTTAGTGACGGACATTCAGTCCGTTCACTAAATTTTTGATAGCGTAGCGACAGTTTTAGTATAAATTTATATCTTCTAGTCAGCATCCGTTTAGTGACGGACATTCAGTCCGTTCACTAAATTTTTGATAGCGTAGCGACAGTTTTAGAGTAAATTTACAGCGTTATAGTTAGAGTTAAGTTATTTATTTGTTAGTGTCAGGTAGTCAGGAATTTTTCTTTTTCTTCTCTTCCTTTTTTTTTTTTTCAATAAATTTCATATACACGTGTAAAAGCACAACACACAACCACCTCTAAAAATAAATTATTACACGTGTTGAAGCACTACATACCCC
Organism: Rhinoderma darwinii; assembly: GCF_050947455.1. NCBI lineage: Eukaryota > Metazoa > Chordata > Amphibia > Anura > Rhinodermatidae > Rhinoderma > Rhinoderma darwinii. Next base: position 344,613,067 of record NC_134689.1, read on the forward strand.
CCTAATAAAAATGTCCCAATCATCCCAAAGGCTCTACTCCGCTGAGAAGGCATACGCCATCCTGGCCTCTGACACTGAATCGGCCAGCGAGGGAGAAGAGGAAATTGCCCCATTCATCTTGACCTCCTCCTCATCATCCTCATCCAGTGATGAGGAACCCCCACAAAGGCGCCCCAGGGCATCAGCTCAGGCAACCCCCCAAATTAGTGATATCGTGTGGAACCCACCCCCTGATAATTATGAGCCTCACATTCCGGATTTCACAGGAAGCTCAGGAATTCGGTTAGAGACTGCAGGCCTCACGGAAATTGACTTTTTCAAGGTCTTTTTCTCTGAGGATTTGGTTAATTTAATGGTGGCCCAAACAAATTTATACGCCCAGCAATTTTTAGCCCGAAACCCCACTTCATCATTTGCTAGGTGGACCCCCATAGAGGCAGCAGAAATGATGACATTTTGGGGCCTTGTTCTACATATGGGCCTAGTAAAAAAGCCAGAGATTAGGCAATACTGGAGTGCGGACATTTTATACAGCACCCCATTATACCGCATGGCAATGACCCGGACACGATTTGAAATCATTCTGAAATTTTTGCATTATAGTGATAATGCACAGTGCCCACCCCGTGATGACCCCACATACGATCGCCTTTTCAAAATCAGGCCAGTCATTGATAATTTCTGCACCAAATTTCCTGAAGTGTACACCCCCGAAAAGAATATAGCAATAGACGAGTCCCTTGTACATTTTAAGGGGAGACTAAAATTCCGCCAATACCTGCCAAGCAAGAGGGCGAGGTACGGAATTAAAATGTACAAGCTGTGCGAGAGCAGCTCAGGGTACACCTATAGGTTTAGGGTTTATGAAGGGAAGGACACCAGGATAGAACCCCGAGAATGCCCACCTGTCCTGGGAGTTAGTGGGAAAATAGTGTGGGATTTGATGCACCCACTGCTGGACCAGGGTTATCACCTTTACGTGGATAACTTCTACACCAGCATCCCACTATTTAAATGCCTCTCCACCAGAAATACTTCAGCATGCGGCACCGTGCGCAAAAACCAGAGAGGCCTCTCTAAATATCTGATTGCGCAACCACTAAGAAAGGGAGAAAGCAGGGCACTACACAGCGATAACTTGTTGCTGGTCAAGTATAAGGACAAGAGGGATGTCCTTATGTTGACCACAATACATGGTTGTGGCAGCACCTCTGTACCTGTCCGAGGTACCACCACAATGACCTCCAAGCCAGACTGCATCCTCGGCTACAATAAGTACATGGGAGGGGTTGATCTCTCTGATCAAGTACTAAAGCCATACAGTGCCATGCGGAAAACAAAGGTGTGGTATAAAAAGCTGGCCGTGCACATGGTACAGATGGCATTTTATAACGCTTACGTGCTATACCAATCAATGTGCAGGCCGGACAGGGACATTCCTTAATTTTCAAGAGGTGGTTATCAAGGCAATTGTATTTGGGAACAAGGAAGGGGAGGGCCCCAGTACTTCTAGATGTGATGGTCCACGTATTGTACCAGGGCAACATTTTCCCGGCGAAATCCCCTCCACTAGTAAAAAGGGAAGGAACCAAAAAAGGTGCAAAGTCTGTTACAAAACGGGGAGAAGACGATACACCATTTATCAGTGCGACACCTGCCCCGACAAACCTGCCCTGTGTATAAAGGAGTGCTTCAAAGTTTATCACACATCCATGGATTTTTAATTGGATCATTTATTTAAATGCTCACTATACCCCTAAATAATTTCCTTGAGCGGCATGATTTCCCAAAAGGGGTCAATTTTGGGGGGTTTCCACTGTTTTGTCCCCTCAGGGGCTTTGCAAATGCAACATTGCCACTGCAAACCATTCCTGATAAATTTGAGCTCCAAATGGCGTTCTTTCCCTTCTCAGCCTTGCCGTGTGTCCAAACAGCTGTTTATGACCACATGTGGGGTACTGTTTTACTCGGTAGAAATAGCTTTACAAATTTTGTAGAGCTTTTTCTCCTTTTGTCCTTGTGGGAATGAAAAAAAATTAGCTAAACCTACGTTTTATTGGGAAAAATTTAGATTTTCATTTTCACGTCCTACTTCCAATAATTTCTGCAAAAATCCTGTGGAGTCAAAATGCTCACTATGCCCCTAGATAATTTCCTGAAGGGGTGTAGTTTCCAAAATGGGGTCACTTGGGGGGGGTTTCCACTGTTTTGTCCCCTCAGGGGCTTTGCAAATGCAACATTGCCACTGCAAACCATTCCTGATAAATTTGAGCTCCAAATGGCGTTCTTTCCCTTCTCAGCCTTGCCGTGTGTCCAAACAGCTGTTTATGACCACATGTGGGGTACTGTTTTACTCGGTAGAAATAGCTTTACAAATTTTGTAGAGCTTTTTCTCCCTTTGTCCTTGTGGGAATGAAAAAAAATTAGCTAAACCTACGTTTTATTGGGAAAAATGTAGATTTTCATTTTCACGTCCTACTTCCAATAATTTCTGAAAAAATCCTGTGGGGTCAAAATGCTCACTATGCCCCTAGATAATTTCCTGAAGGGGTGTAGTTTCCAAAATTAGGTCACTTGTGGGGGGTTTCCACTGTTTTGTCCCCTCAGGGCTTTGCAAATGCGACATGGCCTCCGCAAACCATTCCTGCTAAATTTGAGCTCCAAAAGTCAAATGGCGTTCCTTCCCTTCTAAGCCCTGCCGTGTGTCCAAACAGCAGTCTATGACCAAATGTGGGGTACCGTTTTACTCGGGACAAACTGCTCTACAAATTTTGTGGTGCTTTTTTTCCTTAAGTCCTTGTGGGAATGAAAAAAAATTCGCTAAACCTACGTATTATTGGGAAAAATGTAGATTTTCATTTTCACGTCCTACTTCCAATAATTTCTGCAAAAATCCTGTGGGGTCAAAATGCTCAATATGCCCCTAGATAATTTCCTGAAGGGGTTTAGTTTCCAAAATGGGGTCACTTGTGGGGGGATTCCACTGTTTTGTCCCCTCAGGGGCTTTGCAAATGCGACATGGCCTCCGCAAACCATTCCTGCTAAATTTGAGCTCCAAAAGTCAAATGGCGTTCCTTCCCTTTTAAGCCCTGCCGTGTGTCCAAACAGCAGTCTATGACCACATGTGGGGTACTGTTTTACTCGGGACAAACTGCTCTACAAATTTTGTGGTGCTTTTTTTCCTTAAGTCCTTGTGGGAATGAAAAAAAATTAGCTAAACCTACGTATTATTGGGAAAAATGTAGATTTTCATTTTCACGTCCTACTTCCAATAATTTCTGCAAAAATCCTGTGGGGTCAAAATGCTCACTATACCCCTAGATAATTTCCTCAAGGGGTTTAGTTTCCAAAATGGGGTCACTTGTGGGGGGTTTCTACTGTTTTGGCACCGCAAGAGTCCTTCAAACCTGATATGGTGCCTAAAATATATTGTAATAAAAACAAGGCCCCAAAATCCTCTAGGTGCTCCTTTGCTTCTGAGGCCGGTGCTTCAGTCCATAAGCACGCTACAGCCACATGTGGGATATTTCTAAAAACTGCAGAATCTTGGCAATAACTATTGAGTTGCATATTTCTGTTGAAACTTTCTGTGTTACAAAAAAAAAATGGATTCAAAATGAATTTCTGCAAAAAAAAACGAAATTTGTAAATTTCACCTCTACTTTGCTTTAATTCCAGTGAAACGTCTAAAGGGTTAAGAAACTTTCTAAATGCTGTTTTGAATTCTTTGAGGGGTGCAGTTTTTAAAATGGGGTGACTTATTGGGGGTTTCTAATATATAAGGCCCTCAAAGCCACTTCAGAACTGAACTGCCCCCTGTAAAAATAGCCTTTTGAAATTTTCTTGAAAATGTGAGAAATTGCTGCTAAAGTTCTAAGCCTTGTGAGGTCATAGAAAAATAAAAGGATGTTCAAAAAACGATGCCAAACTAAAGTAGACATATGGGGGATGTTAGTTAGCAACATTTTTGTGTGTTATAACTGCCTGTCTTACAAGCAGATACATTTAAATTGATAAAAATGCTAATTTTTGAAATTTTTCACTATATTTTGGTGTTTTTCACAATTAAATACTGAATGTATCAACCAAATTTTACCACTATCTTAAAGACCAATGTGTCACGAGAAAACAATCTCAGAATCGGTTGGATAGGTACAAGCATTCCGACGTTATTACCACATAAAGTGAAACATGTCAGATTTGAAAAATGAGGCTCTGTCAGGAAGGTCAAAAGTGGCTAAAGAGGGAAGGGGTTAAAGGACAAGGAAGTGAGGGGAAGAAAAGAGAGCAAGGAGAAGAAGAAAAGGGGATGGGGAATGGGGGGGCAGGATGGATAAATGTGAGAACCAATCTACTAATAGCCATTGTCGATAATATTATTGCATTAGATTATCAGATAGATACATTCCAGAGAATTCTCAAAGTTCAACCAGTAGTGAAATTTGTCATGAGTATCCCGGATAGAGGCAGTAGGTTCCTCTATCCATACATTTCACCTTCTGAATTTTCTGATATCATAGGCGTGTTATGGGTGGGTCAACTTGCTTCCATAAAGCCAGTATGCAGGCTCGGACTGTGGTGTCTAAGTAGCGTATAATGGATTTCTTGTAGGTGGAGATAGGGATGTGACACAGATGTAACAGGAAAAGGCCAGGGGATTTGGGAAGAACAAAGTCAGTGAATTTTGAAGTTACATGCCAGATAGTGCCCCAAAAGGCAGTCAGCTTTGGGCAGCTCTAGAAGGTATGTAGAAGATCACCTACTTGAGTACCACATCTCCGGAATCTCATTTTTTTTTTACAATTTCACCCCACAAATATTTTTTTTTACAGTTCTTCAGTACATAATATGGTACATTAAATTGTCCCAAAACAAACAACAACTTGTCCCGGAAAAATCAAGCGCTCATGTGGCTTTATTGACAAAAACATATAAATAAATAAGGCTTTGGAAGGTGGGAAGGAAAAAGCATTAATAATAATTTAAAAAAATGGCTGTGGTAACTAGGGGTTAAAGGCTATGTACACCTTTGAAAGGGATTTTTTTTTATATTTATATAAAAGGGTCAATCAGTGTGATTGGTGCAACATTATAATTAGTCTTTTTTTTTTTTTTTATTAACTTTTTGAGTGATCCTGTCCCCTCACACCTCCTCCAGTCCCTCTCCCCAGCTGTCACTGGTCACCTAATTAAAATATTTAACCTCTCTCTTTCCTCTGGTATCTTTCCCTCCCCTTTTAAACATGCCATTATAAACCCATTACTGAAAAAAACTCCAAATCTCCAAACTCCTGGAACGCTTGGTCTACTCTCGTCTTATCCGCTATCTCTCTGCTAACTCCATTCTAGGCCCCTTACAATCTGGTTTCCGCACTCTACACTCCACAGAGACTGCCCTTGCTAAAGTCTCAAATGATCTCTTGGCGGCTAAATCTAACGGCAAATACTCTCTACTAATTCTTCTGGATCTCTCTGCTGCCTTTGACACTGTAGATCACAAACTCCTACTTAAGATTCTCCACTCTATTGGCCTCAAGGACGCTGCTCTCTCATGGTTTTCCTCCTATCTCTCTGACTGCTCGTTCAGCGTGTCATTTGCTGGTTCCACTTCTTCTCCTCTTCCCCTTGCTGTCGGGGTTCCTGAGGGATCAGTCCTAGGTTCGCTTCTCTTTTCTTTCTACACAGCTCCTATTGGACAAACCATCAGCAGATTTGGCTTCCAGTACCATCTCTACGCTGATGACACCCAATCATATGCCTCTTCCCGTGACATCACCCCTGCTCTAATACAAAACACCAGTGATTGTCTGTCCGCTGTTTCTAACATCATGTCCTCTCTCTATCTAAAACTGAATCTTTCTAAAACTGAGCTCCATGTGTTCCCACCATCTATTAACCTACCTAAACCTGATGTCTCCATCTCTGTGTGTGGCACTATCATCACTCCTAAGCAGCACGCCCGCTGTCTCTGGGTTATTTTTGACTCAGATCTTTCCTTTACTCCTCACATTCAATCACTTTCACGCTCCTGTCATTTTCACCTCAAAAATATCTCCAGAATCCGCTCTTTTCTTACGGAGGAAACCGCCAAAACTCTCATTGTTGCTCTGATTCACTCTCGTCTTGACTACTGTAACTCATTACTAATCGGTCTTCCCCTCACCAAACTCTCCCCTCTCCAATCTATCCTCAATGCAGCAGCCAGGCTCATATTTATAACCAACCGCTACACCAATGCCTCTAATCTGTGCCAGTCACTGCACTGGTTGCCCATCCCCTTCAGAATAAAATTCAAACTTATTACTCTCACCCACAAAGCTCTCCACAGTGCTGCACCTCCTTACTTCTCCTCCCTCATCTCTGTCTACCACCCTACTCTGGCTCTACGTTCTGCCAACGACCTTAGATTAAAGTCCTCCATAATCTGAACCGCCCACTCCCGTCTCCAAGATTTTTCTCATACTGCACCAGTCCACTGGAATGTGCTACCCCAGACAATCAGATTAATTCCCAATATCCTCAGTTTTAAACGTGCCCTGAAAACACATCTATTTAGACAGGCCTATAACATTCCCTAATCTGACTCCTTTCCATGCCCCCCTTGTAGATTAGTCATCAGAATAAGATTCCCTCACACTCCTTCTCTTCATGTCCGTCATACACGGATACTGGCTGGTGACCGGCTCATGCAGCTTTATGTGTATAAAAGATGGTCGGACTATTGTACATAACAAACACTGTTACACTTTGTGTCTCCTTTATTTCCTCATAGATTGTAAGCTCTTGCGAGCAGGGTCCTCACTCCTCAGGTTTGAATTGTAAATTAACTATGTAATGTCTGATATTGTTTGTTTCATGTTCCCTCTAAATTGTAAAGTGCTGCGTAATATGTTGGCGCTATATAAATAAAGATTATTATTATTATGTAGGTGGTGTAGTGAGGTGCCGCATACTGAGCTAGTGGAGAGCAAAGGGCCTATATACTGTTCTTGCACAGGGGTCTACTGCTATTTGTGTCAACATGCTGTAGATCTTTCCTAAGCAATGACAAGCCCTTTTGATCATGGGAGGCGCTCATTAATGGCCCCCTACATAGTTTGATTATTCGTCAAGTAAGGCAGAAATATGTGGCAGTGTGTCCCATGCTTTACATTAATGTTACTTCTGTACTTAGTTTGTGTTGCCTTCGAAAAAAACAGGCCCAACATGACAATATTAACACCAAAATTACTATTATTTTTTTAATATTATGATTGGGAACTCTATAGCTCTGCATAATAAAGAAAGAAAAAACATAGCATCCATTTCCCCAAAAAACAAACGTTTTATTCACCAAACATGTGCAATGTTTCGACCATGTAAGCAGACCATGCCCCTGCTGAATTATTTTGTCTGCAGGCGCCACTAGGAAAGAAATTTCAGATTTATACAGCTGCCAATGAGTTTAATGGTAGCTGTATAAATTAATATGCTGTAAGCACCACCAAATGGGAGTCAGAATTTATTTATTTAACTCTAACTAAAAATCTGTATATATACACACTATATTTCCTTACCTTCTTTTTCCCTACTAAAGTTAAAGTTCATTCTGTGAACTGTCAATGGGGTTTACGAGACCAAAAAAATTTATATTCTAAAGGCAACGAATGTGACAAAACAAAAGAAACATTATTCACCTGGTGGTTTGGTGATCCCATGTGACAGATGCATCACCGCTCCCGCCAGTGACTGGCTACAGTGGTCATGTGCGGGTAGTCGGCATGTCATCACTGCAGTACAGTTAACTAAGACTGGTGAGACCTCCAGTGCGGCAGTGCTGGAGTGTTGGGGGATATATCAGGTGAGTAATGTTTCTTTTGTTATTTTATCCCATTCCCTGCCTCTATCCAATTTTATTTTGGTCTCGGAAAACCACTTTCATTTTTCGATAGAGGCCTATGGTTTCATTGTTTTCTCATGACTCCTCTGAAGTACCCTAAAAGCATCTGAAGTTGTTGCATTCTAAAACCTCTCACTACAGATGGATCAAAGTTTAACTTGACTCTGATAACTTGCTGCAGCGTGATATCACGCAACAAAAGCCAGTGGAAAAGTGAATTTTTTTTGGCACAGTGTATTCAACGCATTGAGAATTAAATAGGAACTACACTTTCATCAAACTTCTGATATGTCTTAGAAACATATCATAAGTTTGGGTCGGTGGGTGTCTGGGAGACCCCACCGTTGCTGTATTGAAGGTGCACGAGCGCTCAGATGAGTGCTTTGCTCCTTCAACTGTGATCAGCACTCATCATCTGATTGAAGATGGTTTACATAGAACGTCTATAAGAACTGTCTTAATCTCGACAGGGAGCGCCGATTACAGCCGAAGGTGCAAGGCGCTCAGCTGAGCTCTTCTGCACCTTCGTTTCAGAAGGTGGTGGTCTCAGCACTCAGATTCCCACCAATCCAAACTTGTGATATGTCTCTATGACATACCAAAAGTTTGATGAAAGTGTAGTTACTCTTTAATTTGAAGATTGCTATATATGTATTGTAGCAGTGCAGCTACTGGACAGTGCAGAAACTGACAGGTTTTAAGAAACCAGGTAACATGTACAGCAGAGAGGGTTTTCTCTGCTGTTACTTGGGTGTAAAACCTGCAATAGGGCCTGGTTTGCTGGAGTGTGAAGGAGAAGGGCGGCTTCCACTCCATACAGACAGTCCATGTCTTGGGCTGTCTGATGAGCCTAGGTAGGCTTCACCTGAGTTGGCTCTTTAATTGAGGTGTGTGCTGTTCACACAGGGCTCTCAGTCTGGGGAAGACAGGCATGCTAGCCTGTGAGAGTCACCGCCGTGTAAGGTACAAACTGCCTATGTTTTAAGGTGCTGGGCACAAGTCTGAGTGTCTCGTAGTGAGGGACACTGAATGTGTTAGTTAGAGGCTGGTGGCCTAGGATTTATTTTGTATGTTTTTTTGTTGTAACACTGCTCGCTGTGGTGAAGACAATAAAGCTAGCTGCGGCTGGTTTAAACTTTTATTCAATGAGTTGGAGTGAACTTTATATATGTACCAACCATCTCACCCTGGAGATGGCGATCCTGTGAGCTAAGTGGTCCCCAAGATGTCACAGTATGCAACCACAAAAGGAAAAATAAAAGATCTTAACATTAAATAATACAGTAACAATAAACATAACACATGTAAAATTATTCTACTCCTGCAATGCTTTAGTGCTATACCAGGAATGGTTAAATCACCAGTAAGATCTTGCCAGACCTCAGCATGTTTACTAAAAATGATTTATGAAAAGACAACGAGGGACGGGTACACTTCTGTTCTATTAGATCTACTTGGAATATCCTGTTGATCTTGTTGTTTTCTTCTCCATGCAGACTATAAACAAATATGAAGTCATTAGTGAGCTGATTGGATAGCGCAGACAAGTGTAGAAGAGGACATCTGCTTATATCCACTCATGAGGGTCCAGCTCTGGATGAGTGACCTTCTTATTAGGTCATCGTAGTTTCTGTTCTGCTCTAGCTTATTATTGACTGAAAATGATTCCCTGACGCAAGGAGCGCATATATTCTAGGTTACAATGTTAAGCAGATGCCAGCATTATTAGAGCCAAAAATGGGAAGATTATTTATTTTATTTTTTTTCAAAAACATTGTTATGTTTGAGGCTGCATTAAACATCACTTTAGTCATTTACTTATTTCTTGGAAAACCTTTGAAATCTATTGTATATTTCTACATAGACAGTACAAGCTTCACTTATTATATCAGGACAGACTAATTCTGTGAAAAATAAAGGGGTTGTCCCAGTGGTGGATTACGTAGACCATAGGCCCTGGGCTGTTACCCAAACTTGGGCCCACCTGCCGTGCCGTAACTTGTTATTTCTACCTTTTTGTGTAAGCATTAACAAATGGGTGTTATGATTCTCCTTGTCACAGGGCTGTGTCCCTACATAATCACAGTCTTCAACCATCGCTGACAGTATCAGACAGTGCAGGGACGCATCCTTCTGACAAGGGGAATGGTAACACCAATTTTTCTATCAGTCCTGGACTGCACAAAGTTTTTTTGTGAAATACAAGGTTTTCCTATAATAAACATGTCAGGAGAGGTGACAGATTCTCCATAAAACTAGTGACTCACAGGTGACGACTTAGCAGATTCTAGTATTTTTTTTCCTCTTTTCTTCTCCATCCGGTCCAGACTTCATGACGACTTCTCCCAGCTATGACCCATTTCTGCAGAATTTACCACTCAGATGTCTTCGGCTCTTCACTTTTCCAACATTTCCACACCTATAAACGAAGGTAAAATGATCATAGTGCCACACTATGTCCTAAATATAATATCACCATGCTCTGTGCCCCTGAATGAAATAGTACCAAACATTGTGCCCCTGAATATAATCGTGTCACACACTGTAAAGTAAAGCACCACGTAGAGTGCCCCCTGTAGATAACGCCACATCCCCCATGTAGATAGCGCCACACACACCCCCTGTAGATAGCATTACACACAGACCCCTCTAGATAGTGTGACACAGCGCTTCCTCCCTTGTATATAGTGCCACACAGTGCTTCCCCTTGTATATAGTGCTACATAGAGCTTCCCCCCTTGTATATAGTGCCACACAGTTCTCCCACCCTTGTATATGGTATCACACAGCACTTCCCCCCTTGTATATAGTGCCACACAGCACTTCCCCCTTGTATATAGTGCCACACCGTGCTTCCCCCTTGTATATAATGCTACACCACTCTACCCCTTTATATAGAGTCACACAGCGCTTCCTCCCCTTGTATATAGTGTCACTCACATAGTGCTTCCCCCCTTGTATATAGTGTCTCACAGCGCTCCCCCACCCATGTATATAGTGCCACACAGTGCCTACCCCCCTTTTATATAGTGCTACACAGCACCCCACTCTTGTATATAGGGTCACACAGCGCTTCACCTCATGTATAGTGCTGCACAGCATTTCCCCCTTGTATATAGTGCTACACAGCACTCCCCCTTGTATATAGTGCTAGACAGTGCTTCCCCCATTGTATATAGTGCTACATAGCACTCCCACTTGTATATAGTGCTACACAGTGCTTCCCTCATTGTATATAGTGGTACACAGCGCTCCCTCCCATTGTATATAGTGCTACATAGCGCTCCCCCTTGCATATAGTGCTACACAGCGCTTCCCCCTTGTATATAGTGATACACAGCACTCCCCCTTGTATATAGTGCTACACAGCGCTTCCCCCATGTATATAGTGCTACACAGCGCTTCCCCCATTGTATATAGTGCCACATAGCACTCCCATTTGTATATAGTGCTACACAGTGCTTCCCCCATTGTATATAGTGCTACACAGCGCTCCCTCCCATTGTATATAGTGCTACATAGCGCTCCCCCCTTGTATATAGTGCTACACAGTGCTTCCCCTCTTGTATATAGTGCTACACAACACTCTCCCTTGTATATAGTGCTACACAGCGCTTCCCCCATTGTATATAGTGCCACATAGCACTCCCACTTGTATATAGTGCTACACAGCGCTTCCCCTATTGTATATAGTGCTACACAGCGCTCCCTCCCATTGTATATAGTGCTACATAGCGCTCCCCTTGTATATAGTGCTACACAGTGCTTCCCCCTTGTATATAGTGCTGCACAGCGCTCCCCCTTGTATATAGTGCTGCATAGCGCTCCCCCCTTGTATATAGTGCTACACAGCACTCCCCCCAAATGAAAACAAATAAAATAAAAAATGTTTTACTTACCTTGCCCCGTTCCCGCGACGGACGGATTGCTGCACATCCTGTGGGCGGGACGCATGTGTAGACCAACGTGATGCAGTGACGTCATCGTGCCGACCTGCGCAGGGAGTCTTCCCTGCCCATTATAGGCTGCAGGCCTAACGTGGCCTGCAGCCTATAGTATACATTTGTATCTGCATCCTGCATCCTGCGTTCGGGGCCTCCTACGATTCTAGAGACGCCACCAGGCATGAGGGTGCCCGTCCGGTCATGTGCGGTTCGGGTGGCCATGCGCCCCGAGCGGCCACACGAACCGCCCTAATAATGATCCGCTACTGGGTTGTCCGCCTTGGAAAGGTACCCTTACATCAAGCTAATAACAGGGTAGCTTGCTACTGGTTCAAAGACAAAAATGTATAGGTATGAATATAACAGTAATGGAATTGGAAATAACAAAAAAGATATAATAAATCTTGAAGATATATATATATATATATATATATATATATATATATATATATATATATTAACACACATCTTAGCACCCGCAAGGTGCATCTGCATCTTTTTGTCTTTGAATATGTTGCATTGTAGTCACAGCAGATTAGCACCTACACATTTATATCATGTTCCAGTAGATAATGATCTCCTGCTTTTGTAACGTTTCATCTACACCGAACACATAGTTATCTCCCAACCCTGTAGTATGCAAAATCACACATCACATGCCCCTAGTCTTCACTGCTTCCTGCTTTCCCTCCGCTCTTTGGAGGTTTCGTGTTTCACATCATGGGCAGCAGAATATGTAGTGTCTACTAAAACAACAGTATAGCAGGGCTTTGTCACAGTAGCAGACAGTAATTAAGTAAATAAGTAATTACAATAAATCTTACACCTTGTAATAAAGGGGCATCCAGGCAGCTGTAAATATAGTAAATGCAAGTGAGAGGAATCATGGGAACTGTAGTCATTTACATGGTGCAAGTACTGGCAAAATGAAAACAGTGCTGCACAGAGATGGGCAACATAATAAAAATGAAAAACAACTACTTTGAGCTATGATGACATCATCTGGTGACCATTCAGACACATATAGGCACTCTTCCGTTTTTTTTATTCATAAGCTTGGAAAACCCCTTTAAAGAGGCTCTGTCACCAGATTTTCAAACCCCTATCTCCTATTGCAGCAGATCGGCGCTGTAATGTAGATAACAGTAAAGTTTGTTTTTTTTCAAAAACGAGCATTTTTGGACCTAGTTATGACCATTTTTATTGTTTTACTAGCTGGGCGTTGTGAATGGAAGTGTATGATGCTGACGAATCAGCATCATCCACTTCTATTCACAACGCCCAGCTTCTGGCAGTGCACAGACACACAGCGTGTCCTCGCGAGATCACGCTGTGACATCACTCACTTCCGCCCACAGGAACTTCGGATGAGCGAGGACACGCTGTGTGTCTGAACTGCCAGAAGCTGGGTGGTAACGAAGAGAAGTGGATGATGCTGATTCGTGAGCATCATACACTTCTATTCACAACGCCCAGCTAGTAAAACAAGTAAAAACGCCCAGATGTACACACACAATACACGCCCAGTTGGACATAACTTTAAACATGCCCAGTTGTACTTAAGAAAGGCTCATTTGCATAAATATAAAAATGGTCATAACTTGGCCAAAAATGCTCGTTTTTGAAAAAAAACGTTACTGTTATCTACATTGCAGCGCCGATCTGCTGCAATGCGAGATAGGGGTTTGAAAATCTGGTGACAGAGCCTCTTTAAAGGTAGTTCTGCTCAATGTATAACGTTTTACTTGATGTGATTGGAAATTCTCAGTCAGGATCGCTTTATGTACAGAATTTTATTATCCTGCTTTGACAGTATCCTGTTTGCGCAAAATTACACTCTAGTGCCATGTCCAGACTGACAAATATGTTTTCGATACCCTCATTTCAATGCATCTTGGTCTGATTGATATTTGTGTTACTTTGGACCTATATATTACACACACTCACATAACACTTTTAATAGAATATAAATGAAACCTGAGAGAGACCATATGGAAGGGGCCTGCCATTAATTCTATCTTGAAATGTTCTGTAGATGATTAGTTAGGGATATCAGCCATATGTGGATTTTATTTTCCTGACAAACATAAATCTTCCCATCCCCATGATAAATAAAACACATTTTCACATCTGCACATTTACTTTACAAATTCGGCAGCGCTTCAAGGATGGAAGCAGAGACTTCTGGTTTCGGAGGAACTTTGCTGTTATTTAGCTTTTGGATCTTATCTTTGGATGTAAACACTATGCTAGAACAATCAATGTAAAGTACTCCGGTGCTAAGGCAGAGATCCATTATTTGTTTTAACGAATTACAATTTGTACATTACCATACGGTTTATTTTACTAAAATATGAATTCAAATTTTATTCTGTGTTGTTTTTTTTTTTGTACCAGTCACTGCCATTGTGCCAGCATATCTATACAAATAAATCTTCAAAGAAGGTAAGTGATGTCACAAAAATTCATGCACTTTGGTTTGGTACGATTATTTTTTGAGTAAAGTAAAGAATAAATCTTGTTTTATAAAGTAGGGCTCCACAGAAGGAGAACCCTAAAGAAACACTCCAGGCAAAAATACACTGTGTTATGGCGCTTAGAATATGAAATAAATAATACTTGTGTCATGCACCACCCCCTTAGGCACCGCACTAAGCATAATACAGGTTATCAGTTGTGCCCCTCAAGTAACTTCCTCCCTCCACTCCAAAGCCCACCCAGTCTAATTTTTTCCCAGTTCCCTTTGGAAAAAGAGAAGAGAGAGTGTATCTGTCCAAAAAAAATTTCCCTATTTACTGTAGAAACACTAACGTGACACGGTGGTCGTGGTGACTGGTGATTATACAACTGCCGTACTACCTCAACACACACAACTGTGTTTAAACTAAAAGGCATGTTCAGATGCAGAAAATTTCCGCAGCAACATTTTTCTTCAAATTTGTTGCAGTTACGCAAGGAATCTGTTGCAAAATCCGCATATGTGAGGGTTCATCCTAACAGGGTGGATTTCACAGCTGAAATCCACCTTTAAAATCCTCTGTTTCTCTGCAACAGACTGAGCATGGTGTGAAATGTAAAATTCTGCACCGCAGGTTACTAACCACACTGTTGTTTTCTGCAACTATAAAGCTATAGAAACCAAGAAAAGAAAAGACTGCTGCAGATTTCCACTGCGACCTGTCCACAGCATAATTCCGTTGCAAATCTGAGAGATCGGAAGATGCACCAAAGGAAATTGGGATTGTGAAACAGCACACGTTGGCTGCCATGCTTAACTTTACTATTCTGTTAGTCACTGTAGGTACAGCAGTATGAAATTTCCTTTTATTAGGGTAAGCCTGTCTACCCAGCATGTAATATAGATTGACCAAACTTTTCATTTTCATTTTTTTGATATAACACCATCATTGTCAGTGTATATTGTAATCCAGAACAGGATTGGGAACATCAAAATGTAATTACAATTATTAAAGTGTAGCTAAATGTTCGACAAACTTCTAACGTGTCATAGTGACATGTCAGAACTTTGTATTGGTGGGGGGTCCGAGCGAAGAACGAAGCAGCTGTAGCGTTCGTGTGAGCGCTCAGCTGCTTTGTTTCTGTTCAGCTTTTTCAGGAAATAAATGTATCGGAGTACGGGCTCATAGACTTCCTATTGAGTCCGTACACCGATACATTTATTTCCGGAATAAGACGAACAGACACGAAGCATCTGAGCGCTCACACGAACGCTTCAGCTGCTTCGTTGTAGCGATTGGTGGGGGTCTCAGTGCTCGGACCCCCACGAATCCAAACTTCTGACATGTCACTATGACATGTCAGAAGTTTGTCAAATGTTTAGATACACTTTTTTAGCTACACGTTTAGCAAAATGTTTAAAAAATTCTCAAAACACTGTACACAGGACAGGAGGTTAAATTCTAAATAAAAACAGATTACTACAACATTGTTTCCACCTTCTTTTTGAAATACAGTAAAAATATTTTTTTAAGCTTTACCATTTGTATTTATTAATAATAAACCCCTTAATGACCAGCCTATTTTGGACCTTAATGACCAAGCTATTTTTTACGTTTTTCAATCGTCGCATTCCAAGAGCTATAACGCTTTCATTTTTGCGTCGACATAGCTGTATAAGGTCTTGTTTTTTGCGGGACAAGTTGTATTTTTTAATAGCATCATTTTTAGGTACATATTATTTATTGATTAACTTTTATTAACTTTTTTTTGGGGGGGAATAGAAAAAAATCTGACATTTCGCCACCCTTTTTTGCGTCCTAAATCTACGTCGTTTACCGTGTGGTATAAATAACACAATAACTTTATTCAGCGGGTTGTTACGATTGCAACGATACCAAATTTGTATAGTTTTTGTATGTTTTACTACTTTTACACAGTAAAAACGCTTTCTTTTCAAAATTATTTGTTTTTGGGTCTCCATATTTGAAGAGCCGTAACGTTTTTATTTCTTCGCCGATGCTGTTGTATGAGGGCTTTTTTTTGCGGGAAGACTTGTAGTTTTTATTGGTACCATTTTGGAGTAGATGCGACTTTTTGATCACTTTTTATAAAATTTTTCAGTATTCAAAGAAAACAGCAATTTTTCCATAGTTTTTTATTAATTTTTTTACGGTGTTCACCGTGCGGGTTAAATAATGTAATAGATTTATAGTCGGGGTCGTTACGGACGCGGCAATACCAAATATGTGTAACTTTTTAACTTTATTTTGTTTTTTTAATAGTAAAGCATTGTGTAAGTGGAAAAGCTGGGTTTTTCATTTTTTTTCAATTTTTTTTTTTAATTAACTTTATTAAACTTTTTTTTAACTTTTTTACTAGTCCCATTAGGGGACTATAATATGCGATTCTGCGATCACATTTATAATACACTGCAATACTTTTGTATTGCAGTGTATTATGCCTGTCTGTTTAAAACGGACAGGCATCTGCTAGGTCATGCCAGAGGCATGACCTAGCAGGCATACACTACAGGCAGACCTGGGGGCCTTTATTAGGACCCCGGCTGCCATCGCAGACACAGACACTCTGCGATCGTGTCGCCGGGTGTCGGTGGGGGAGAGAGGGAACTCCCTCCCTCTCTCCAAAACCACTCAGATGCGGTGCTCGCTATTGAGCACCGCATCTGAGGGGTTAAACGTGTGAGATCGATACTAATATCGATCTCACACGGCAGAGCAGGGACGCTCCCAGCCCTCAGCTGCCTCTAGCAGCTGAGAGCAGGGAGATTTGACAGCTCCCTGCTCTGTAAACTTATTCCGATGCCGAGACGTAAAAAGTCTATGGTATCGGAATAAGGCCCGTTAGTGACCGACGTAGAAACACGATGGGCCGGTCACTAACGGGTTAATAGAAAAGCTTTCAAGGCTGGTTGTAGCCTGTATAGGTAAAGGTTGTCATATGTTTCACTGTGTGAGCAGAGACCATCTTAAGATACTGTATGAGAATAAGAAATTGTCCTGCATTACACAATTGTTCACATATCTAGGATCTCTATTGCTTTAGGTTGTATTTCCAGTTATTTCCCGTGTAGAGCTGAGCCTTGGAGTAAACTATGATACACAATACTTATATTTAAAATAACTTAGATTACCATAATAATTGTAACACCCATGGTCACGGACCATCGGGATTACTCACCCCCCGACGGCCACAGCCATGGATCCGTGAGCGCTGGTTCGCATCTCTTCCTCAGGATACGCCAGCGCTCACTTCCCTTTCGTTCTGCTGTGTCCCGTAGGGTGCGCAAGCAGACTCGTGCCCGGCCTTAAAGGACCAGCGGACGCACATGAAGAGAATCGTTAATTAGCCCATACTCACCCTGGACTATAAGAAGGGCCCTGCCCCTTCCTTCATTGCCTGAGCATTGTTGTGTTTACCCGTGTTAGTCTTGCAAATGGTCCCTTAGTGTTATCCTGTTCCCAGTGTTCCCGTACCTGCTACCTGTATCCTGTATCCCGTGCTACCGTTGTTCCTGTGCCTTAGAAGTTTGAGTCGTGTTGTGCCTCTGCTCACACCTGCTATGTTTCACCACGCTTGGTTTCATCTGCCACGCTATGGATCATCTGCCATCTGAAGTATCATCTGTGCCTAGCCACTGCGACTGTCTGGACTATTCAGGTACCCTTGTGCTGAAATTTGTATTATTGGGTACTCTGTTTGGCCAGCTGCCTTCCTGCTACGGCGGTACGTCCTAGTGTGTCCACATACCCACAGATTGTGACAATAATATAGCTGTATTCTACCTGACTGTTCTTTCCATTGAAGTGAAAGGAAATCTGAAGTAGAGGATTTAGTATTATTAGCTTTTATGGTATATGTCAGCAGTCATTGGCCATACCACTATGAGGTCTGGAAGACACAGGGTTATGACCGTGAAAGTAACTGAAGACTTATAGTTATAGTATGTATGGATCAGAGTAAGAGGTGGAAGGAGACAACATGAGAGTAATTGTATATACTTGAATATTAGTAACAAAAGGTTGTCCTACATAGCCTTCAGAATTATTGAAAATGGCCCCACTTAGGGGAAAGACAAGGGGTAGACAGAGTAGGTGGTCACCTAGGGCAGCTTTAAAAGTGGGTGCATAATTTATAAATTTAGAAAGAAAAAACAAAGTTTTGCCCTTTAAATATCTTTATACAACCAATTTGTACAACATGGTATGTCTAGCTACTAATAATAGTCTTGGTATCAGGGCATGGTGAACCCTTCCCTTTAACATATTGGTGAGGGAATGGTGCTTGTCACGCAGGATTAGGCTTTTACTGTGTGACAGACGGCTGTTGTAAGGCTGTGTTTACATGATGCGGTCAACTTGCGTTTTGTGCCGCAGTTTTTGCAATTCAGATTTTGTGAAAATTGCAGCAAAAATGTGTGAACACAGTCTATATGAAGAGTTTATATATATTGTAACAGTATTAGCTTAAGGGATCGCCGTCTCCTGGGTTAAACGGGCGCTTCAGGCGCAACAATAACACAGTCCAGTCCAGACTAATGAGGTGCAACTGGCCTCAACCAATTTTATTTTTTCTTCCGCCAGTTAAAGAAACAACATAAACAGGTACAATGGAAAATCCTAGGCCATCTGGCCACTAACTACACATAAAGGTGGTAACTCAAGAGAGCTGATCCTAGTGATCAGATTCTCTAACAAAACACACCAGTTGCTTTACTCACAGCAGTTTTTGTCCCAGTATCAGAGATAAAGATGAGCATGTGAACTCTCTTCCTTTTTAAAACACACCCAGCCTTTGCAGGTAATTAGCCACAATCATCCGAAACACCCGTAGTGGAAAAATGGAGTGGGAACCCCCCCAACTCTCCCTATATCAACAGTCAGTCCCTTTCCACGGGTTTTAAATAAAGTCCTTGAGCAGGGAAACACAGTTTCCTGCTACAAAAATGTCCTGGCTGCCTTTTAAAACGTATAAGACAGGAACCTGGGTGAAATGTACACTCCTTCAAACACTTTTCCCCTGGTGCTGTCACATATCCCCCCCCCCTGTTTCGTCCTTGGGGTCGGAACATAATTTGGCCCTAAACAGTAGACCCTAGACAGGGCATCTGCATTTACCAGGTTACGGCCTGGTCTATGCTGAACTGAAAAACGAAAACTTTGTAAAGACATGAACCATCGGGTCACTCGTCTGTTTTTCTCAGGATTTTGGCTCATCCAGTGGGGCGTGATCGGTAACAAGTATGAATGTTCTCCTTATCAAGTAATACCTGAGTGTTTCTAATGCCCATTCAATGGCCAAACACTCCTTTTCTACAATGGCATACTTTTTCTCATGCTCATTACATTTTTTACTTAGGTAAACTACAGGATGCTCTTCTCTACCCCTCATTTGTAACAACACGGAGCCTACACATAAATCAGAACCATCTTTTTGCTCAATAAACTCTTTTTGAAAATCCGGTGTTACGTATTAACACAGGCTGGGTACATAAAGTTTGCTTTAGGTTCTGAAAAGCCTGTCCAGCTTGAGTGGTCCATTTGACCATGACTGTATCCTTGCCTTTTGTAAGGTCGATTAAAGGGGCAGCAATGCTGGCAAAATTTTCAATAAAACGTCTGTACTAACCGGTTAAGCCCAGACATGCCCTCATTTGCTTTTTGTTTACAGGCCTGGGCCAGTTCTGAATGGCCTCAATTTTGTTTATTTAGGGTTTGATGACACCTTGACCAATTGTGTAGCCCAGGTATTTTGCCTCTTCCTGTCCAATGGCACATTTTTGGGGGTTTTGCAGTCAAGCCTGCTTCTCTAATAGAGTTCAGGACTGCTTGAACCCTGGGTAGATGACTCTCCCAATCTGGACTATGTATGATCTCATCATCCAGATAGGCAGCAGCATATTTCCGATGTGGCCTTAAAATCCTGTCCATCAACCGCTGAAATGTGTTTGGAGCCCCATGTAGACCAAATGTCCAACAGGGGTGCTAAAGGCTGGTTTTACTTTAGCTTTATCTGTCAGTGGCACTTGCCAGTAACCTTTTGTAAGGTCTAATGTAGTGAAATACCTGCCATTGCCCAGTCTATCAATTAGATCATCCACCCGGTGCATGGGATAAGAATCAAACTGGGATGCAGCATTCAGCTTCCTAACGTCATTACAAAAAGTAAGCTGCCGTCAGGTTTTGGGTTTAGAACTATAGGACTAGACCAGTCAATATGTGACTTCTCTATAACGCCCAGTTTTAACATCATTTGCACTTCTTCTGCAATTGCTCTACGTCTAGCGTCTGGTACCCTGTATGGCTTTTGATTTACTCTGATGCCTGGTTCTGTTATTATGTCATGTTCAATCAACTTTGTTTGACCTGGTAGTTCAGAAAACACATCTCTGTTGTTCTGTACAAATTCCTTTGCCTCTTGGACTTCAGAACCTGACAAAGTGTTTGGAATTTTTACCTCAGGTTTCCCAGAGATACAATTCCCAGTACCTGTTGTGTTGATCGCAACCAACACCTCACGGTCTTTCCACGGTTTGATTGAATTTATATTGTAAATTTGGTAGGGCTTACGTTTCCCTGGTTG
This sequence comes from Rhinoderma darwinii, assembly GCF_050947455.1. Classification (NCBI taxonomy): domain Eukaryota; kingdom Metazoa; phylum Chordata; class Amphibia; order Anura; family Rhinodermatidae; genus Rhinoderma; species Rhinoderma darwinii. The sequence continues at coordinate 344,633,950 of NC_134689.1, forward strand.
GTAGACCTGATAATTTACCTCTCCAACCTTCTCAATAATTTCATAAGGCCCTTGACATTTAGCCAGAAATTTACTTTCTACCGTGGGCACAAGTACCAAAACCCTGTCCCCAGGATTAAAGTTTCTTATCTTAGCAGACCTATTGTAAACCTGGCACTGACTTTTCTGGGCTTGCTCTAAGTGTTCTTTTACCAGGGGCATTAGTTTTTAAATTCTAGCTTGCATTTGAGCAATGTGTTCAATCACACTTTTATATCGGATAGCTTCATGCTCCCAAGTCTGTCGGCCATACAATAACTCAAAAGGGGAAAACCCTGTAGAAGCTTGTGGTACCTCCCGTACAGCAGACATAAGATAGGGTAAAAAACAATCCCTGTCTTTCCCATCATTTGCAACAACTTTCCTGAGCATCCCTTTTAAGGTTTTGTTGAACATCTCCACTAAACCGTCAGTTTGTGGATGGTAAAATGATGTAGGCATGTGCAGGATTTTTAACAGTTTACACAACTCCTTGGTAACTCTTGAAATAAAGGATGCCCCAGGTCATTGAGAGTTTTTGCTGAAGTTTTCCTTAGAGGAATTGCTTCTGGATAGCGTGTATACTGGTGACCTCTAGTTGACTTAACAATAGGTCCTACAAGATCCATTGCAATCCTCTCAAAGGGAGTTTCAATGATCGGCAAATGCACTAAGGGACTCCTGAAATTCTAAACAGGGTTGTGTAGTGGACACTGTTGGCAAGATTCACAATATTTTTTTACTTCTTCATGTAACCCTGGCCAATAAAACCTTTAAAGGATATCATCTTTTGTTTTCTCATAAACCAAATGCCCCCTAGCACATGTGAGTGAGCCAGATCCATCACCCTTTGGTGATGAGATTTAGGAACTACTAGTTGCTCCACAACTTGTCGGCCACACCTCATTGACTATATAATAGTTCACTTTCCACTGCAAAATGTGGGAAATATTATCTCAGCCCTAGGTTCTTGGGGTACCCCATTTATTACTTTTACGCTTTCACTTGCATGGATTAATGTAGGGTCTCTGAGTTGTGCTATCCAAAAGTTATCTCTGGAAACTGGCAAGTCACCAATTTCAGTAGTGTCTTCCTCAACATCTGGTGTGAAAACCTCTAAAGGAAAACTCTCCGTTTCACTCAGGGTCACCCCTACAGCTTGCACATTGTTAAGTTCACCAATTGGGATATGGTCAACAGTAGACATATTTACATTGGATAAACGCTTTTCAAGCATTTCCCAAATTTGCCAAAAGAAAGTCACATCCCACAATTTCATTATGCATTAAAGTCTTTACAACCCCGACATGATGGGTCACTTTCGCACATGGCGTTTCAAAAGACACCACAGTGGTGGGGTAATCTTTTGTATCCTCATGTATGCAGATTACTCCCATTCGATTATTTTGAAATTTTCTAGTGTCCACCAAGCTGGCATGTACCAGAGTCACCAGACTACCAGAGTCCAACAGAGCATCAACAGAGTGTCCTTCTACAACCAAATGACAAGTTTGCCTCTCTGTATTTCTAGACAATAATGCAGAGTAAGCGGGTCTAGCAAACAATGACATTCTACATCCATTACCACACTCAATAGGCTCATCCACCAGTGGACAATTGGCTGCCACATAGCCCAGTCCTTGACAATGCCAGCAAACAATATTCTCGACATCCAAAGGTCTTTTAGGGCTAACTGAACTTAAGGGCCTGGCTAACACACCTGTCCCAGATCCTACTTTACGGGCCTCCTTCACCCCCTTTAGATTAGGAATGACCTTACCAAGTTCAGAGGTCTTCTGATGCCTTAGGATTGGCCGAGTAGGAGACAGATCTTGCAAATAGTCCTCAGTGTTCAGATACCGCTCTACCAAAGCGACTAGCTGATCCGCATCCTCGGGATCTGCTTGTCCCACACAGTGTTGTATGCGAACTGGAAGGGCTCGAACAAATCTGTCCAGGACCACTCTTTCCACAACCTGGGCTGCAGTTGAGACCTCTGGCTGTAGCCACTTTTTAGCCAGATGAAATAGGACATACATTTACGACCTTATATATTTATATATACATATATATATATATATATATACACAATGAGTGATGTAGCCAGAAGAGGAACAGCACTGCCCATGCATGCAAGGGATAGGGGAAGGCTGAAGCTGCAGGGATGTTGAACTAAAGCTCAGGAGATATGACGTGGGCCTAAGCAGAGCTGAGAAGGAGGTCACCTACAGTAAATTGAGCGAGCAATTTAGAGGAAAGCAGTACGGCTGCTTTGCTAAGCAGGATTTGGAGCATGTGAATAGTTGACAACATTTGATTTTTTTTTTCCAGGGATACTTAGGGTGTGGCGTATTTGGTGGGTGTGGCATATGGGTGTGTGACTTATCTGGTTGGTGTGAAAAGTGGGCATGACTTTATTTGCAGAATTTCTGCATACAAATAAACAAACAAAAAGTTCTGCACTAGTTTGGTTGGCAAATATCTTTCTCTGGTTATCCGGTTGTTTACAGGCAGGTGATGTCTCACTTTATCACTAGGGCAAGGTGATATGTACAGGCAAGAATGGTAGCATAAAAACCAGCATAGATAGTGTCACACTCTGTGCCCCTAGTAGATGGTGCTCCACACTGCCCCCAGTAGATATTGCCACACACTGCTCCCTGTAGATATTTCCATGCACTGCTTCCTGTAGATAATGCCACAGTGCCCCCTGTAGAAAGTGCCACACATCCCCTTTTTAGATAGTGCCACAGTGTCCTCTGTAGATAATACCACAGTGCCCTCTGTACATAGTGCCACAGTGCCCTATGTAGATAGTGCCACACAGCCAACCTGTAGTTAGTCACACAGCCCCCTTGTAGATAGAGACACACAACACTCCTGTAGATGATGCCACACTTCCACACACACACACACCCCTTTGTAGATAGTTCCTTACACAGCCCCCATAGAGTGCCACAGAATTTCCTGTAGATAGTGCCACATACTCCTGGTGTAAATAGTGCCATACACTCCCACCTTGTAGATAGAGCAATTGTGGCTTCCTCTAGGAGGGGAATCCCAAGCCAGAGCATTGCCTACGATCTTTTAGGGGATTTCTCTCCTGGAGGAGCCGCTGACGTCACTGTCCATATATGCACAGTGACGTCAGGGGCACCTTCTATGAGCAGAATCCAAGGCAGGGTCGGACTGGCCCACCAGAGAACCAGAGGCTCCTCCAGTAGGCCCAGGCTCTAACACAATAATGGGCCTTAAAGGTGCAGCAGAAGTCAACCCCATTTGGAGGTGACTTTGAAGCAATCACTTGCCACTAGGGTTTATTTCTCATTAGTTGATTCACAAATTAACAATTATACCTTATTGATAATATGTCCTGTGTGTACAATGATAACAACAAGGACTATTATTAAATAAAAAGTAGACATGTTCTGTTAAGATGAAGGGTGGGCCCTGAAAATCATATCCACTTGTGGGCTCAAGAAACCACAGTCTGATGCTGGGCCAGAGCATCGGCAACACTGTGGCCGGGGGTTCCGCTCCTAGAGGGGTGAATCGCAAAGCAGGGAGCAGATAGTTTCCTGCTCTGCCATAGCATTCAATTGTATCTGCGTCCTGAGGACGCAGATAAAATTGAATGTGGCAGTTGCCGAGATACGTCCCGGGACAGTAATTTGCCTGGCAAATTCGGGACTGTTGGCAACTATGAATGTGTCACGTGACAGACGAGATCTAGCAAAGTGACCTTTAGTGGTCTGTGAGTTGATAAAAATGGTACTTGGATGAGAGTGGTTTGCCACTGTACCGTGCCGGCGACTGCTGCAGTGTATCGTCGGTTTAAGGGGCTAGCTCTGGGGAATCTGCTGGAGCTGTGAAAGTAGTCAGCCAGAGTGTGGGAATGAGTGAGAAGGTGAGCGATGCTGTGCTGAAACTCGGGGAAAGCAGTAGGTTGGTCATGGTTGTACAGGCATAGTCTGCAATTTTAGGGCCCCATACAGCCATCAGCTTCTGTCCCCCCCCTCCTGTCGCCCATTATTATTTATTTTTTTAAACTGCTCTATGCAAACCACTATTTTCCCCCCACCCCTTCCCTACAGTGCTAATGCCAGGCTATAGGTTATGTCCTCCCTTTGCCTTCCTCTATAACAGAGTGCCTGTGCCCCCCCCACAGAGCACCTGTCAAGGTGTGTGTCCTCCCCTACCCTTTTCCCCCAGAGAGCTACTGCAATCTTTTGCCTCCCCCATACCATTGCTCCCTTACCCTTACAGGGGCCCTGCTACTTTGTCTGCATCTCCCCTACCTCTTTTTGCCGTCCTTCTGCTGCTGCTTTATTCCCTACACAGAAACCCTGCGTTATTGCACTTCCTTTCTGCCTCCCTACTCTGCACCTGCCACCTTTTATCACTTCCCCACAACCCTACCCCACCTATATTGGGCCCTCTTGCTTCCACAAAGGCTTGATCTTTGGGAGTTTGGCCCAAATTGGTAGTTCAAACAACAGTACCATCAAGACTCTATTTAAGGCTCATACGCATCAGATCAATTTACATAGAGGCACACTCACCATATAAATGGACACGCTGACCACAGTCACAATACACGCAAAATTGTTGGCCTCATGCCTCGCTCATTTATATAGGACATGCCCCTAACCTACTGCATTTGAAACATAAATAGTGCATATGTCTTCTTTTATCCCACCCTAAGACCCTTAAACAAATACAGACCCCAGACCTCCATAAATAAAGACCCCCTAAATAAATACCGACCCCAAGCTAGACCCCACCCCCCCATAAGCCGGTTATACTTAAGATAATGATTGGCTGCAATACATTTGTATAAATTATCCCACCAGCCGCAGAACTGGCCGACTAGAGACAAATTGCACAAGCCCCAGGGAATCCGTTTTTATTAAAAAAAACTGACTGGTTGATTGGCCAAAGCCGCAAATAATCGGCCGATCATGTCATACACATGTAGTCTCAAGGTTTTCCAACCTGGTTGATCATGTTATTGGCCTACTTTTATTTAATGTCTAACGGCAGCTTTAATACAGACCCCAGACCTGACATCCTATGTAAATACAGTCCACAGACCATGCCCCTTAAATAAATACAGACCCCCTTAATACATTCCACAGACCAGAGTCCTCGACTAATACAGACCCCCTAAATAAAAACAGACCCCAGACCAGACTCCCTAAATACAGACTCCAGACCAGACCCCTAAATAAATACAGACCCCAGACCCCATTATTACAGACCGTTCATTAATACAGATCCCAGATCAGACTCCATAAATACAGACTCCAGACCAGGTGGGTAGTGGTGACACAGGGGTAAATGCAGGCTTTATAAAGGGGGATTATTTACACTCCCGTTACCCTCTGGTTTTTATGCTATGAGTCTGCACTTTTTCCCCAGCCTAGCCCGTTATATTATAAGCTGTAATAGTAAAAAAAGGGCTAGTAGTGTAAAAAACAGTGAATATCATGCTACACTCAGTGCCCCTAGTAGATAGTGCCCCACAATGCTCCATAGTGCCACAGTGTATATTCTAGAAAGTGCCACACACTGCCTCCTGTAGATAGTGCCAGTGTGTCCCTTGGAGATAGTGCCACACACTGCCCCCTGTAAATAGTGATACAGTGTCCCCTGTGGATGGTGCAACAGTGCCCATGAAGAAGGTGCCACACACCGCCTATCTAGGTAGTGCCACACACCGTCCATGTAGGTAGTCCCACAGTGTGCCCTGTATGTAGTGCCACAGTGTCCCTCTAAGTAGCGTCACAGTTTCCCCTGTACATAGTGCCCATGTATGTAGTGCCACTGGGTCTCCTGTAGATAGTACAACAGTGTCTCCTGCAGATAGTGCCACCCACCACCCCCTATAGATAGTGTAACACACACACCCCTGTAGATAGTGTCACCGAACACCCCGTGTAGATAGTATCACACACCCCCTGTAGATAGTGGCACTCACCCAACCCCTGTAGATAGCACCACACGCCCACCCCCTTTAGATAGCGCCACACACCCACCCCCCTGTAGATAACATCACCACCCATCCTCTGTAGACAGCACCACACACCCACCCCTAGTAGTTAGCACCACACACCCACCCCCTGTAGATGTAGATAGCGCCACATGCCCACTTTCTGTAGATAGCAACACTCACCCACCGCTGTAGATACTGCCACCCCTATAGATAGCACCACACACTCACCCCTGTAGATAGCACCACACACCAACCCCCTGTAAATAGTGCCACTCACCCCCTGTAAATAGCGCCACACGCCCACCCCTGTAGATACTGCCACCCCCCATAGATAGCTCCACACACCCACCCCCTGTAGATAGCGCTACACACTCACCCCTGTAGATAGCACCACACACCCACCCCTGTAGATAGCACCACACACAAATCCTGTAGATAGCGCCACACACCTACCCCCTGTAAATAGCACCACCCACCCCCTGTAAATAGCGCCACACACCCACCCCCTGTAGATAGCATCACACACCCACCCATTGTAAATAGCACAAAACACCTACTCTCTGTAGATAGCACCACACACCCACCCCCTGTAGATAGCGTCACACACCCATCCCCTGTAAATACTGCCACCAGGGGTGTAACTAGGAAAGACTTTGCAATTTTAGCAATTTTTTTTACTGGGGCGCCCCCTAGGTGCCACATGCAGCCCCCTTATAGATAGTGCCCCCTGTAGATACTGCCCACTTTAGATTGTGCCATGCATCCCCCCTGTAGACAGTGCTAAACAGCCACCCTGTAGACAGTCACAACCTGTAAAGGATCTGCCAGACACAGCTTCTGTGTCGACGCCCGTGGTTACTCACTCTGCACCTGCTCCTAAGTCTGGTCGAGTGACCCCTTCTTCCACCAATCAGCCTGGGAGGCTGAGGAGTGGGAGAGCCTATCACAGCCTGGCCAGACGGAGCTAGCTCCCGCCCTCTGTCTATTTATACCTTCACTTCCTGCTGCTCCTTTGCCTGTGATTCTTTCAGTCTGTTTCCTGGCTTGCTGCTGCTGCTTACTACTTGTCTTCTGCTTCATATTGACCTTGGCTTGACTGATTATTCTCCTGCTCTGTGTTTTGTACCTCGTCCACTCCGGGTTTGACTCGGCTCGTTCACTATTCTTGTTGCTCACGGGGTTGCCGTGGGCAACTGCCCCATTTCCCTTAGCTTCTGTGTACCCTTGTCTGTTTGTCTGTCGTGCACTTAGTGAGCGTAGGGACCGTCGCTCAGTTGTACGCCGTTGCTTAGGACGGGCCGTTGCAAGTAGGCAGGGACTGAGTGGCTGGTAGATTAGGGCTCACCTGTCTGTCTCCCTACCCCGCCATTACATAATCACAGGCCCATATACCTTTTCTACCCTGGTCCCTGTCACAACTATGGACCCCCTTGAGACCCTGGCTCAGCAAATGCAGGGCCTCTCCCTACAGATCCAAGGCCTGGCTCAGAGCGGCAACCAGTGAGATTGCTACCCTGGTAGTGCCCCTCATCTCACCTCTTGAACCCCACCTCAAGTTGCCTGACCGGTTCTCAGGGGACTGAAAGACTTTTTTCTCCTTTCGGGAGAGTTGTAGGCTTTATTTCCGCCTAAATCCCCACTCCTCAGGCTCCGAGAGTCAGCGAGTTGGTATAATTATGTCCTGGCTCCAGGACAGGCCCCAAGAATGGGCCTTCTCCTTGGCTCCCGACGCCCCTGAACTTTCCTCTGTTGACATTTTTTTTTCTGCTCTCGGGCTCATTTATGACGAGACTGACAAGACTGCCTTTGCCGAGAGTCAGCTGGTGACCTTACGTCAGGGTAAGAGACCCGTTGAGGAGTACTGTTCGGACTTTAGGAAGTGGTGTGTAGCTTCTCGGTGGAATGACCCTGCCTTGAGGTGCCAGTTTAGATTGGGTCTGTTTAACGCCCTGAAAGACCTGTTAGTTAGCTACCCCTCTTCTGACTCTCTAGATCAGGTTATGGCTTTAGCGGTACGACTTGACCGACGTCTCAGGGAACGACGACTTGAACGTTTTTGTGCCTTCTCCTCTGACTTCCCCTTGATGGCTCCCGAAGTTCCGTTGCTTCGTTCTGCCACGGAAAACTCGGATGAACCAATGTAACTCGGGCCCTCCGTGTCTCCCCAACAACGTAGAGACTTCCGCAGGAAGAATGGTCTCTGCTTCTACTGTGGGGAGGACAAGCATCAAGTGAACAACTGTCCAAGGCGTAAGAATAAGCAGCCGGAAGAACTTCCGCGCCTAAGTGATCATCGGGAAGGTCACTTGGGCGCACAGGTATTTCCCGTAAATATGAAACCTAATAAAATCTTGCTTCCCTTTCAGGTCTCTTTTGGTGGTAGGTCTGCTACCGGCAGTGCCTTTGTGGATTCAGGGTCTTCTGCTAATATTATGTCTGTGGAATTTGCTATGTCTCTAGCTATGCCATTGATTGATTTGCCTAAACCTGTCCCGGTAGTGGGTATCGACTCCACTCCTCTTGCTAATGGTTATTTTACACAGCATACCCCTGTTTTTGAACTCCTTGTTGGCTCCATGCATTTGGAGCAGTGCTCTGTACTGGTTATGCAGGGATTATTGTCCGATTTGGTTTTAGGCCTTCCCTGGTTGCAGTTGCATAATCCCACGTTTAACTGGAATACTTGGGATCTTACCAAATGGGGTAATGAATGCATGACGTCATGTTTTTCTGTTAATTTTATTTCTCTCCCTCAGGAGGTGAACACTCTACCTGAGTTTGTTCAGGACTTCGCTGATGTTTTTTCTAAAAAGGCCTCTGAAGCGTTACCTCCTCATAGAGAATATGATTGCGCAATCGATTTGGTACCAGGAGCTAAGCTCCCTAAGGGTAGGATATTTAATCTCTCTTGTCCCGAACGTGAAGCCATGAGAGAGTATATCCAGGAATGCCTGGCCAAGGGTTACATTTGCCCCTCTACTTCGCCGGTAGGTGCTGGCTTCTTCTTCGTAGGGAAGAAGGATGGTGGTCTTAGGCCGTGCATTGATTACCGAAACTTGAATAAGGTCACTGTAAGGAACCAGTATCCCCTTCCTTTGATTCCTAATCTCTTCAATCAGGTTCAGGGGGCCCAATGGTCCTCTAAGTTTGATCTACGGGGGGCTTATAACCTTATCCGCATCAAAGAGGGGGATGAGTGGAAGACTGCGTTTAACACGCCCGAAGGTCATTTCGAATACCTCGTCATGCCCTTTGGGTTGTGTAATGCTCCCGCGGTCTTCCAGAATTTCATAAATGAGATTTTAAGAGACTACCTGGGGGTATTTCTTGTAGTGTACCTTGATGACATCCTAGTGTTTTCCAAGGACTGGTCCTCCCACATTGAGCATGTCAGGAAGGTGCTCCAGGCCCTTCGGGAAAACAAACTGTTTGCTAAAACCGAAAAATGTGTGTTTGGGGTGCAGGAGTTACCATTTTTGGGTCAAATCCTCACTCCTCATGAATTCCGCATGGACCCTGCCAAGGTTCAGGCTGTGGCGGAATGGGTCCAACCTGCCTCCCTGAAGGCGTTAAAGTGCTTCCTGGGGTTTGCTAATTATTACAGGAGATTTATTGCTAACTTCTCGGTCATTGCTAAGCCTCTTACGGATCTCACTCGCAAAGGTGCTGATCTCCTCCATTGGCCTTCAGAGGCGGTCCAGGCTTTTGAGATCCTTAAGTAGTGTTTTATCTCGGCCCCAGTGCTGATTCAGCCTAACCAAATGGAGCCATTTATCGTGGAGGTTGACGCCTCCGAGGTGGGAGTGGGTGCTGTCTTGTCCCAGGGTACCAGGTCCCTCACCCATCTCCGTCCCTGTGCTTACTTCTCCAGGAAGTTTTCACCCACTGAGAGTAACTACGACATTGGCAACCGCGAACTCTTAGCCATTAAATGGGCATTTGAAGAGTGGCGCCACTTCCTGGAGGGGTCTAGGCACCAGGTAACGGTCCTTACCGACCACAAGAATCTGGTTTTCCTAGAATCTGCCCGGAGGCTAAACATGAGACAAGCTCGATGGGCGTTATTTTTTACTAGATTAAACTTTTTGGTCACCTATACGGCTGGGTCTAAAAATATTAAGGCTGATGCACTGTCGCATAGCTTCATGGCCAGCCCTCCTTCGGAGGAAGATCCTGCTTGAGTTTTGCCCCCAGGTATAATCATTTCCTCTGTTGATTCTGACTTAGTCTCCGAAATTGCGGCTGATCAAGGTTCAGCTCCCGGGAACCTTCCTGAGAACAAACTGTTTGTTCCCCTGCAATTCCGGTTAAGGGTACTCAGGGAAAATCATGACTCTGCACTATCTGGCCACCCAGGCATGCTGGGTACCAAGCACCTCATTGCTAGAGACTATTGGTGGCCTGGGTTGCCTAAAGACGTTAAGGCCTAAGTCGCGCTTGTGAAATTTGTGCTAGGTCCAAGACTCCCAGGTCCCGACCAGCGGGCTTACTATGTTCTTTGCCCATTCCCCAGAGACCTTGGACCCACATCTCCATGGATTTTATCACCGATCTGCCTCCATCTCAAGGCAAGTCGGTGGTATGGGTGGTAGTGGACCGCTTCAGTAAGATGTGCCACTTTGTGCCCCTCAAGAAACTACCCAATGCTAAGACGTTAGCTACCTTGTTTATCAAACACATCCTGCGTCTCCATGGGGTTCCTGTCAATATTGTTTCTGACAGAGGGGTACAATTTGTTTCATTGTTTTGGAGAGCCTTCTGTAAAAAGTTGGAGATTGATCTGTCCTTCTCCTCGGCCTTCCATCCTGAAACTAATGGCCAAACTGAGAGGACTAATCAGTCTCTAGAACAATATTTAAGGTGTTTTATCTCTGACTGTCAATATGATTGGGTCTCCTTCATTAACCTCGCTGAATTTTCCCTTAATAACCGGGTCAGTAACTCGTCAGGGGTCTCCCCCTTTTTCTGTCATTTTGGGTTCAATCCACGGTTCTCCTCCGTTTCACCTGGTGGTTCCAACAATCCTGAGGTAGATGTCGTTCATCGGGAACTGTGCACAGTCTGGGCCCAGGTTCAGAAGAATCTAGAGGTGTCCCAGAGCATACAAAAGACCCAGGCAGATAAAAGACGTTCTGCTAACCCCTTGTTTGTGGTCGGGGATCTGGTGTGGCTGTCTTCAAGAAATTTGCGCCTTAAAGTCCAGTCCAAAAAATTTGCTCTCAGGTATATAGGGCCATACAAGGTCATTGAAGTCCTTAACCCTGTCTCCTTCCGACTGGAGTTACCCCCGTCTTTTCGAATACACGACGTGTTTCATGTCTCCCTCCTGAAACGCTCGCTCCCCGTCCTTGGCTCCCTCGAGGAAACCTCCGGTCCCTGTTCTCACCCCTGAAGGGGTAGAATTTGAGGTGGCCAAGATTGTGGACAGCAGGATGGTCCAAGGCTCTCTCCAGTACCTGGTCCATTGGAGAGGATACGGGCCTGAGGAGAGGACTTGGGTACCCGCCCGGGATGTTCACGCTGCAGTATTGCTCAGGAGGTTCCAACTTCGGTTCCCCTATAAGCCAGGTCCACCTAGAAAGGGTTCAGTGGCCCCTCATAAAAGGGGGGGGGGTACTGTAAAGGATCTGCCAGACACAGCTTCTGTGTCGACGCCCGTGGGAGAGCCTATCACAGCCTGGCCAGACGGAGCTAGCGCCCGCCCTCTGTCTATTTATACCTTCACTTCCTGCTCCTCCTTTGCCTGTGATTCTTTCAGTCTGTTTCCTGGCTTGCTGCTGCTGCTTACTACTTGTCTTCTGCTTCATATTGACCCTGGCTTGACTGATTATTCTCCTGCTCTGCGTTTTGTACCTCGTCCACTCCTGGTTTGACTTGGCTCGTTCACTATTCTTGTTGCTCACGGGGTTGCCGTGGGCAACTGCCCCATTTCCCTTAGCTTCTGTGTACCCTTGTCTGTTTGTCTGTCATGCACTTAGTGAGCGTATGGACCGTCGCCCAGTTGTATGCCATCGCTTAGGACGGGCCGTTGCAAGTAGGCAGGGACTGAGTGGCAGGTAGATTAGGGCTCACCTGTCTGTCTCCCTACCCCGCCATTACACAACCACTTGTAGCTTACGCCCCCACCCTCTCTAGATATCACCATAAAGCCCTCTGTAGATAGTGCCATATAGCTCCCCCTGTATATAATGCACCACAGCCCTCCTCCCTTGTAGATAGAGCCACACAGCCCCCCCGTAGATTCTGCCACACACAGACCCCTGTAGTTTGTGCCACATACAGCCCCCTGTAGATAACGCCACACAGCCCTCCCCCTTGTAAACAGTACCATACAGACCCCTTTTAGGGAGTGCCACACAGCCCCCCTTAGCAGTGCCACTCAGCCCCCCTTGTATATGACGCCACACAGCCCTCCCCTTGTATATAGTGCCACACAGCCCCCCTTGTAAATAGCTCCACACAGCACCCCTCCCTTGTAGATAATGCCACACAGCCCCCTGTAGATAGCGCCACACACAACCCCCTGTAGATAGTGCCATACACAGCCCCCTGTAGATAGTGCCACACACAGGCCACTGTCGATTGCGTCACATATAGACTCCTGCAGATTGCACCACACAGCCCTTCCCCTTGTAAAGTGTCATACAGCCACCCTAGTAGATAGTGCCACACAGCCCCCCTTAGTAGTGCCACACAGCCCCCCATGTATATAGTGCAACACAGCCATTCTTGTATATAGTGCCACCCTGTCCTTCTTCTATGGAGTGCCACCCTTTTCCCCCCTTGTATATAGTGCCACTCTGCTCCCCCTTTTATATAGTGCCGCCCTGCTCCCCCTAGTATATAATGCACCCTGCTCCCCCTTGTATATAATGCCACCCTGCTCCCCCTTGTATATAATGCCACCCTGCTCCCCCTTGTATATAATGCCACCCTGCTCACCCTTGTATATAATGCCACCCTGCTCCCCCCTTTTATTTAATGCCAACCTTCTCCCCCCTTGTAAATAATGCCACCCTGCCCCCTTGTATATAATGCCACCCTGCTCCCCCCTTGTATATAGTGCCACCCTGCTCTCCCTTTTGTATATAATGCTACCCTGCCCCTCCTTGTATATAGTGCCATCCTGCTCCCCCTTGTATATGCCACCCTGCTCCCCCCAGTATATAGTGCCACCCTGCTCCCCCCTGTATATTGGCACACAGACCCCACAAAAAATATATATATATTGTACTTACCTTGCCCTGTTCCCGTTTCGGATGGAGTGCTTCACATCTTCCGGGCGGGATGTATGCGCAGACCAGCGTGATTCAGTGACGTCATCTTGCCGGCCTGCGCAGGGAGTTTTCCTAGGCCTGCAGCCTATATTATTCATTTTTATCTGCGTCCTGAAGGCGCAGATGCAAATGAATGTGGCTGTCACTAGCACCGGGCCCCTCCAGTGATAGCGACGCCACCAGGCATGAAGGGACCCATGCTGCCTGGCCCTTAAATGTTGGGGTTAAGCGGCGAGGGCCCGTAGTGGCGTCGCAACCACTGTAGCAGCCATAATGGCTGCTAGCGGCGCTACCGGGCATGGGAGTGTAGAGGCATGTAGGCGGGCGCTCTCATGTTGCGGGCCCCATAGCAGCCACTACGGCTGCTACACCGATAGTTATGCGACTGAGTGCCACACACCCACCCCCTGTAGTTAGTGCCACACGCCCACCCTCTGTAGATAGTGCCACACACCCACCCTCTGTAGATAGTACCACACACCCACCCCCTGTAGATAGTCCCACACAACACTTGTAGATAGTGCCATACACACCCTGTAGATAGCGCCACTCACCAGTCCCTGTTCCCATGCCTTCCTTTCCTCCAGCGTTGCAGGCCTGGTCTCCTCCTCTTATTATTTGGTCCGGGCCCCTGGTGGCAGTACCACCAGTACTGCCCTGATGGTGGCCCTGAGCGTAGTACAGAACCTTTGTGATGCAGGGAACTGTGGCGAAGTGTAGAACTCTTAAGAGACAGGGAACTGCAAGGAAGCCTTTGAGCAAGGCTAGAGGAGGGAGATTGCTGTCTGATGTTGACGGTGGGTGAGAGTCTGAGTAAGACTGTGTGAGGTAAAATAGTTTGGGTGTGGCCTCTGTGAGCCGAACAGAGACCTGTAGAGAAAGAATTTCTTGTTTGCTGTTGCTACTGGATGTAACCATTAGGCATATAATAACCATTAGGCATATTGTGTCTCTATAGTTGTGCATCTGTAATTGGAGTTGTAGTCAGTAAATCGACCTATTCAAAATTAAATTTGGCCTGTGATTAACTTTTCTTAAAGGGGAACGGCTCCAGTAAGTTTATGTTACAAATATTAATCATGAAAAAGTATTCTAGGTATTGAAGGGGAAGAGGGGCAGGGGGTAATTAATAACATAATGTATCCTTTGACAGCTACTATGTTTCAGGAAACTAGGGTGTAGGTGAACTTATTCTGAAACCATAACTTTGGCCACTTATAATAAGTATGCAGCTCTATAGCGATAACTGTGCAGTTCCCTCTACAGTCCTTTTTACAGCAATGTTGGGGATGCAAAACCAAAGCTGACGTTAATACTTTTCAGGATCAAAAATACTGTCTTTCATACTGCAAGATATAAACCACCTTGTTCTTGGTTTAGTTCAACTCCCAATCTTTAAAATTGCCTGCAAAAATTTATGTAGTCCCCTAATTAATGAGGGGTACACAGGTTAAAATTGGATAATATAAATTGCTCTACTTGTAACTAAAGACGTCGGTATAAGACCGCTTCACCTACTGTACACTGCCAGGTTCACAGCTTATTGAATGTCTGCAGAGCTTTTTATCTATGTTGTATTGGTTGACCATAAAATTTGTATCCTGATTAAAATTCTATTAGTGGTGTTCCGCTGCCCATTAATGAAACCGCTCCCTCACACCAAAATAACAGGACTTATTAAATATTAATCCAACTGCTCCACAAAGCTAGGAAAGAAATGTTCATCCTTTGGTTTACTGTTAGATCTCACCCTCAATAAAGTAGCAAGACTGACAAAATAGCCAGTATTAGCATAGAAGATAAACTGGTTGTAATTAGTATGCATTACTTTCAATGGAAGTCTGACAACCCAAACAAACACAAAACATACTGGTGAAAAGCTATTCATATGATTTCCAGTAGCTTAAACCAATATAAAAAAATAAATAAATAATGATAATAATAATTGGATTATCATGATTAATTCTGAAATTTAAAGGGGATTTTTACTTTGGACAACACCTTTTATTTAATGGCTATATACAAATGTAGCCAAGTTTAACTTGCTGCAGCGTGATATCACACAACAAAAGCCATTGAAAAAGTTAAAGTGTAGCTAAATGTTCGACAAATATCTGACATGTCAAAGTGACATGTCAGAAGTTTGTATTGGTGGGGGCCCGAGCACGGAGACCCCAACCAATCGCTAGAACGAAGCAGCTGAAGCATTCGTGTGAGCTCTCAGCTGCTTCGTTTCTGTTTCGGCTTTTTCCGGAAAGCCAATGTATCAGAGTACTGGCTCATAGACTTTCTATTGAGTCCGTACACTGATACATTTATTTCCGGAAAAAGCCGAACAGAAAGGAAGCAGCTGAGCGCTCACACGAACTCTTCAGCTGCTTCGTTCTAGCGATTGGTGGGGGTCTCCGTGACCCCCACCAATACAAACTTCTGACATGTCACTATAACATATATAGAAAAAGATGTGGTTATAACTAAACCATACCCAATATGAAAACCCAAAAATGCAATGATAATATAGCACGGTGCCATTTCTGATAGGAATTTATGAAAAACAAAAAGAAAAAAGAAAAGAAAAATATTCCAGAAATATGACTAGGCAGTCTTGGGTTAATAGAAAATTATCAAAAGTATTTTATTTTGAACTCCAGATATAATCGGAAGTATAAATATACATATACACAAATTTTAAAAGAAAATCTCCTGGCCAAAAAAACCACACAATTAGAACTTCTGTATCAAGTTATATATATATATCAAATATATAAATTGATAATTGAAAATTATATAGCAAGGAGGTTTTTCTGAGTGACCATTTTTTCTTTCACAATACTATCACTACGACTTGGAAATTAAATTAAATCCAGGTGGGACACACCACTGATAGACCTTTTATCCTATATGGATACTTGAATTAATGCTTTATGGATACGGATTAATTGAAACATGAGTTAACTGTCGGTGTTTATAAAGTGCATTATTTACTGTTAAAATAGAAATCATAATTATTGCATTTCATAAAAGATTTATATATATTCTTTGCAACAAGTTAAAATTATCTTGATGGAATATTATATTATTTGGAACCAATAAGTGAGTTTTTGGGACATTATAAATACAACGGATTCAGTTGCATTTGTCAAACAGCTCTGAGGAAATCCCGTTTCGGGATGAAACGCGTCAGCTGACCTAATCAAACAGGGCGGGTAGTGACGTCTAATTCCTGCCTTGCAAATCCCTGTCCAATGTTGGAGACATCACATGGAAAGAGGATATCATACAATTTCGGAACTTACCTGGTTACCGGCATGCGCCCTTGTCCTTTTGGATCTTGCACTTTCCGGCGTACGATGTGGAATGCCTAGGCACACTGGAAAGAAAAGCTTTATCTGAGGTGACGGTGGAAGTTTTGGAGGCTTTAAAGGAAATATATGGCCATACATGTCGGTACTTACCTGTTGAAGGCCCTCTACTCCACCTGCCTGGCTGGCTGCCTCCCCGCATGGTTCCCTGGGGCTTGCTGAATGTTTGGAGGTAAAACCTATATAAAGGAATAAAAATTGGGCTTGTCGAATATAAAATCTGGAAGGCTATATTGACCTATGGGTCTATGAATAGACTGCTTACCACTATAGATCCTTACAAAAATCAAGGATCTCTTTATTGAAATGGAAGGGAAAAAAAACCTGCTGCAAAATCTGGTTCCCCAATATACGAGGGCCATCCTCTTGTGATAAGTACCATACTATATAACAAGATTCTTTTCAAAAAATTATTTCCAACCACATGAAATGGGAACTCTGGCCATTCCAAGGATAAAAAATATATATTGTCAAAAACCGCAAGTGTGAATATAACCCAGCGGTTTTACTGAAATTCTTTTGAAATAATATATATACATTGTGAATGTTATTTATCCTAGGGAACTTGATCTATGTACAGAAGTTCTAATTGTATGGTTTTCTTGGCAAGGAGATTTTCTTTTAAAATTTGTGTATATGTATATTTATACTTCCGATTATATCTGGAGTTCAAAATAAAATACTTTTGATAATTTTCTATTAACCCAAGAGTGCCTAGTCATATTTCTGGAATATTTTTATTTTCTTTTTTCTTTTTGTTTTTCATAATGTCACTATAACATGTCAGAAGTTTGTCGAATGTTTAGCTACACTTTAAGTTAGGGCTAGTCACACATAACGAAATTGCTGCGTATTACCGTCAAGAAGTGCAGACAGAAAATACACAGCAGAATACAGTAGCAGCAAAGCGGGTGGGATGTAACAAATCTCATCCACACTCTGCGGAAAATTTCGGAGCAGAAATACACCTGCAGTGCGTATTTTTCGTACTGCAGCATGTCAATTCCTGCTTCAAAAAGTGGACTAAAAATATATTATTACGTTTTTGAGATACAGCTGCTTTGTATACCGTATACAAAGCAGCTGTATTGTGCACTGAAACCTGGATCTGTCAGGTCCGCGGGTATGACGGGCTCAGTGTCAGTGGGTCCTGCGTGTCGAGCAATTACCGATCACATCTAAGTTCATAACTTAGATGTGATAGATTACAGGTGGTTCCTGCGTGTCAGAGACATGCAGGACCTTTATTCACTGAACCCATCAGTCCCTTGGATCTGGATACAGGATACAAAGCAGCTGTTTCTCAAAAAGTAAAAAAATATTTTTATAAAAAGCATTTTAAAAGTTGCACCAATCACACTGATAGACATTTTTATAAATGATCCCTTGCAATTAGCTGATTTTGGTTATTACTCCTGCTATTTTCTATAGGGGAGATAATGCTGCACATGGGTATATGGAAAGAAATAGTCTAAATTGTTTTGCACATTTAATGTTTAAAGTAGACCTCCTGGAGAAACATAACATTCTATAATGGCACCCCCACCTGATTGTCTATCCAGCTCTGGAAGTCTTTTATGTATATTGCACTCACTTCTCTGAAGTCTTCGCCCTGCTTTTCCTTCCTCTGCGCTTTGCTATCAATCCAATGATGACTCAGTATAGCATCACAGGAGCAGCTAGAACCAGTACTAACTCTACCTGCTGGGAGGACAGTGGGCTTATCCATCCTTCTATATTCCCCTATATAAACTAAGGGGAAAAGAGTATGGAGCTAGGGAGGCTGAACTGTGATCTTCTTCATTATAACAGTGTGACAAAAGCCTGTCTAACCATTATCCCTAACTGTAATATGAGTTTGTCCCCCCCAGTGGCGTAACTGGCGCTGTAGCAGCTATAGCGGCTGCTATGGAGCCTGCGGCATAAAGGGGCCCATGTCATACCCCATGCCCGGTGGCGCCGCTAGCAGCCGATATAACTGCTACAGCGGTAGCGATGCCGCATTCAATAGTATCTGCGTCCTTAGGATGCAGATACTTTGGAACGATATGGCAAAGCAGGGAGGTAGCTCCCTACCCTGCCATTTACTAGGCTACAGGCCACGTTCTGTCTGCAGCCTATCAGGTGCAGGGACCCGATCCCTGCGCAGTTCGGCGGGCTGATGTCACTGGATAACGCCAATCTACACAAGGATCCGGTCGGTGTTGATTCGCTCCGTTCGTCGTGGAAATGGGACCTATGTGATTATGATGTTTTTTTTGTTTCATTTGTTTTGGGGTCGCTATATGGCGCTATCTACGGTAGGGGGTCGCTATATGGCGCTATCTACAGGAGGGAGTGCTAGCTACAGGAGGGGGTGGTATGGTGCTATCTACAGGGGGGCTGTTTGGTGCAATCTACAGGGGGAGCTGTAAGGTGCTATCTACAGGGGGTGTATGGCGCTATCTACAACGGGGCTGTATGGCACTATCTACAGGGGGAGCTGTAAGGCGTTATCTACAGGGAAGTGTATGGCACTATCTACAGGGGGTGTATGGCGCTATCTACGGGGGGGGCTGTATCACGCTATCTACAGGGGGTGTATGCCGCTATCTACAAGGGGACTATATGGTGCTATCTACAGGAGGGTGGGCACTATCCACAGGAGGGGGCACTATATGGAACTATCTACAGGAGGGGGATGTATGGCGCTATCTACAGGGGGCTTTATGGCACTATCTACAGGGGGGCTGTTTGGCGCTACCTACAGGGGAGCTGTATGGCATTATCTACAGGGGGCTTTATGGTGCTATCTACAGGGGGCTGTATGGTGCTTTCTACAGGGGGAGCTGTTTGGCGCTATCTACAGGACGGCTGTATGGCACTATCTACAGGGGGCTGTATGGCACTAGCTACAGGGGGAGCTATATGGCACTATCTACAGGGGGGGCCATATCGCGTTATCTACAGGGGGAGCTGTTTGGCGCTATCTATAGGGGGCTGTAGAGCACTATGTACAGGGGGCTGTATGGCACTATACAGGGGCTGTATGGCGCTATTTACATGGGTGGCTGTATGGCTATAGCTACAGGAGGGGATGTATGATGCTGTCAACAGGGAGGGCTGTATGACACTATCTACTGGGGGAGCTGTTTGGCGCTATCTAAAGGGGGCTGTATGGCACTATCTACAGGGGGAGCTGTATGGCGCTATCTACGGGGGGCTGTATGCCACTATTTACAAGTGGGAGGTGGGCGGCGCTATCTACAATTGGGGTATAACACTGTCTACAGGGGAGATGTATAGCACTGTTTACAGGGGGCTGAATGGCACTGTCTACAGGGGGCTGTATTTCAAAATCTACAGGGGGCTGTATGGCACAATCTACAGGGGGCACTATCTACAAGGGGGGCTATATGTGGCACCTGGGGAGGAGGGGCCCAGTCAAAAGTTGGAACAGTCCATGCAGTTTCATCATACAGGAAGTTCTGGTGCCTGTATGAGTGACATAGGCTTATCCCCATTGACTCAAGTATAGAAATGGGTGTCATCAAAGCATGATTCTGACTGTTGCTATGCTTTATCTTGAAATTCAGAGTATGATCTCATACAGGCCATATTTAACTGTGTTAGAAGTTATTTTTAGGCAATTGCCCAGTTTGCCACCCCCTTAAACCAGCCCTGGTACAATGTGAAAATTCAACAGACTATTTAGCATTGTATTTCAGTATTTGGACATAGTGATTTTAATGCAGTCAACATTCAGCTCTGTCAGATATTGGCTGTGAGCACTTCACAGCTTTAGAGGGATTTTGCTAACAGAAAATATCATGTCATTTTATGGATGCTCCCCTCTATGGGATTGACTGGGATTAATTCTGTAAAATCTCAATAAGCAGTGACAACACTGGACATAGAAATAACTCCATGACATCTCAAAAAGACAAAGAGGTCAAGTTGAAGTCAGGGAGATATTGTTAAAAGAGGATTATAAAAAAAACTCTTAACAAAAATACTGGGATCCAGAATTGGCTCTTAATATACGAAGTACAATGCATCTTTGTTTTAAGACAATGCTACAGATAGAGAACAGAGAGAAATTCTGAATAGTGTCATAACTCTCATCAGGCAGGGTTTGACTAGTCCCTCCAACAGATGATTCTTTAATGAGTTTAGTTCTATTGAGGGGCAAGTCACAAGAGAGCTTATGAGAACGAGAAGCAAACTACTCCATATGAAGCTGAGAGAGAAGTGGATCAGATGGTGCAGTCGTTTACTACTCCTTTATGAAATTTAAGTATCAGTTTACTGTTTAAAAATGAACGAAGCTTGGGAGAGCTGGCTGAGCATGTGCCCCGGGTTCTCAAAACCAAGTGAGACAACAACAAGACATTCTGCCTTGGCCAGGGTATTTAGACAAAGGGCTAGGGCAGCAATATTAATAATTTCCACAGGTGAAGAAAAGCCTAGCTACAACTCTGGATATCTATAAGAACAGCCACAGCAGTCGCTGTCCCAAATTATATATTGTGTTTGTGGGTTGCGCAGGGTGGAATGACTAATAACATATAAGTTATGCTTTTTTATATTTTTTTTCACCTTATTTAGTACATGGGCTGAAATTTTTTAGGGTGACGGCGATATAGATATATCGCCATATCCACAGAGTGTATGGCATGTAGGTAGATTGTGTTACATGGATTTCCATGTGTTAATAGACATATTGCTTCCATGTGTCCGATGTCTTACGGACCTAATTGAAGCATACAGTAGATTACAAAATGCTATTGAGCCCATGATAAAAAAAAGGAATTGTATGTAACCAAAATTATGCCACCCTGGCGACCAGCTGGAACATCCACTGATCAACTGATCACAGATTTGCCAGGCTACAGGGGAAACATACTGTATATTGCATTATGCTCATTCAAATGAGCGGTTGACCATGTACTATAAAACATGGTTGTGCCAAGTCCTCCAGGAGGAAGCTATTTTTAGAGCCTCTCCTCTAATAGAGGATTGGCTACATCCAGCGGCATCACTATAAGGGGTGCAGTAGTAGTAGTCACGGCCGAGTCCTGGTGCCTGAGGGAGCCAAAAGGCCACTTTTCACGTAAGAAGACACTAATATAAATGGCACGTGGTAGTTGTTGGGTCCTGTTACAGATTTTGTTTTGGAACCGAGAAGTGTCAAATAATGACTTTGAATAAAAACTCTTTAACTACTAATGTGAAGAAGTATGTAAGACATTAAATAAGTGATAAGTCTCTTTAAATATCTGTTTGGCAGTAGATCTGTTCATTATTTCTAAACCTGGCATGCCTCAATCTCATTTCACGTTATGCAAATGATTAACAGTTCAGGGAATCTGGCAGGAGAATGTGCAGTACATGCGTGTAGATGAAGCCGAGGCTCTCAGTTACTATGTTTTACCCAAATGACTGATACTTATTTCCAAAGTTTCCTGTTTCTATAAGCAGATGTGAGTTACAGTACAAGTTTATCAGGAATAAAACTGCTCATGTATGGTGTGCTATGTGTGTTATCATTAGCGCTCACTTTTTACGGATGTAGGTGTAAAGTTTCTCAGTTAATATTAAAGCACAAGAACGTAGCCTTGACAGGCAAGGTAAACTTAGTGCCAAAAATAAACGTAATAACCGCATTCAAACCTATGGCATTGTTATTTGTGACAACCATTTTTTATTTTTTTGTTACAGTGTGAATTAGTCATAAGGCATGGGTAGCTTTATATAGTTAATCAGGACAACAGTGGAAGAAAAAGTAAGGAATGTTTACACAAAGTAAAAAGTTTGAGGGTGCTGTTTTCTGCTCATGCAAGTCCCTGTGAATAGGACGTGCAGGCGTGGGAGAGCCATGCCAGTCTGTGCGTGCTGTCCTAACTGGTCATGGGCATGTTATAGATGCCTGCCATGACTGTGTCAATTTAAAGGCTATGAACACCTTTGATGGCATTTTTTTTTTAGTAAACAGATTAGTCAGTGCGTTTCGTGTAACTTTCTAATTAGTCTTTATTTAAAAAAAAAATTACTTTTGGAGATACAGCTGTTCTGTATTCTGTATACAGAACAGCGTTATCACTCGTTTTACACTGAATCCATCTAAGTTCATAACTTTGATGTGATCGATTACATGTGGATCCTGCGTGTCAGACATGCAGGACCTGCCGACACTAAACCCGTCAGATCTGGGGGACTAATAGATTCAGTGTAAAATGAGCGATACAGCTGCTCTGTATACAGAATACAGAACAGCTGTATCTCCAAAAGTAAAACAATTTTTTATAAAGACTAATTACAAAGTTACACTAAACACACTGACTAATCTATTTATTAAAAAAAAAAAAAAATGCCCTCAAAGGTGTTCATAGCCTTTAAGTCTATAAATGTGCTGTGTACATAGAAATCATTATACTGTAGATATTGAAGCCAAAAACGGTATCTCAGGACATTACCTGTATGTGGTCAGAGTGTGTTTCTATACATATGTCCACACATTGGAAGAGATTTATCAATAGTGTTGTAAAATGCATCACTTTATGAGACTGTGAAAATAGTGCAAATTGGCCAAATTTATCAAAATGGCTCACGTAGAATAATATGTTTGGCACAAGACATGTTAGAAGCGTCTGAAACACATAAGAAATGTGGCACTTGCTATGTACTAGACTTTTTGGGTGAATTTTCCACCAGAATTCTGGTGCATTTTGCGTAGTGAATCTACAGAAGTCTATAGGAGTCCTATGTGTGCAGTTGAAAAGTATGCATGCCGTATGGGTGGAAATGTACCCAACAGGGTAAGGGTATGTTCACACGCAGTGGTTTGAGACGTAATTCGGGCCCTTTACGCCTCAAAATACACCTGAAAAAACGGCACCATTACACCTCCAAATATCTGCCCATTGCTTGCTTGGATTTACGAGGCCTAATTTTACGGCGCGTAAAAAGACGCCCGCGAAAAAGAAGTGCATGTCACTTCTTGGGACGTTTTTGGAGGCGTTTTTCATTGACTCCATTGAAAAACAGCTCCAATAACGGCCGTAAAATAAGCAGCGAAAAACGCGAGTTGTTACAAAAACGTCTGAAAATCAGGAGCTGTTTTCGCTTGAAAACAGCTCCAGATTTTCAGACGTATTTTGCTAAGCGTGTGTACATACCCTAAGACTGACAATTCATGTCCAAAGGGTCCCAGATTTCAAATGCAACACGTATTCAAGGTCAAAGTGAAAATATAGGGCTAGCAAAAAATAAACAAAAATTGTAATTCTACTCAAATGTATATGTATATGCTGGTTGGTAAGGAACCCAAGAGCTTTATTGCCCAGACCACTCTGTGAGCACCTGGTGTTCATATGGCAGTAGTCTCTGTTCTACCAAACAATAAAGAATATGCATTCACACTTTTAGCAATTGTAGAGCTCAGGTGATTGCTAGTTGCTTAAAGTGAACCTGTCACCAGCATTTTACCTATTGAACTCTACTAACTGGCCGCTGCAGTCAAAGTTCATTGCTATTATCACCTCTCCTAAACTCCTCCTCCAACCATAAATAACGGTCTGCAAAAATGTTGCGCCTTTTATGATAATAATCCAGCAATGTCGTTCGTTCCTCTTCATATGCCTGCCCACCGCCGAAAGCTGGCCCACCTTAAACGCAGAAAACGCCCGTCATGTATGGTCCGAAACCCTTCCCTGCTTTGTCCGGGCCTCAAATCTAGTTACTGCGCATGCTATGGTGTCCCGTGGTGCGCACGCACCAAAACAGGACATCGATGCCCAAGCGCGGGATTTCGTGTGTGCTGGGGGTAGATGAGGAGCTGTCAATCAAAAGTAAGGAGGCGGGATTAACCCGGAAAGCCTTGAGAAATGAACATATGACTTTTCTAACGAAGATATGAGTCTTTTATGCTCATTAGCATGGAACACTAAAAAACTGAATACTAAAAGTAAAGAGCTTACCTAGAAGATAATTATAGGTTACATAGAAATTATTCACACAGTATAATGTCCCAATAGCTGCCCTCCACACACAGTATAATGCCACATAGTGCCTCTCCACACTGTATAATGCCCCCATACGGATATAGCCATCTTTAACTTGATTCTGATAACTTGCTGCAGTGTCATATCACACAACAAAAGCCATTGAAAGTCATTGAAAAAGTCAAGATAAGGGATCTAGCCACTGTTTATTTAATGCATTAAAAGTCAAGGTAAAGACAGCTACATCTGTAGCTGCCCCCCCCCCCAACACAATATAAAGCCCCATATTGCCTGCCAACACAGTATAATGCCCCAAAGTGCCCCCACACAGTATATTGCCCCCATAGTAGCCTTCACAAAGTATAATGCCCCATAGTGTCCCCCTACACAATATTGCCCTATAGCTGCCCCCTTACAGTATAATGGCCCATAGTGCCCCACACCGTATAATGTCCCCATAGTTTATCCCCACATAGTATAATGCCTTATAGTGTGTCCCCACAGTATAATCCCCCTATAGTGGCCTCCACATAGTATAATGCCCCCATAGCTGCCCCCCACTCAGTATAATATCCACATAGCTGCCTCCCAACAGTATAATGCCTCCACACCCAATATATTTGCCTTCATAGTGACTAATAAAAAAAAGAAATAAATAGACAGGTGCGATGACATAACTGGCTTTGCATAGTGAATGGTGGAGCAGGGAGCTAATGGCTCCCTCCTTTACCACTAGATTCAACTGTATCTGTGTCCTAAGGACACAGATGCAGTTGCTACCGTGACATACCACCGGCCGCCTGAGACAGTGCGACGCCGCCCAGAATCTGGTAACTGTCCCGCTGGATCCGGAACGGTTAGGAGGTACAGTAATTATCATTTATTATATAGTAAGAGGTTATTTAACATTTTGGTTTAAGGTATTTTTAGTGTATAAAGTAGAAAATAGTTTCTCCAGGATGGAAATAACTTGCAGTGTTACAGAAAAGACCACATGAGGGCTCCAGGTGCTCTGTCAACCCAGAACTGATCCTATGCTGATGTTGAATTACCAGTTACACATAGAAAACAAGGATTTTACACATAGACTCAAAATTTCTAGTCTATGAAACGAATACAATGTAAAACAAGAAATACAAACAAGAGCATCATCAGTCTAGAAAATGACCAGAGACAATCTTACTTTGGACATATTATGAAACGTTTACTGCAAAAGACAATTCAATCGAAAAGTATAAAATTGCCGACCAGCAACAATATGGATGAACACTACAGAAATCAAGAAAAATTTACCTGACAGCCAAACAAAAGGCAATACAGGATTCATATTGATCTGGCGACAAATGATACTGATAATAATGATAATAATATGTCTTAGCTAGAATTAGATTTCATTATCTTCCAGGACAAAATGCTCTGAAAAGAAAAGTAGAAATGATTACGAATCCCTCAGAACAGTCCCAGCCATGCTATTTACTTGGTGCAAACGTTCAATTCTGTTATTCTGCTATTTTTCCTGCACTTGCTTGAGAGTATTTACATTATTATCTATACATAGAAATGATGTAGGAGGTCTCAGTGGAGTCATTTAAATTACTAAACCTGAAGTCAATAGCTTATAAGACAAGCTGCTAAGTTAAATAGTTAGATGCACACTACATTTGCTGCGTACATTTGTCATATGCGTCAGGTATGCGGGCAGTGGGCTGGTATACATCCATTTACCTTTTTTTCAATGTCATATATATGATGTATATATTTTGCGAGAATTTTCCCATGTATTTGTCAACTGGATGCCTAAATTGCAATGTGAATAGCCTCTAAATTACTGTACGTTCAAGTCTACCTTCAAGACCATTGCCATTGACTCCCATGTGCCCATATTTGTGAATGAACTTTTACAGCTCCAGGAGCTAATTTATAATTTTAAATAATATATATTAAAATGTTTTAATGACTGCGGAGGTTGTATAATTTTTGTACAAATCATGTTCAGCAATTTTCTACTTTTATATTGTACCTCATGGTTTTAAAGATATCTGTTTGTTGTCATTGAATGGGAACTTTCATTGTTTCTTTCCAGAGGATAGAAAACAAATCTGCCCTGGACATGTGGTGGACACACAGGTACATGTCTGGTTATAAGACACAGCTCTGATAACTGTAATGTAACTGTAACGAGACATGCAGCTTTGTGTACATCACATGAATTTTATCTCTTACCATGAATATTCCTATTCAAAAAATGTGAGCAAAGATCTAAAAATCCATGAGAAATTGATATACAGATATACGTTTTCTGTACCACTAACCTTTCCATTACCTGAACAGTGCTACAGAGAGCTCCACTGTACAAGGTTTCAGCTGGAGCCTGCATCACCTGGTGTTCCCTATAGGACTGCCTACAGACGCCCTACATCATTTCTATGTATAGATAATACTGTAAGTACGGTACTGCCATGCAAGTGCAGGAGAAATAGCAAAATTGCAGCATTTCACCTTTATCCTAAATAAATAGTACAGCTGGGACTGTTCAGAATTCATAATCATTTTTACTTTTTCTTTTCAGAGCATTTTTGTCTTGGAAGAAAATGATATCTCGTTTTTGCTTTAGACTATGTAGAATATGTATTAGTATCATTATTTTCAGTATTATTTGTTGCTGGATCAATATGAATAGTTTTTGTCTTTGTAACGCCATTCACATGCAACAGAAAAATCAGTGTGGAATATTGAACGAGCTGTGGATTTAAAAATTCGCTGCATGTTTATTAATTGAGCGGATTTCACAAAGTAAGGGCTTATTCAGACGAACGGGATATACGTCCGTGCAACGCGCGTGATTTTCACGCGCATCGCACAGACCTATATTAGTCTATGGGGCAGTGCAGACAGTTGTGTGATTTTTCCGCAGCGTGAGCCCGCTGCAAAAAAGTCACGACATGTCCGTTCTTTGGCCGTATTTCGCGCATCACGCACCCATTGAAGTCAATGGGTGCATGAAAATCACGCGCACCACACGGAAGCACTTCCGTGGGATGAGCGTGATTCACGCAACAGCTGTGAAAAGGATGAATGAAAACAGAAAAGCACCAAATGGAGTGTCATAATGATGGCGGCTGCGCGAAAAGCACGCAGCCGCGCATTATACGGGGCTGACACACGCAGCTGTCAAGTGCCTTTTGCGCACTCATAACGCAGCATTTTTTGCATGAGCAAAACGCACACACTCGTGTAAATCGGCCTAGAAACGTGGATAAGTCCCAGTGGATGAAATCCTAGAGGAATTTACACAACTTTGTGTTGTTTTTTTTTAAATTTGATTTAGAGGTGGATTTATATATTTAGAATATACAATAGAAGACAGAGACAGATGGACTAAGTTCACACGTATCGTAACTACTGCAGAATTTCTGTCTGGAATTTCCATGCGGGAATTCCGCAGTGTATTACTGTAGCAACAAAGAGGATGACATTCAACAAATCTCATCCACAAGCTGCACAAAATATACACAGAAAAAAAGTGCGGAAATTGACTTACGGTGCGAATTCTCAATCTGCAGCATGTCAATTTCTTTTGCAAAAACGATGCAGAATCTCTGCACAGAAAATCTGTTTGGAAATTCTGCAATGTTTTTCTCTACATGTGAACATGGCCTAACAGAAGAATTAATTTATTAAAAAAATACATCATTCTGATCTATACAATGTAGAGAGGCGTAGCTAGGTTCTCCTGCACCCAGGGCAAATACTCAGATTGGCACCCCCCCAACTTCTTTCCCGACATCTCCTTCCCGCTCGCCATGTTTGCTTTGCTTTCTCTACCAATCATTGCGGTGTAATTTTTTTTTCACAATTTTATTAATGTAACTCGAACATCATTAATATAAGTTATAATATTACAACATTAATATTAATATAAGTTATAATGTAGAAAACCATTTCTACATTATAACAACCAATAAAGTTATATAAGGGATTTATCATAACAATAAATTAAAGAGGCCACTCACCACAGCACCCTTGTAGATAGTGCCACACACAGACCCCTTGTAGATAGTGCCACACACACACACAACCCCTCTCTTGTAGATAGTGCCACAAACAGCCCCCTGTAGATAGCTCCACACACAGACCCCCTTTGTAGATAGCTCCACACACAGCCCCCCTTGTAGATAGTGCCATAGTTTCACAGCCTTTTTGATGAAAATATGACTCTCCCTCACATGGCCGCCGCCGCTGTACTCTATAGGGTCGGTCACATGACTAAGATTCGTATCATCATCAAAGAAGACTGTGTAACAAGATTTCCTGTCCTCTGGCAGTGCTATAAAAATCACTGAAAATCAGCCAACAATGCTGCTCCAGCATAAGCACCGTTAGGCTGGGTTCACACGACCACATTAGCGTGCGTAATGGATGGACGTATTTCGGCTGGAAGTCCCGGACCGAACTCAGTGCAGGGAGCCGGGCTCCTAGCATCATAGTTATGTACGATGCTAGGAGTCCCTGCCTCTTTGCAGGACAACTGTCCCATACTGTAATCATGTTTTCAGTATGGGACAGTAGTTCCACGGAGAGGCAGGGACTCCTAGCATCGTACATTACTATGATGCTAGGAGCCCGGCTCCCTGCACTGAGTTCGGTCCGGTACTTGCGGCCGAAATACGTCCGTCCATTACGGACGTTAATGTGGTCGTGTGAACCCAGCCTTAGGGCTATTTCACACTGAGTTTTTTGGCACTGTTTTTGACACTGAAACCTCGTCAGAAACCGTGCCAAAAAACTGCTAAAATCGCCACCCATTGATTTCAATAAGAGGCGAAGCAACATGCTCTCTCTCTTCCTCCGCTTCCGCCTCTGACCTCCCGTATTACGCTCCAAAATTCGCCTGAAATAAGCCTTGTGAACATACCCTAATAGTGATTATAGACATAGAGAGACGAGCTGTAAGTGTGGGGAGGCATCTAATTAATGTTACTGATGTTACATCTATGTTACTAATGGAAATAAAGGTAGGGACATACACAGCGTAAATACTGCAGATTTTCCACCATGGATTTCATTGCGGAAAATCCGCAGCATATTACAGTTGCAGCAGAATGGATGAGATTTGAATAAATCTCATCCACACACTGAGGAAAAAATCTGCTGAGAAACCGTTCATAAATTTACCTGCTGTGTGATGTCAATTTATGCAATTTATGCAATTTTAGTTGCAGATTTTCCCTATTGAATTCAATGGGAGGTAAAACCTGCAACAAATAGCAAATGTTGCGTTTCTTGCGGAAGAAAAGCTGTGATTACACCGCAAAAATCGCAAATCTGAAAAAATGGTTTAAAATGAATAAAAAGGTTAATACTTACCTCCGGGCATTCTCATAGCGAACCGTTCTTCTGTTCTCCGTCAAGGCCAGCTTGGGATGACATATCATTACATGTGACTACTGCAGCCAATCACAGGCTGCAGCGGTCACATGGGCTGCAGCGTCATCCCAGGAGGACGGGCTGCATGGAGAACAGAGGGACACATCACTATGGCAACGCCCGGGGGGTATGTATTAACTTTTTTTATTTTTCCAGCAGTGTTTCCTCAGTTTGGTGCATTTTTTCAGGCAGAATGCCCTGCGATTTCCAGGATGGATATGCTGTTTACTTTATGGCTGGGTTCACATGACCTATTTTCAGACGTAAACGAGGCGTATTATGCCTCATTTTACGTCTGAAAATAGGGCTACAATACGTCGGCAAACATCTGCCCATTCATTTGAATGGGTTTGCCGACGTACTGTGCAGACAACCTGTCATTTACGCGTCGTCGTTTGACAGCCTCGTCAAAAGAAGTGCAGGACACTTCTTTCAGACGTAATTTGAGCCGTTCTTCATTGAACTCAATGAAGCACAGCTCAAAATTTACGGCTGTCAGAGAAGCCTCGCATAATACGAGGAGGAGTTTTTACGTCTGAAACGAGGCAGCTGTTTTCTCCTGAAAACAGTCTGTCTTTTCAGACGTAAAAGCCACTCATCGTGTGCACATACCCTTACTCTCTGTATCCTCCCTGCGTGAACCCAGTGTTAAGTGCTGGCAGACGTCACAGGACTGTGTAAATGCCCCCAAGACTCAAGTGAATGACTAACAGTGGCACACCTGGTTAGGGGCACTTTGAAACCAAAAAAAAAAAAAAAGTATTTCCTAAAAAACACTTAAGACTAGTTCCTGCTTTTATTTTATTGTTTGATGAAAGGACAGGTACTCTAAGTATGTTGCCATATCCTTCACTAGATGAAAGGTCAAGACGTGTCCTTATTTATGAGCTTGCTCAATAGTTCCAGCCATCCACCTGCTGGGATTGGTCTAAGAACTTGACTTTGCTGGACATATGGGGAGAGATGTCGTAAATATCATTGTAGGTTGACATTTAGATATACGTTCGCTTTGTGTTCTTTATCTTAGAATGTTTTTCTAGTATTTGTGTGGTGTGAACATTAAATGAACAGTTGAGATTCTAAAATAAAGAGAGGTAAAGAATCAAGAGTAGAATCTGACCCAGGTGAGAAGTTCTGTTTGATTTGCTCAGTAAATGGCTGCTTTTGTTTGTCGAGTGTGTGTTTGCTTTGGTAAGTTGTTTTAAGAAGTGGACTGGGAGCTTTTTAGAACTGCATGAGGCATATTTCAAAGTTACGACATAGAAAGATGAGCAAGAAAGCGAAGTACACTACACAGGATACCTATAACAATTGTATAGCGTTCCATGCAATTGTCGATCAAATAGTTCTGCCTGTTCTACTGCTATGAACAAAATATCATTCCATTATACAACTTATCCTTTGTGGAGCTGAGTTTCACATGTTAAAGTATAGTTTTACAAGAAAAAAGCTATGAAAATTCAGGAATACAGTGTGCAGTTTACAATGAGAATTATGGGGCTTTTCTGAGCGATATGGAATTTTACTTGGCATTCTAAAATGTGTGTTTATATGACATCTAGGAGATTGATCATTGCGAGCACCTGATATCTACCCTCTGCACAGTGGTAGACATCCAATGGAGGCCGACCACACAGCTGTTATGAGGCCTTTCCGCTAGGGGTTCATGGCAGAGTGGCCCCACCCCATCTATATTGCTGCCCGCTGTGAGAGGCTCCCTGGACCCAATGCAAAGTCTGTAACAGATCCCCACCTACCATGTGCCATTCCTAATAATGGTGTCTTCTTAAGGCTCCCTCAGACTCCAAGGCCTGGGTGCAACTGCTACCTCTCCTATAGCTAAGCCCCTGTCCGTGATTGTGATGTACCGACCTTTGTCCTCCTGCTGTACTTAGACACTGTCACTCAGAAACAGCCCTGTTTGTCATAGACAGTATGAAACACACTAGAATCTGCTGAATATTGTGACGTTGAACCCTACCCCGCCAGTCCTGCATCTATTGCCGCTGCCCTAATAAAGATGTGCAGACATTGAGGGGACCTGGATAATAGGGGCCCATGCCACAATATCAGGGAGGAGGAATTACTGAGCCGTCCGATACTGAAAATGTCCAAGAAATTCCCTAAGCCCCCTTTAATCAGATCTTGGCTTAAAGTTACTGCTGTTCAGTTATTTCCTGATCTGTCTTGCATTACCCTCCAACTAAGAAGATTTTTGCACCCCCTACTGGATACACTGAATGACCTTCCATGTCGATTGGGCATCCCCTTCATCCTTATTGCTAAAAGGGTAGTCGTTCAGCTACATTCTACGCTCCTGATTACCTCCCCAAATTCTGCTTTACACTTCGGATCATGGCTTCTTACTTTACCAGATTGGAATCAACTCACTTCTTCCCTGCTTGAACTTAACAACAGAGAGCGATGATTTTAAGCCGCACCTCCCTACCTGAACCGTCCTGGATGTCTTCAGGGGCTCTACCACATTGGTGCTGCTGCCTTCTGATTGAAAGGTGCCCCTAATGAGACTAACTGGATGCTGCCATACAAGTCTCATATCCTTCATATTAGTGATACATACATATGTAGCCATCTTTATCTTGAATTTAACGCATTAAATTCACAGTGACAAGAAACTTTAAGGCCCCATGCACACGACCGTGTTTTTGCGTCCGCAATTCCCCCGCAAATCCACGGGAGAATTGCGGACCCATTCATTTCTATGGGCCCATACACACTATCCGTGTTTTCACGGGTCTCCGCATGTCCGCAAATCCGTGCCGCAGAAACTCAGGACATGTCTTATTACGGCCCGCAAATTCGATGCGGACATGCCAATAGAAGTCAATGGGCCCGTGGAAATTGCGGATACACCTCCGTGTGTCATCCGCAGTTTTGCGGATTTGCGGAAGTGTTGCTAGGCGATGACCGGGAATGAGTTCTGTCGTCATCCTGTTTTACCTAGGCTTTTTTTTTTTCATCCGCATTTTGCGGATTACATACGGATGAACTGCGGATTACATACGGATGAACTGCGGATGACATTTCACGGAACACGGTCCTGGAATTTGCGGACCAGAAAAACACTACGGTCGTGTGCATGAGGCCTAACTTGACTTTTTCAATGGCTTTTCTTGTGTGATACGACGCTGCAGCAAGTTATTAGAGTCAAGATAAACTTTCCTAAATCCGTACCTTTCTTTCTTTTCCTTTCACACTAGTTTATGATATATGTGTACTCTATGGGTCATGCAATAACTTTGATCCCTTGTGTTAGTGATTTAAAGTCATAATCTCCCCTGTGCCCTTGCTCACCTATTGGCGGGATTCCCTTAATAAAATATTTTGCTCCTTCTGTAGCTCATTACCACCAGTTGTCCAGATCCCACCGGATTTTAGTATTCTCCATGGTACATTTCCACGGTTACCCCCTATACATGGATTGCCTTAATTTCTACCTCTTCTAGAGGTGTTTCTCTCCTTGTGGCTTTGCTCCACGCTCTGAAATAATATTCCTTATGTCTATTTCTCAGCAAGAATTTTTGATAATTGTATTATCATTATATATTACGTGTACTGTGTCTTTCTTTCTCTTTTGATTTTTGCAATGTCCCCGTCCTACCTCCCCCCTTTTTTTCTAGTATACTTAGATCCTCATGTTGCACTGACCTTTTTGGAGAAGCACCCTGACTCATTTCCTGACACCCTCAAAATATGTGTTTTGTCTGTAAAAAAAAATTTGCAAACATTGTAAGATTAGTGTCACTTAAAGTTAAGGGGTTAAACTCCAATGTTAATCTTCGGCTAACACTGCATGAGCTTGGCCAGCTTAGAGCTGACCTTGCGATTCTGCAGGAGGCAAACCATGATGCTACAGGCAATTTTAATTTTGTTAAACGTTGATATGCGTGCTCATACTGTGTTAGTCAACCTAATAAGAAAGCAGGGGTTGCCATTGTCCTTGCCAATTCTTGTCCTCTCCAGGTTTCACATGCAGACTTAGATCAGATATGTGATACTGCAAGGAATGCTTCATAGTAAGCTCATCACCGTATGTAACATTTATGGCCCTAACTTTTCCTTCTATGCAGAATTTTTGGCAGATTCCCTGCGGCACCATATGATCCTAATGTGCGTAAATTAAAATTTGCCGTTTGCAGACATTATGGACAGATTTCTAATCACTGTAACGACCCCTCGCCCACAATTTCTTAAACATTCCAGCTTATTTAGGCATGCTACCCCATGCTACCTCCATTACTTTTCCAATTTATAATGGGACACTTCATGAATGCCCTTTCCCCCTTACTATTTCTCAACAGCGATTCATTTGTCCCCTGATATTCACGATGTGGAGGTTTGGAATATTGAATTCAAGTTTACTTTGTATGCTGAAGACATAATTCTCATGATTACATAGCCCTTGGTCTCACTCCCGAACATTCACGCCCTTATTCAGGAATTTGGCTTGTCAGGATATAAGATCACCACATCTAAAACTGATGCACTTCCCATTAATTTGCCTACTCCACTTTTAAATACTCTCCAACAAAACTTCCAGAACATCGGGTAACCCACATATATTAAACATCTTGTTGTTCATCATACTCATACATATCATACGCATTATCGGCACAATTATTTATTCCAGGAACTAAAACATCTATTAAATAAATGGAAGTCCATTCAGCTTTCGCTTTTAGGCCAAAATATCTTTACTTATTTGAAACCCTTCCTGTCCCATCCCCTGCCATTTTCTACATCATATTCACAATTCACATATTTGTTCTAAACACTGTCTGGAATGGAGGCAGATATTTTGTCCAGTGGTCTGCACTGAACACACATATATAGCAGGGAGGCTTAGCTTTGCACGATATATTAAAATACCATCATGCAACACATCTTTGGCATATTGCTTGCTGGTCTACCCTCCGTGCTTCCAAAAATGTATAGAGATAGAGACATTGTGCATGGCATTCTACCACCCTAATACAATCTTACGGGGTGAAGCAGCGAACCAATCACAATTTTCTCTACTGTTTTCTATGTTTTTTTTCTTGCTCGATGTGGCATCAAATTTGTGAATCTCCCAAACAACCACAGCCCTTTCCGTTTTCCCTTTCACCCATTCTTTCCTGATAGTAGAACTTCTCTTATGTGTAAGCCATGGATTAAAGCTGGAGTCTTTCACGATGTAGAGATTGTTCACTCCCTGACAAGGGAGATACCCCATTGGAATTGCTTAGGAGGAATTAAATATTCCCCAACACTCTTTTTTGTCGTACTTAGAAATCAGAAACCTGCCTAGTGATCGCTTTGGCTTAACCGTAGTCCTTCATTTCGTGCTCTTCGAACACTTATGCCTCAGGGGTCACTTTTCTAAAGGTCTAATTTCTAAAATGTATAAGATGCTCTGTACTATACCCGCTAATGTGGCTAAACATAGAAACATGTTGAATTGGGAGCAGTGGCGTAACTACCACTGCAGCGCCTGCTGCGGTGCCTGCAGCATGAGGAGGCCCATGCCTCCCGTCAACATGGCTCCCCCATGCCCACTACAGGGCCCATGCCGCCCGGCCCCTAACATTTATGCCCCGTGGCGTCGCTAGCACCAGAGGGGGCCCCGGTGCTAGCGACAGCCATATTTACTTGTATCTGCGTCCTCTGGACATAGATACAAATTAATATTATAAGGCACTGGGAAGACTCCCTGCGCAAGCCGGAGTGATGACGTCACTGAATCATGCTGGTCTGCGCATGTGTCCCAACCGGAACCTTTGCAGCACTCCGTCGCGGGAATGGAGCAAGGTAAGTACAATTTTTTTTCGGGGGGGCTGTGTTGCACTATATACAAGGGGGGAGCAGGGTGGCACTACATAAAGGGGGAGCAGGGTGGCACTATATACAAGGGGGGAGCAGGGTGGCACTGTATACAAGGAGTAGCAGGGTGGCACTGTATACAAGAAGGGGTAGTGTGGCACTATATACAAGGGGGAGCAGGGTGGCACTATACACAAGGGGGAGCTGTGTGGCACTATATACAAGGGGCTGTGTGGTACTACTAAGTGGGGATGTGTGGCACTATTTACACGGTGGGAGGGCTGTGGTGCTATGTACAGGGGGCTGTGTGTGGCACAATCTACAGGGGTCTGTGTGTGGCACTATCTACAGGGGGCTGTGTGGCACTATCTAAAGGGTCTGTGTGGCACTATCTACTAAGGGAGGGCTGTGTGGCACTATATACAAGGGAGTGTGGCTGTGTGGCACTATATACAGGGGAAGCTGTATGGCGCTATCTACAGGGGGGTTTTATGCCACTATCTACAAGGGGCAGGTCGGAGGCGCTATCTACAAGTGGGGTGTGACACTGTCTACAGGGCGGCTGTAAAGCACTGTCTGCAGGGGGGCTGTATGGCCGAATCTACAGGGGGCACTATCTATAGGGAGGCTGCGTGTGGCACCTGGGGGGGCAGTCAAATGTTTGCTATGGGTCCCAGTCTTTCCTAGTTACGCCCCTGATTGGGAGTGGTGCCTGCGCAAAGACATATCACTAGACACTTGGCAAATTACCTGGTGCAATGCATTCTGCTCAACTCTTTGTACTCTACTATATAAAGATAATCAAAATAAAGTGATTATGAACTAGTACCTTACCACAGAGATACTACATACATTTAACCCCTCTGTCACTGATAGATGTTAAAGATGTCATGGACATGTGGGATTCTTGTTCCATATTTTGTGGACATTGCAACTAATTAAACCATCTTGGGTTATGAAGCAATCACTATGATGTATTGGGCCAAACAGTCCCATTAGACCCTTTTTATTTTCTTTTTAAAGATCACCCACAACGGGACAAAAATAATTAAAATAAAAGGCACGAAATGGGAATAACATTTTAAGGACATTTGGAACATAGAATACATGACAGTTAACTTAAACATTCTGCTGAACCGATTTTATGCTGTATGGGCACCATAGGACAAGTTTTCCTCCCAACTGAGCTGATGTGGCAATATACTCATTTCCTCCTCTGTCTTCAGAGCTACGTATATATTTTTTAACATTTCCTTTTTCCTCCTTCACCTGCCTTCAGTTTTTTTTACGTCCTATCTCTTATGAAAATGCACATTTCCTTGTGTTATAATTACATTGACTATTGTTTTAAAATTAATCAGAAATAGAGAAATAGAAAAATGCTTATCAAACACTTTTTTGATCTTCCATTGTCTAGCCAATTGCACTTAGTACTGTTAGCACCCGTGACTTTATCTTGTACTGTGCTTCTTCTACCACCATATTCTTTTCCTTGTATTCCATTCTGACAAAGTTATTCATACAGTTTTTTTCCATTGTAATGTTCAATAAAACAGACAATTTAAAAATAAGGGAAACCTTGTATTTACTGGTCTCATTGTATTTCGGACCCCTCATGGTATTGTAATTTTATCATCAGTAAAGTTTTGTTGAACTGAAATGTTATTATTGTTGTTGTTGTTGTTGTTGTTGTTGTTGTTGTTGTTGTTGCTCTCTTATTATCCCTCCATTAGATGGCACTTATGCAGTGGTGAAACCGGCCACTGTCTGTGGCAATGATGCGAAAAGATATGCTATGATATGCTGCAGATCTAGCAGCCGTCAAAGTGAATGAGCACTTGGCGTGCTATGATACTGATGTTGTGTGCCACACCAGTCAAGGTGGCGATGGCAACATCTGTATATAGGAGAAGAGGGTGGTTAATCTGACCACTGAAGATGTTGAGTACATATTTCATCCTGTTGTGTTTAATGACTGTTTTAATAAGGTAAGGCAGGGTGCTTGGCTTGTTCCCATCTAAATTTAGATCCTAGGATGTACAGTCCAGATGCCATTTTTAATCTCCCTATGCCGTTCTGTATGGCCCCATGCACATGGGCATGCCCGTAATCACGATTCGCGATTATAGGCACGGCCGGCCGTTCAACAGACATCTGCATTTTCGGCCCATGCTCCCATACATAATATGGAAGCACGGTCCGTAAAAAGCAAAAATATAGGACATGTCATACCTTTTGCGGAGTCTTACTACGGCCCGCATACCTTCCCGTAGATATACGGGAAGGTGTCCGTGGTCAATAGAAATTAATGGGTCCATAATTGCGGACCGCAATTACGGACGAATTCCACGGTCGTGTGCATGGAGCCTTACAGGGTGGTTGCGAACTATTCATGCCTGGGTGTGGAATTTAATGAATGCAGGTGAGTCCGCCAAACAGTGTTTGGAGGAAGTTGGCGTGAGCTCTGTGTTATTTTAAACCACTTTATGAGCGATTTTTAGCTTTATGCTAATGAGTTTCTTAATGCCCAAGTGGGCGTGTTTTACGTTAGACCAAGTGGGCGTTGTACAGAGGAGTGTATGACGCTGACCAATCAGCGTCATACACTTCTCTCCATTCATTTACACTGCACTAGCGATATACAGGGTGGGCCATTTATATGGATACACCTAAATAAAATGGGAATGGTTGGTGATATTAACTTCCTGTTTTTGGCACATTAGTATATGGGAGGGGGGAAACTTTTCAAGCTGGGTGTTGACCATGGCGGCCATTTTGAAGTCAGCCATTTTGTATCCAACTTTCGTTTTTTCAATGGGAAGAGGATCATGTGACACATCAAACTTATCGAAAATTTCACAAGAAAAACAATGGTGTGCTTGGTTTTAACGTTACTTTATTCTTTCATGAGTTATTTACAAGTTTCTGACCACTTATAAAATGAAGAAGAAGAAATGCTAGCACAGGCTTCCAGTATCCGTAGTTTCAGTTGCTGCACATCTCGTATCTTCACAGCATAGACAATTGCCTTCAGATGACCCCAAAGATAAAAGTCTAAGGGGGACAGATCGGGAGGCATTTCTTCTGCGGTGTTGCTATCAGTGTGTGAAGAGTGGGAGAAGAAGGTTGCATTGACAATCCAACACAATGGGCAGCACTTTGAACACATTTTATAAGTGGTCAGAAACTTGTAAATAACTCATGAAAGAATAAAGTAACGTTAAAACCAAGCACACCATTGTTTTTCTTGTGAAATTCTCGATAAGTTTTCCCATTGAAAAAACTAAAGTTGGATACAAAATGGCCGACTTCAAAATGGTCGCCATGGTCAACACCCAGCTTGAAAAGTTTCCCCCCTCCCATATACTAATGTGCCACAAACAGGAAGTTAATATCACCAACCATTCCCATTTTATTTAGGTGTATCCATATAAATGGCCCACCCTGTATTTATATCGTTATGTGCAGCTACATACACAAACACTAACAGTACTGTAGATTCCAGCAAGGCAAGCGTAATCTCGTTTGAAATGACAGGTTACATCGTAATCTCGCGAGATTACGCTTGCCTTGCTGGAATCTCACAGAAAAGATTCAGAAGTGTCAGGATTCTGAATAAACATCACGTCCAGGCTGGTAGTGATGTATATTCATTATCAGGACGCTACAGTAATGTTAGTGTTTGTGTATGTAGCTGCACATAACGATATAACTATATCGCTAGTGCAGTGTAAATGAATGGATAGAAGTGTATGACGCTGATTGGTCAGCGTCATACACTCCTCTGTACAATGCCCACTTGGTCTAACGTAAAAACACGCCCACTTGGTCATCAAGAAACTCATTAGCATAAAGCTAAAAATTGCTCATAAAGTGGTGAAAACAGATAGTTTTTTTTAAATAAAAAGCATTACTGTCACCTACATTATAGCGCCCATCTCCTTATGTAGGAGATAGGGCACTTATAATGTGGTGACAGAGTCTCTTTAAAATGTTACAGATAGCCACAATCTCGTAGTTCACTAGGCTTGAAGTAACACAGTTGGTCCAAAGCAGATAGCCCTTGCATCAAGGAGGGGTGCTCTTGACCCTGTGCCTGCTGTTCAGAACAAGCCAGCGATCATTCCAGCCTTAGCCTGAACTAAGTTTGTGTCTCCAAAAGTGGGAATAATTGAAAATATTATCTGTGGCCGTGTGTAGGGGTCTGGTCTGGGTTCTGAATAAGTTGAAGGGTCTGAATAAATTTAGGGGTTTTTGATCTGTTGTCTGAATTAATTTAGCGGTATGTTCTGGGGACTGATTAAGTGAAGGTCTAGTCTGGGGTATGAATAAATGTAGGGGTCCGGTCTCTGAAAAAATTTAGTGGCTTGGTCTGGAATCTGCATTATTTTAGGGTCTGGTCTGAATGAATTTAGGGGTCTGGTCTGGGATCTGAATGTGTTATACAGGGTGGTGATGGGCTCAAGAAGTGATAGGCTGAAGATATCTGGGCAGAAAACTCTGTAGTCTTCAGAAGAAGTCGTCATGGCATTCTAGGATGGATGGATAAGAAAAGCAGAATGAACGATTACATTCAGAGAAGATGTTACCTTTCAGTCACCGGAATTAATTGTTGTTAAATCTGTGTGAACCTGATCAGTACTGTAATTTTTTTGAATAGACTGCAGCGAAATAATACTATGCAGATCGCCTGTATAGAACGGGTATACAACCACTGTATATCGGCTATTATTGGTTATATTGGTCTTTGTTTGGTGGTAGCGTATACTTGTCCCTGAGAGATCAAGTGTTTGCCTGTCACTGTGATTATGTGTTTCTGTGGACCACTTTTATTTTCCTTCTTGTGTTGACGATGTGGCTTACATATTTCATGGAGTTGCAAGATGTGTGACCAAACAAAGCAAACAATTGCCACAGCATGCCAATCTTTACAAACCCCTTTTCCTTTCCTATATTTTAAGCCTCGATCCATCCCTAATAGAAGTATTATATCACCTCTTTTGATAACAGTATATTTAACTTTTACCTAGATTTAACCACAATTTGAATCACCCCTCAATACCATGTTTATGATCTATGTTGATGCTTTAGACATTCCTCAGCTTACAGGGATTAAGGCCCCATGCACATGAACGTGCTTTTGCAGCTGCAATTCCCCCGAAAAACCATCATTCCTATGGGGCCATGTACACGACCGTGGTTTCCATGGTCCGTGCATGGCCCAGGAGCCCGGACCCCAGAAAGAACGGGCATGTCTTATTATGGGCGTTTTCTGCGGTCTAGGCTCATAGGAAATAATGGATGCGACCATGTGCACGGCCCGAGATTTGCGAGTGGCTTGCGGGTGACACTCCGCTGACGGCCGACCCGAAAATCACGGGCGTGCACATGGCTACGGTCGTGTGCATGAGGCTTAAGGAAAAGGAAACTAAGCAGTCATCAATGAATTTCTCTCCTTGACAAATACACAGTTGGTTCTGTATGGTCAAAAATACCCTATTTCGTGATTTAGGAAAATAAAATCACTAGTGGGTACCTTTTCTCTCCCTGCAACAGGCAGAGCAGGAACAGCAAAACCAGTATTTTAGTGAAAGTACTCTTCAAATAGCACCATGAATCTTAGCTTCTTAGACTACTGCGGGGAAAGTGTGAAATTCAACTAATCAAATATTCTTCTTAATTGTGTAATGTTTATATGTAATCCTAGAAGAGTACAATAC
The DNA here is from genome assembly GCF_050947455.1 of Rhinoderma darwinii. Taxonomy (NCBI): domain Eukaryota; kingdom Metazoa; phylum Chordata; class Amphibia; order Anura; family Rhinodermatidae; genus Rhinoderma; species Rhinoderma darwinii. Next base: position 344,675,554 of record NC_134689.1, read on the forward strand.
CAATGTCCTATATTTTATAATCTGATCCATGCCTGACACCAGTTAATTCAGGTGGCAAGTATCAGCTGATCTGTGTAAGCCCTCTCAGAAAGGAAAACTGTCTCTAGGTCAGAGAACTGGCTTTGGTTTCTTCTCGGCATGCAGAGGAGAAGGGCTTTTAGGAATTGAGAAGGATTAAGAGAACGGGTTTAATGCAGTGCATTACCAGAATGTGTGACAGCGATAGTCAACCAGGGGCATTGTTTGATAAGCTTTTGCCTGAACTTTACTGAGGCCAAATGATACAGAAGCAGAAATAAAAAATTAAAAAAATACACAGCACAAAAAGCAATAGCAGAAATATATATCTAGACTGATATTTGGCCTTGGGGTAATATGACTCTTAATGTCAACAGACACATATTTTTTCAGCCTTTCCATATTCTGTCTTAAGAAAATACCAGCCGAGAATGTATAGACATTGTAATGTTAGCAAATAGTTAAAGATTGCCATTTGAATAGCATATTCTGTATCCTTTTAATCCAATGTACTCCTTGACCGTACATTTCCATTAGTTGGTGGGATATTTAAATGCAATTAAAATAACTCACAAGATGAAAAAAGTGCATATTTCATATTCATTGTACTACTGATATTTCATAGCACATGGATAATCTTCCTACTCTCATAGCTTTTACCTGGATTTTCTATAGAAAAGATGTTATATGTACAATACAATTCGAGAAAGTACCACTTCCATATTTTTCATCCATGCAATTCAATACCCCAAAAAGATTCTAATCCTGAAAGAAGCCAAGACTATTTCATCCATAGCAGTACAAAAGCATAAGTTATGTGATGTTTCAGCCATAAAAGTATTTTCTCATAGTAAAGATGACATTGAAAACATAACATTAAAGGGGTTGTCTGGACATTTTTTTTATTGATGCTCTATCCTTAGGATAGGTCACTAATATGAGTTCAGTGGGGGCTCAACTCCTCAGATCCCGCCGACCAGCTGACTGAAGGGGCCGCACTCCCTTCATTGTTTACCAAAGTACAGCGCCGAACAAATCTTTAGTGGCTGTGCTTAGGATTGCAGTTCAGTCCAATTCACATCAATGGAACCGGAACTGCAATCCCGGTTACAGCCACCTCGAATCTGTATGACGCTGTGCCTGTAAACTGGGAAAAGGCCGTGGCGACGAATGCCGTGGCCCCTTGACTCAGCTGATTAGCAGGTGTCCCGGGAAATCCACATTTTACCCTAAGTTATTCAGGAATATGGAAAAAAATAAGTTCCTTAAAGGCAGCATTACTCATCATCAACCAATCTTTAACCTATTACCGAACCATTACCCAAGGGCACCAAAATTAGTTTTCATTCCAATATGTTCCTGGGTACTTTTACCCAACTGGTAGCAACACTTTACTTATACTCCAAATTTGGTGCATGACCCTTCCTCGTGCACCCATATCCAAATTTACTGCTTCCAAGGACATTTTAACCCGCATATGGAGCTACGACTACCGCATATCTTGATTTTAGTAAAAATTAAGGGCAGGCTGGTGGGAAGTTCACTTCTTCCTGATGCGATCCATACCTGAGTCCCTCACCTCGTGCATTGCTATATAAACCCTCCTTCTCTAGTGAGCCACAGCTACTCCCCCCATTAAAGTTAACCATATCATGACCTATAACCACTCCATTACACAACTAATGCCTTTCATGCCTCCTTGATTCTACCCCCAATCAAGTTACACTCCATTAGGCTTCAGACCTATCCGTTGTTTTCATGACTTGGAAGAATAGAACACTGCTGGTCGGCTGTGACCCGCCACTCATCTAACTTTCACATGCTGAAAACTACAACAATCTGTCCTGTTAATATCTTCTATAACAACTAAGGATAAATATACTCCTTGAATTGATAAGCCTCCCAACACTCTATCCGCTTAATTACTGCCTCTTCCAAACCCTAGTGAGCTGCCTCAGTTGCTGCTCCGAATTGGAACGAATAGGTACAAAATTATTTATCATTCAAGAACCTTGTGTGCAAATACTTCCTAAACACAGCCAAAAACTGGTAACGGGACAATGGCCCATCCTGATGTATCACTAATGGGCACCCCACGTCTGGCTGCAACTGCAAAAACTCCTCCACACATGACACAGGGCAGACTGTTGACTTTGGTAGCTTTGCTAGAACCAACTTTTTGCCTTTTCCTTCCTGATCCAACTTCGGCCGGCACAACAGCATAAATTATCATCACACACCTGCATATCCCCTTGAAATAAAAGGTCCGACAGCATTACTTCCCTTTGCCACCAATATTAAAATGTGAAAAGCTCCATAAAATGCTAATGAAAAGTTGTTCTTAACGCACAGGCTTCATATGCAGAATTACACTCCACCTCAACTTGTTGACACAATATTGCAGCAACTAGAAAGACACCGGCTTACGGACATACACCCGGACCCAGAGGCGTAGCTAGGTTCTCCAGCACCTGGGGCAAAGATTCAGTTTGGCGCCCCCCTCAACCTCTTTCCCGACATCTGCTTCCCCCTCGCCGTGTTTGTTTTCTCTACCAATCATTGACGTGTCATTTATTTTCCACATTTATTTTTATGTAACTCGAGCATAAAAACATTTGCACATTTTATAAGCAATATAGTTCTATACACAACACCAGAACCAAGCTCAGTACATAAATACAGCCACAGAACCAAGCTCAGTACATATATACAGCACCAGCACAAATATAGCTCAATTTAGTGCAACCCCTGCCATATAGGTATGTACGGCGTAAAACTACAGCTCCCAGCATGGCCCGAACAATGATAAGGATATGCTGGGAGATGCTGTTTTACAAAAAATAAATCATATCATAATCATACCACCATCATCTCGCTGCAGATCATACAGTGACTACAGTGCTGAATAGAAGCAGAATGAACATTTACATTAGGTGACGTCTCAGATTCTAGTTCATTTTCTCTATCCGATCCAGACTTCTATGATGACTTCTCCCGGCCACATCCCATTTCTGCAGTTTGCCGCTCAGATGTCTTCAGCTTCTCACTTTTCCAACATTTCTACACCTATAAATAAAGATAAAGTTCTCATTATACCACACACTACACCCCTAAATATAATAGTGCCATACACTGCACCTCTAATTATAATAGCACCATACACCGTGTCACACACACAGTGCCCCCTGTAGATAGTGCCTGCCATAGAGCCCCCTGTAGATAGTGCCCCCCATATAGCCCACCCCTGTATATAGTGTCCCACAAATAGCTCCCCCTGTATATAGTGCTCTACATATAGTCCACCCCTGTATATAGTGCTCTATAGATACCCCACCCCTGTATATAGTCCCCTGTAGATATAGCCCACCCCTGTATATGGTGCTCCATAGATAGCCCACCCCAGTATATAGCCCCCCTGTAGATAGAGCCCCCCATATATAAAGCCCCCTGTAGATAAAGCCCCCCCGTAGATAAAGCCCCCCTTGTAGATAAAGCCCCCCTGTAGATAAAGCCCCCTCCATAGATAAAGCCCCCCGTAGATAAAGCCCCCCTTGTAGATAAAGCCCCCCCTGTAGATAAAGCCTCCCTGTAGATAAAGCCACACACTATTCAAACTCACCTTAATCCCGCTCCCACGCCAGCCTGCAGCAATGGAGACCTGCTCTCTTCTGCGCAGGTCTCCTGGGGGTTGAACGAAGCGTCTATGAAAGGCGCGGATTGGCTGGGCAGAATGACTTTCCCTGTCAGTCATAGTGCCTGCCATAGAGCCCCCTGTAGATAGTTTCCCCCATAGATAGTGCCCCCATATAGCCCACCCATATATAGTGTCCCACAAATATCTCCCCCTATAGTGCTCCACAGATAGCCCACCCCTGTATATAGCCCCCTGTAGATATAGCCCACCCCTATATATAGTGCTCCCCATATGGTCCACCCCTGTATATAGTGCTCCACATATAGACCACCCCTGTATATAGTGCTCCACAGATAGCCCACCCTGTATATAGCCCCCCTGTAGATATAGCCCACCCCTGTATATAGTGTTCCATAGATAGTCCACCCCTGTATATAGCCCCCCTGTATATATAGCCCACCCCTGTATATAGTGCTCCATAGATAGCCCACCCCTGTATATAGCTCCCCTGTAGATATAGCCCACCCCTGTATATGGTGCTCCATAGATACCCCACCCCAGTATATAGCCCCCCTGTAGATAGAGCCCCCCTGTAGATAAAGCCCCCTGTAGATAAAGCCCCCGTAGATAAAGCCCCCCTTGTAGATAAAGCCCCCCTGTAGATAAAGCCCCCCATAGATAAAGCCCCCCCTGTAGATAAAGCCCCCTGTAGATAAAGCCCCCCATAGATAAAGCCCACTCTGTAGATAAAGCCACACACTTTTGTATTACAATAAAATAACAAACTATTCAAACTCACCTTAATCCCGCTCCCACGCCGGCCGGCAGCAATGGAGACCTGCTCTCTTCTGCGCAGGTCTCCTGGGGGTTGAATGAAGCGTCTATGAAAGGCGCTGATTGACTGGGCAGAATGACTTTCCCTGTCAGTCAGCGCCTTTCAGCGTCGGAAGCGTGATAGCGCTTCACTCGTACAAAAGAGCTGAATGGCTGGGCATGGAACGTACCCTGCGATTCATTGCTTCTAATTGTACCTGTGTCCTATAAACACAGGTACAATTATAGTGTAGGAGGAGGTGGCCCTGGCGCCCCCTCTAAGTTGCGCCCGGGGGACACATGCCCCGCCTCCCCCCCCCCTCCTAGCTACGCCCCTGCACGGACCCAATTATTTCTAGTACCTTTTAGTACCTGCCTAACTAGAAAACTCTTATTAAAATCCACGTCACCTCTCAACTTAAACGCTACTGCTGACACCCATTTTGAGATACCCGAAAAAGACACTACTGCACTGAAATAAGTACCCACACAATACAACAGTACATTAACAAAATCCTCATCTGGTACAAAAAAATACAACCTGCTCCACCAACTTACCCAAACCCTGCAATAAGCTGCCTACATATTCAAAGTCGTCATCAGGGCAGCACGGCTGGCACTTCCGTCAGGTGACTGACTGCAAAAAAAAGGACGCCTACCCACCATCACTGCCCACCATAGCAGACTGCTGCTGCTGCTCATAACAAATCATTTCAAAACTTAAAAGGCAGGGCCCCAGTGATAGTTTTCGAGAAAGGAGTGGACCTCATTATATTGCGGGGCTCGTTCCCTTCTGCAAAGTAACTACCAATGGGGTTCTGCATCATAAGGTCCTGACGCTGGCCAGTATCAGGACTTTATGTGCAGCGCATACAATTACAACGTCCTGACTCTGGTGTCAGCATGGTGTATGCGCCACTGCACACAAGGTCCTGACACTGGCCAGCGCCAGGAATTTGTGAGGCATGAACAAGTCCTCCCGAGTCACTCCGCTCCCCGTGTAAACCCACTGAACTTGTCTGAAAGACAAAGCATAGGCAATTGAGTTAACCACCCCAGGTATACCAACAGCCACAAAACAAGCATTTAAATATGTCATTAACCCCTTCCCGCCACAGCCATTTTTCAGATTTTCATTATCGCTTTTTCCTCCCTACATTCCAAGACTTTTGTATTTTTCCGTTGATATAATCCTATTAGGGCTTGATTTTTGTGGGACAAGTTGTAGTTTTTCGTAGCACCATTTATTATGCCATATAATGTACTAGGAAAAGGGTAAAAAAATATTTGTGGGGTAGAAAATGAATAAACTGCGATTCCTCCATTGCTTTTTGTGCTTCGATTTTACGGAATTCAATTAAAACAATATGTTAACTGTATTCTATGGGTCAATATGATTACGGCAATACCAAATATATATAGTTTTTTCTATATTTTACTACTTTTATAAGTATAAACCTAAGTGTAAAATATACAATTTATTTTGTGTTGCCAAATTCTGAGAGCCACAACTTTTTTACTTTTCCGTCGATTAAGTGGTATGAGGGCTTATTTATTGCGGGATAAGCCTTAGTTTTTAATGATACCATTTTGGGGTCCATGCTATGTTTTGATACATTTTTAGTTTATTTTTTGTGAGAGATGAGGTGACCAAAAAATAGACATTATGGCGTTTACAATTTATTTATTTTTTACGCCGTTCACCGTGCAGGTTAAATAATGATTTATTCTGATAGTTCAGGCTTTTACGGATGCGGCAATACCAATTATGTTTATTTTTATTTTTTTTACTATGCTCTAGGGGGAAAATGGGAAAAGGTTTTTGTAATATTTTGTTCTTTTTTTTTTTTTTTACATAAAAAAAACCTTTATTTTACAAATTTTTACTTTTTTTTATTAGCCCCCCTAAGGGACTTCAACCAGCGAACGTTAGATTGCTTGCACTATATGCTGCAATACTAATGTATTGCAGTATATCGTGATTCTGACAGACTTTTATATGAGCACAAAGATGGCGGACCTGGGGGCCTTTATTATGCCCCCAGGCAGACATAGCAACCATCGCCATGCTGCGATTACATTGCGGGGGGCGCGATGAGCTGTTAGAGGGGGCCGCCCCCCTCTTTCTAACGATTCAAATGCTGCGGTCGCTATTGATCGTGGTATTTAATGAGTTAAACGAGCAGGATCGCGCTCGAGTGCGATCCCGTTCGTTACTCTGAAATGTCGGCTGTAACAAACAGCCGACACCGGCATTGTTTGGAGCGGGTTCACTCCGTGAGCCCATTCCATACTTCCCCTACCCGACTTTGGCGTATGGATATGTCAAATGTTGGGAAGGGGTTAAAAATAAGGCAGCCCAACATCCTCAATACAGAGGGCGAGTTAGCTGTGTGTTTGTTAATAGCCTGCATTTCCCCCATATTATCACAGTAATACCTCACCCGTTTGCCATGCAGTTGTTTCCCCTATATCTCAGTCAGGGGCGTAGCTAGAGGCTCATGGGCCCCGATGCAAAAATTCTTACTGGGCCCCCCCCCCCCCCCCGCAAACTTCTCATGGCCCACGGTCCGCAGCTTTCAGCTGCATCGCTGGGTCTCCTAAGTGACCCAACAATGCAGCACTAGCAGCCGGGGCGTCACTAAGGCTGGGTTCACACACCCTATTTACGGACGTAATTCGGGCGTTTTAGCATTGAATTACGTCAGAAAATGCGGCTCAAAAGCATTGGCAAACATCTGCCCATTCATTTGAATGGGTCTTACGATGTTCTGTGCCTGTCACTTCTTCAGCCGTAAATGGAGACGTTTTCCATGGACTCCATAGAAAAACAGCTCCAAATTATGTCCGTAATGGACGCAGCGAAAGACGCCTGCACATGCCATTACGTCTGAAATTACGGTGCTGTTTTCTCCTGAAAACAGCACCGTAATTTCAGCCGTAACAGACGCTGCCGTGTGAACATACCCTCAGGGCTTAAAATGTCAGGGAAATAGCCCCAATACATATGTGTCCGCCCAAAAAAAAGTGTGTATATGAGACAGCATAGAATATCTATAGCACTACGACCCTATAAACTATGGATAGGATTAGATACAGTGGCTGAGCAGACAGTATCACACATGATAGGATTAGATACAGTGGCTGAGCAGACAGTATCACACATGATAGGATTAGATACAGTGGCCCAGCAGACAGTATCACACATGATAGGATTAGATACAGTGGCTCAGCAGACAGTAACACACATGATAGGATTAGATACAGTGGCTCAGAAGGCAGTATCACACATGATAGGATTAGATACAGTGGCTCAGCAGACAGTATCACACATGATCGGATTAGATATAGGGCCCAGCAGACAGTATCACACATGATTGGATTAGATACACAGCTCAGCAGACAATATCACACATGATTAGATTAGATACAGGGCCCAGCTCGCTGACATTGCGGCTCCAGCGCTGGACCCAGGATAGGTAAGAATAATAATTTTGCTTCTTTATGTGTTACAGATTATTTTTGTGTGTTTGTGTTTTTTTTACAGGTTCGGTTGTTGGACTTCGGATTCGAGGACTTCAATGACGGCATTTTTTTTATTCTCAATAAAATGGTTAATGAGGGTTGTGTTTTTTTATTTCAATGAAATATTTTTTCTATGTGCTTGTATCTTTTTAAACTTTATTATCACCGCATTAGTAATGGCCGCTGGCTGATTGACAACCTCCATTACTAAGGCGGGGCTTAATGTTAGCCGGTGCAGAGGCTACACTAACCCCCATTATTACCCCGGTACCCACCGCCACCAGGAGCACTGGGAAGAGCCGGGTACGAACCAGTACCCGACCATCTGTAGTGACGGGCAGGCACCGGGGTGGCCGCAGGCTGGTAGTATTAGGCTGGAAAAGGCCAAAAACAGTGGCCCTTCCCACCCTTGTAATGCTGCCTGCTGCTGCTGTGTTGCATCTGGCTGGTTATGAAAATTGGGGGGGACCCCACATCGTTCTTTCCAATTATTTTTTATTTTAGTTTTTTTTAAATGACGTGGGGTCCCCACCATTTTCATAACCGGCCAGATACAATAAAGCAGCAGCAGCCTAGCATCACCAGGGTAGGAAGGGCCACTGTTTTTGGCCTTTCCCCTCCTGATAATACCAGCCTGCGGTCACTACAGATGGTCAAGTACTGGATCGTACCCGGCTCTTCCCAGCACCCCTGGTGGCGGTGGGTACCGGGGTAATAAAGGGGGTTAGTGTTAGTCTCTGCACCGGCTAACACTAAGCCCCGCCTTAGCAATGGATTCTGTCAATCAGCCGGCGGCCATTACTAAGGCGGTAGTAATATCGTTTAAAAAAAACACAAAGATATAGAAAAAATATTTTATTGAAATAAAAAAAAAAAAAACACAACCCTCATTAACCATTTTATTGATAACAAAAAAAAAAGCCGTCATCGAAGTAGTCCTGGAATCCGCCGTAGTCCAACGACCGAACCTGTAAGAAAACACACAAAAAATGATTAGTAACACGTGTGTTAGGCTTAGATACAGGGCCCATGTGTGATACTGTCTGTGGGACCCTGTATCTAAGCCTACCACAACGTAGGCTTAGATACAGGGTCCAGCAGACAGTAATCTTATACAGTATAAGATTACTGTGTGCTGGGGCCCTGTATCTAAACAGACAGTGTGGTAGGCTTAGATACAGGGTCCCACAGACAGGATCACACATGGGCCATGTATCTAAGCCTACCATGTGATTGTCTTAGATACAGGGCCCAGCAAACAGGATCACACAATCTGTGATCCTGTCTCATGGGCCCTCTAAGCCTGCTACATCGTAGGCTTAAAGGGGTTGCCCAGTCCAGTCCTTTCCTCAGGATAGGCCATGAATAGCTGATGTGTCTGGGTCCGACTTCCGGGACTTTCCTGGTTCCGGATCGCAGCGGAGGTCCGGACGTCACAGCGCTATGCGCCGCGCACAACATCGAGAGGACAGAACTTCCGCCGCGGCTGAAGAGGAAGGTAAGATTAGTTGCCCTGACTGGCGGGGTCCGACTCCCGGGACCCGCCAATCAGCTGTTTTGAAGGGGCCGCAGCACACGTACGAGAGCTGCTTTCCCTTCATTTCACTACTTGCTCACACTGTGAATCGCCGACACCGATTCACAGTGTGACCGGAATGAAGGGGAGCAGCTCTCGTACGAGTGCTGCGGCCCCTTCAAAACAGCTGATTGGCGGGTCCCGGGAGTCGGACCCCGCCAGTCAGGGCAACTAATCTTACCTTCCTCTTCAGCCGCGGCAGAAGTTCTGTCCTCTCGATGTTGTGCGCGGCGCATAGCGCTGTGACGTCAGGACCTCCGCTGCGATCCGGAACCAGGAAGGTAAGGTCAGTAACTTTTTATTGATGTGGTGCGGGGGGCTGTGGGCCCCCCTGGCTTCGGGGCCCGGTCGCAATTGCGACCCCTATAGCTACGCCAGTGTAGATATGAGATAGATAGATAGATAGATAGATAGATAGATAGATAGATAGATAGATAGATAGATAGATAGATAGATAGATAGATAGATAGATAGATAGATAGATATGAGATAGATAGATACTTTGTCTGTTATGCTAAACGGTCAGCCCTGAGGTGTGACTGCTCAGCATGACAGACATACATACACACAGTGAAGAGGTTAAGAGCTGGATTGCTAGTTGCTACTTACATCTGCTGTGGGGTCAGAGAGCAGCTCGTACTGCAGGGGAGCAGCAGACACGCACACCATCTTCTTGCTGTAGCCATTCCTTTCCCTCTGAACAGGTCACGAGGAAGAGGGAAACAGCAAGAAGTGAGCTGATTGGGTGGACAGTACAGTGGGCGGGGCTGGGTCTCGTAAGCTGAGTGGATTCATCTATCATTCATTTTCCACCGTCTTGTTCCCCCTCCGTGCAATGACTCTCTGACAGCTGAGCTGCCACCAATGCTTTAAGCTACATTACTGGGTCTCTTTTGTACCACAGCAGGGACCCAGCAATGTAGAGCAATCATTGCAGCGCTAGTGTGGTGAGGGGGGTCTGCGGGCCTCCCTAGCTACGGGGCCCGGTCGCAGTTGCGACCGCTGCGACCCCTATAGCTACGCCACTGATCTCAGTCACTAGCCCTAACTGTGGGCGGGGGCTACTATTTTCCTCCGTCAGGCTCATTGCAGACTTCACTGCAGAATGAACAGGTGCCTCCAGCGACACAGGAATGGAGCCTGCCCTCCTCTGGGCCCAGGGAACTTCCGCTAAAGGTTCCGCGTTGAGATCCTTGTGAAATCTGCGTCCCATTATTTTCAATGGAAAATTTGCATTGTTGTTAACACAATATAGATTTTTTCTAATGCACATTAAGGCTATGTTCACACGGAGTATTTTGGGGGAGGAATATCTGCCTCAAAATTCTGTTTGGAACTTTGAGGCAGATATTCCTCTCCCTGCACGCCAATTTTCGCGGCGATTTTCGCTGCCTCCCATTGAAGTCAATGGGAGGTCAGAGGCGGAAGCGCCCGAATATAGGGCATGTCGCTTCTTTTTCCCGCGAGGCAGTTTTACTGCTTGCGGGAAAAAGACGCTGACGCCTCCCATTGAAATCAATGGGAGGCGTTCTCGGGCCGTTTTTGCCGAGTTTTGCGACGCAGTTTCCTCGTCAAAAAACTCGGCAAAATACCCCGTGTGAACATAGCCTTAAAATCTGTGTCACAGAAAAAAAAAATGACATGTCATTTCATGACATGGATACTGCTGCGGGTAGCCACTTGCATTGAATAGGGCTAGTCTTGCTGGAGCGCTGTAATCTTTTTTTCTTGGATGTTATCTTGAGCTGTGGATTAAGCTCTAGTTGCTTTGGACCCACTACTTTATTACAAGAGTGCTGCTTCATTTGAATATTTTTGGTGTCATTCGTATTATATTTTCAGGAAATATATTAGAATTTTATTGTAAGAGGAACAAATATTATGTGTCTTATTTTTTACCTACTATGTCTACTCTTCTTGAGCTTCCTATTCCTGCCTTTTGTCTTGGAAGGGGTAGAAGAATCCTTGCAAATGGTATAACATTGTCAATGAAGGGATTCATTTCTAATGATTTTATATGTATATATATATATATATATATATATATATATATATATATATATATATATACAATTCAAAAGCAAATGAACACAGCCCTCCAACATAGCTATATATTAGGCCATGTGCTCGTTACTAGAGGACGAATCAGTTCCCCAAATTGACTGTAGAAAAACCATAGAGCAAAGTAACGGCACCAGGACTTCAGAGTAAATGAAATAGGGTGGATTTATTCACCTCAAGTGAGCGACGTTTCGGTTCGTCACAGAATCTTTCTCAAGCTTGCTGCCGTTACTTTGATCTATGTTTTTTATTTATATATATATACACCGCGTTCCAAATTATTATGCAAATGTTATTTTTCGCTGATTTTCCTAAATAGTCGATGCAAATGACAGTCAGTATAATCTTCAAGCCATCAACCGTTGGAGTATAATGCAAATTTTATTGAACAAATCTCCTAATGATAACTGATTTTTTTTTAGAAGTAAAAAACTCAAAATGCACTGTTTCAAATTATTATGCACAACAGAGATCAAAACATTTTAAAGGTTGTAAAGAGAACTAAAATGGTAACTTGTTGAATTTGCAGCATCAGGAGGTCATATTTACAGAAATCAAAAGCTCTTTCAATAAAAAAAAAACCGTAACAGGCCAAGTTACATGTTAACATAGGACCCCTTCTTTGATATCACCTTCACAATTCTTGCAGCATCCATTGAATTTGTGAGTATTTGGACAGTTTCTGCTTGAATATCTTTGCAGGATGTCAGAATAGCCTCCCAGAGCTTCTCTTTTGATGTGAACTGCCTCCCACCCTCATAGATAATTTGTTTGAGGATGCTCCAAAGGTTCTCAATAGGGTTGAGGTCAGGGGAACATGGGGGCCAGACCATGAGTTTCTCTCCTTTTATGCCCATAGCAGCCAATGACACAGAGGTATTCTTTGCAGCATGAGATGGTGCATTGTCATGCATGAAGATAATTTTGCTACGGAAGGCACGGTTCTTCTTTTTGTACCACAGAAGAAAGTGGTCGGTCATAAACTCTACGTACTTTGCAGAGGTCATTTTCACACCGTCAGGGACCCTAAAGGGGCCTACCAGCTCTTTCCCCATGATTCCAGCCCAAAATATGACTCCGCCACCTCCTTGCTGACGTCGCAGCCTTGTTAGGACATGGTAGCCATTCACCAACCATCCACTACTCCATCCATCTGGACCATCCAGGGTTGCACGGCACTCATCAGTAAACAACACGGTTTGAAAATTAGTCTTCATGTATTTCTGAGCCCACTGCAACCGTTTCTGCTTGAGAGCATTGTTTAGGGATGGCCGAATAATAGCTTTATGCACACTTGCAAACCTCTGGAGGATCCTACACCTTGAGGTTCGCGGGACTCCAAAGGCACCAGAGGCTTCAAATACCTGTTTGCTGCTTTGCAATGGCATTTTGGCAGCTGCTCTCCTAATCCTATTAATTTGTCTGGCAGAAACCTTCCTCATTATGCCTTTATCTGAACGAACCCGTCTGTGCTCTGAGTCAGCCACAAATCTTTTCACAGTACGATGATCACGCTTACGTTTTCTTGAAATATCCAATGTTTTCATACCTTGTCCAAGGTATTGCACTATTTCACGCTTTTCGGCAGCGGAGAGATCCTTTTTCTTTCCCATATTGCTTGAAGCCTGTGGCCTGCTTAATAATGTGGAACGTCCTTCTTAAGTCGTTTTCCTTTGAATGGGCACACCTAGCAAACTAATTATCACAGTGTCTGAGATTCATTACAATGATCCAAAGAGCCCTAAGACACAATACCATCCATGAGTTTCATTGAAAAACTAATAATTAAATGTTTATGAAACTTAAATCCAATGTGCATAATAATTAGGAACACGGTGTATATAAGGGTTCTGCTGAATATTTGCTGTATAGTGAAATTTGGTTGGATTCCTCATTTATAGCTTAATGCTTTTAGTAATCAACTGAAGCCTTATTGCCTGGTTCCTTGATACACAGCGTAAAGAAGCTTTCAGACAGGTGAATTTTCATGTTGCGCTTGCATTACCCAAACTTCCTTGGTCTTATGATAATTTATGTCTGGTTCTGCAGAACTATTGCGGCCATAATAATGAATAATGTCTAATATAAAAATCGCTGGTGTCATATGTGGTTTTATCAATGCATTATTATGTAATAAATAATGTGGATTTTCCGTGTGGAAATTTTGCAGAATTTTCACAAGAGAAATTAACATGCTGCAGATTGGGAATCCGCACCGCAGATCGATTTCAGCACATGTTTTCTGCAGGTTTTTTTCTGCAGCATGTGGATGAGATTTACATTGATACTACTTTAATATGCTGCAGAATTTCTGCATGGAAAATCCAGATATAAATTCTGCAGTGGGTGTGGACGTACCCATAGCATTGCTTGACCTATATCTGTTCGGACTATTGCATTGTTCATCGGACACTTCTACTATACTGCAGGTTCTTCAGTCTGATCATTTAATTGGCATGTTAAAACAAAGCTATGTTCCTCAATTTGCACTTAACCTATGGCTTTAGACGGTTACAGACTGTGCAGACAGAGAGATCCAATATTACCACATAACTGTTCCACTAAAATCTTCTGTGACCTTATTAGATAATTATTACATTGAAGTTACTGTGTGACCTTTTTAAGTGATTTGATCATTGATGGTGACCAATAACCTCACTATCAGCTATATGATTTAACTTAATCTCTAAATCGTTAAATTGCCGCTTACGGTAAACACTCCTGTTTGACCCAGTCAGGTGAAAGGCACATTCACAATGATCTATTAATACATTGACTGATAAATGCACTGGCAAGGCCTGGTGATATAGCCATATGATTCAATAGAACTTTTTCATCTTATGAAAGTGGTACTTGTGGCTAAAAATTAGGTCAAAACTCAAGCACAGGGTTCTCAAAATAACAGCAATGTGAAATGTCCATTAGCATCATGAAAGCTGTAAAATGATTTTGTTTTTCTGGCAATCTAATCCTACTCTATTACAATATATGTTTTGTTCTCTGCTTGCATGCATTAAATACAGCTTGCCACCAACCATGTTTCTGGATAGGGTCCTATTTTTGCCGAACGGTATCTAATTAATGCTTTTGTCCCTTGATTTGGAACTAATTGAGGTTAATTGAGCCCATCAACAATCCAGAAAATGTTCTGGGAACAGGAGTTGGAGAACAGAACATGGTGTGTTGCCAGGTAGATTTTTCATTTATCTGCGTAGGTGTTTTTGTGTAGCATGATACATATTGTTTAAGGCACTTTGCACACCTTGTTATAACGGTCTGGATCTGCGATACCCAGTGAAACCATCAACTGGATGGCACAACTCCCCTATAATACCTCCCTTTCTTAGGACTTTGGTGTGGGTCAAGGTATTCAGTTGGCTCCTGGACTTTTCTATAAGCTGGTACGATGATTGATTCCCTGGATAAAGTCCATTGGAAGTGAAAACAAGACACAATGAAAATCGGTAAGGGGTATGGTTGTTATGGACAACAACAGTAGATAGTCAATATCAGACTTTACCAGTGGATGTAGAACAATGAGTCAGGGAAAACAGGAGATGAGTCAACAGGCCAGTGGACAGTAACGGGGGTCAGACAGAACTGGGTAAGTGGTACTGTAGAACATGTGCGAGCATAGTCAGATGTGCCAAAGGTTGGGTAATCGAGATAACGTAGAATTGGGTTTGCAGTAGTGTGGAACAGATGTGAGCGTAGTCAGACAAGTCAAGGTATAGTCAGGTAATAGAGGCCAGATAAAGCCGGGTATGTGGTACAGTGGAGAACTTGTAGAGTAGTTAGGGAAGCTGGGTCACAACAGGTCAAGTTCACGTTGAATCTCAGAATACTGGATAGCAAAGCACAAAACCAAAGTATAGTTTGAAAAAAATAAATATTTAACTGGCATTGAAGCCAGTATAGGACTAATTTATATAGTTACTTTGATTAGCCGGACTGTTTTCTTTGCGTGCACCTCCTGGGATCTATACCCACTACACTGTTATTAGTTAGGGTGACATGGGCCGGGAGGGAGAAGAAATGGCTGGATCGAGGTTGGGTAAGTTCTTATTGTCATTTTCTCTATCCCGTTAAACTAAAACATTTTATCGCCAAAAAGATATACTGTGGGAACCAGGAATGGACTGACTATTTAGGCATGAGGGCAGTGCTCCTGATCCTATGGCCAAAGGAAACCCACAACTTCTTTGGTAAATTAGAGAACTACTTAAAATTTAATGTTTAAAGTCCAGGATAAAAAATAAATAAATCATATATTGGTCAGTACCATGGAGCTCAATGCTTGTATTTGGGAGAGTACTTCTTTCCCTAGCAGGCTGGAGCTGTAGCCAAAATGAGCAGCAGTCGTAGGGAATAGTGGAAGATCTCCAAAATGATATCTTTCAGGTAAGCAAAAGTTATTAAAGCAAAAAATAAGTGCAAATAAAAGAGAAAAAAATAAAGTTATTTGAGGGCCAAATTAGTGCATGTTTTAATCCCTGAAACAACTTTCCTATCATTCCCTGCATAAAGTGAGTGGAGCAGCATGTTGTTACCTGCTATCAAGGATAGAATACATTTCTCCAAAATTGTTGAGTTCAGTAGGGTCTCCAATATCATCCATACCTGTAAAACAAACATACTATTAATAATATTAATTTGATTTCCCAGTCCCTAAAAATTGATGGTCTATCCTCAGGATAGGCCATAAATAGCTAATGGGTTGGGGTCTGACTCCCTGGACCCCTGCCGATCAGCTGTTTTGAAGGGGGTCTAGCGTTCTTTCTTACAAGCGCTGCTCCCCCTTAATTTCTACTTGTTCACTGTGAATCATCAACACAAATGTAGTGGTAATTCATAGTATTGCAGCCTTCTTCTTTCATTTACGTTCGTGCTGCACCCCCTTCAAAACAGCTGATCGGCGGGAGTCCCGGGAGTCAGACGCCGACTCATCAGCTATAGATGAATTATCCTGAGAATAGGCAATACATTTTTAGGGACAGGAAATCTCCTTTAATGATGCTAGCCATAGACATAATCAGTGGCATAACTAGAGTCTTATGGGCCCCCAGGCACGTTGTAAAAATGTATTAAGATTAGAGGTACAAGCCCCAAGACATATGTTTTACCACCCCCAGGAAAAAAAAAATCAAAGACAACATAAAGTAGCTATACAACATTTTCCTATGCATGATAATATACCTTTAAATATTAAATTCATACAGTCACCGAATAATACCATTTTACAAGGAACAAATATCTGTTAGTGAACAAAGCCCAGCATAACAATGCCAATATTATCAATGATCTAACTATAGAAGGGGCAAATAATACTGCCACACCGTGACCACATATTACAACAACATGGTGACTGCATAATACTACCATACTGTTACTGAACAATACTTCCACACCGTGATCACATATTACCACCACATAATGGGTGAATAATAATATAGTACCATACTGTTACTTAATAAAAACTACTGTACCAAGAACAATGTTATCACCATACAGTGACTATACAGTGGTAGACACCAGTTCTACAAAGACACTCTGCTGACCATATAAGTGAACACAGTACAGTTACATTCAGTGACTCACAGGTAACATCCTCTCTGGTAACGTCCTCTCTGATTGTAGATGTTTTATTTTCCTATTCTTCTTCATCTTGCCCAGACCCCCATGATGACTTTTCCCGACCACGACTTGCCTCCGAAGAATTTGACACACAGACATCTTTGGTTTTTTGCTTTTCCAGCAGACTCCCCACATTTTTACTACTCTCTACAAAAACTTGCCATCCATAGTACCACAGATGGTAACAATATCCTCTCTTGGTGCCCCACACAGTAATAGTGCCACTTTTGTGCTCCACACAGTAACAGTGTACTCAAACAATAATAGTGCCCCATTTATGCCCTGCACAGTTATAGTGATCCTCTTAGTTCCCCAAACAGCAATATTGCCCCCTTTATACCCTGCACAGAATAGTTATGCTCTTAGTTCCCCCAAACAGTAATAGTGCCCCCACACAGTAATAGGGCCCACTTAGTGGTCACTACACAGTAATTCCTCCCTATGTGCCGCCACACATTAGTAATGCCCGCCTTTGTGCCTCTAGAAGTTAGGTCCCTTTTATGCCCCCATATAGTAAGTAGTTCAACTTTTGTGCCCCCATATAATAGTTAGGTCCTCCTTTGTGTCCCTATAGTATATAGTGCTAGTTAATTAGCTGTTTATGCTAGTTATTTAGTAGTTTGTGATATTATTAATTCCCCTTTACACTAATTAAAATAATAATACAATAAAATTAACCTAACTCCGTTTCCACGACGAGCAATAGGGTCTTCTTCCTCCTCCATGAAGCTGTTGTCAGTGACCAAGAGAAGGGGGCACGATGCAGCAACGTCATTATACCTGCTACATCTGGACGTTGATGTCCTCAGCGTCCTCCTGACATCTAGTAAGTCACAGGCATAAAATAGCCTGTGACTTACAGGAGTAAGTGACGGGGCAGAGAGTGGATGACCATAGACAGCGGGGTTTTGCCCGGGATCCGGGCCAGTGGCGAGCCACCTTCCCCACTGGGCATGGCGCCTGGACTTAATAAATCTACCAGTATATTATTTCTGTGGAGGAATATCTGTTTATGACTCGCCATATATTGGTATATCAATAGTTAGAGATGAGGCCAAAGTCTGGTAATATTGTTTTATTTACTTATAGGGATATTGGCGTTATTCTATTCAGTTGCGTCGGCCATTTCTCGTAAAAGTGACAACAGGAAATGCTGTCATATTAGTTGTCAACTCTGAATTTATTTCTCAGATACTTCTGATCTATTATAATTTTTATAGCATGTGGATGGGATTAATAAGAAAGTTTTATCATCACTTGTGAAGAAGTTAATTCAAACATGACATCCAATATGGCTTCTCTTCCCGTTGTCATTTTTGCACATATTGCCGCTGTAACAATATAGAAAATGTATGTCATTATATCTGTAAATAAAAAAAAAATCTTCAAAGTAGTTTGTGCTTGAAATTTATTTTGATTAAAATGTCCATTTTATGTGGTTGTGAGCACAGAAGGTGCACTGAGCATGCAGGGCATTGATGCCAATTTCTTGTGCAGTCTACTGTTGTCAGAAATCATTGGAACAATCCTTGCTTTGGGCAACAGACTACAGAATTTTGCATTGATTCAACAACACAACCCATGCTTATTACACTTCACTGTATACCACATCGCTAAAAAAAAAATGGAATGCTTTGTGCAATGTTGTGCTGTGTGAGCATGCACAGAATACAGCTTTAATCCATACTCAGCAGGCTTTTGTTGAAATATGGCAGCCACATATTGATTTTTTTTCCTCAGCTCAACTGGATAAAAATGTGTTTGTGTTGCAATATTGGTTTGTCCAGAACCCTAAAACAATACTTTTCACGCACTATAATCACCAGTCTGCTTCTTGAGGATAATAACATTGCTGTAAAGAAATAACACTATAGGAAGACCCTTCTTCATAAGAAATACCAAATGTTTCTTAGATTTCTCCATTTCTTTTTGTAATTCTTACACTTTTTGACCTGAGTGAGATTAACTATTAAAAAGCACTATTGCTTGAATATGTGAATCTGGTCACAGGTACAAATATCATATCTATAAGGGCTCATTCAGACGAGCGTAAAACTCGTTCGTGTGCTGTGCGTGAAAATCACGCACAGCACACTGACCCATTGATTTCAATAGGGCCATTCACACATACATGAGTTTTCATGCAGCGTATGTCCGTTGCGTAAAACTCACTGCATGTCCTTTCTTGGACTGTTTTTCACGCACCTATGTGCCCATTCAAGTCAATCGGTGCGTGATTTACGCATTAATTCCATTGAAAAATAAAAAACATGTGTTTTGCGAGTGCGTGAAAAACACATGCCACTCGCAAAGAACAGGTGCAATAAGGCAACGCCCACGGACCAAATTTACGCGTGTATTTCACGCGCGTGAATCTGATACGCTCGTGTGAATGTAGCCTAAGGGGATTTAGACCAACCAGGGTATTTGTTAAAAAGAGCAAAAGATAGGACATGTCCTATTTTTTGCTTTTTACAGACCGTGCTCCCATACTATATGGGAGCACGGCCCGCATATGTGGGTTGCAGTCCGGACTATGATTACAAGCACGGTAGTGTGCATGGGGCCTAACAAGAACATTTATGTTTTAGTAGTAGTGTCATACCTCCGAACCGTCCCGGATCCGGTGGGACAGTCCCGGTTTCTCACCAGGGTCCCGCCATCCTGGGCGGTCTGCAAAATGTCCTGCTCGGTGCTGCAGCTGTATCAAAACAGATGATCGCTGCTGACAGGCGCCATGCATGCCAGACGACTGCAGCAGTGATCAGAAGAAGGCAGGAGTCTTGTAGCGGTGTTCTCACTGGGATCGATGCCGGCATGGGAGTGGACCAGTCCAGTCACCTGACCTGTCATCTGACCTCACCGGTCAGGTGACAGGTCAGGTGACTGGATTGGTCCACTCCCGGGCTGGCATTGACACCAGTGAGAACGCCGCTGCAAGACTCCTTCATTCTTCCGACGGTGAGTGACGTCAAAGCAGATTGGAAAGTGGCAGCAGTAGGCTACCTCTAACGCTCTCCGCTCTGGCGGCATTATGGCACAAATTATAAGGGGGTTGTGTTGCGCTACCTACAGGGGGGCTGTGTGTGGAGCTATGTACATGGGGGCTGTGTGTGGCGCTATCTACAGGGGGGGCTGTGTGTGGCGCTATCTACAGGGGGCTGTGTGTGGCGCTATCTACAGAGGGGCTGTCTCTGGTGCTATCTACAGGGGGGCTGTGTGTGGAGCTATCTATAGGGGGAGCTGTGTGTGATGCTATCTACAGGGGGGCTGTGTGTGGCGCTATCTACCGGGGGGCTGTGTCTGGCGCTATGTACAGGGGGGCTGTGTCTGGAGCAATCTACCGGGGGGGCTGTGTGTGGAGCTATCTACAGGGGGGCTGTGTCTTGAGCTATCTACAGGGGGCTGTGTCTGGCGCGATGTAGAGGGGGGCTGTGTGTGGAGAAATCTACAGGGGGGCTGTGGTGGATGATTTTTCCATTGACCGTTAGTAGTGTTACACAACTGGAAAAAAAAAATCCCCATCATGTAACTCTGCTACCTGTCAATTGAAAAGTCATCAACCACAGGGTCTCCCTCTTGATTTTCATTGTTCTCAGCCTTCTGGTTTGTTTTGCAGCTGCTGCCGTGATGAGCAAATCTTATATCCCAAGTTAGGAAAAGTAACATAAAGACAACATAACCGGATCCATAATATCTGTGATATCCAGACAGTCTAGAGATCCGCAGTGAGAATGTGCGCTTGCTATTTGCAGAAGGATCTGGCCGTGATTTGATGTGTTTATGCGGGATATTGGGCGTGGTTAGGGTCGTGGCTTAAAAAATTTCCCTCTTTTCCGAATTCAAAAGTTGGGAGGTATGGTAGTGTATGTGCACGCTGTTTGGTAAAATATTCCATTTAACTTTTGTTTATATTTTTGCCACCACTTTAAATTCTGTCCTTAGATCAATAATAAAATAAAAAATAAAAAAAAGTAAGAAAAAATAAATTAATAATAATAAATAAATATGTATGTATATATATATATATATATATATATATATATATATATATATATATGTATAGCAGACAAAAAATGGCGACAGCACACTGTGAACACCAATGCAACCTAAACCACTAAATATAAATAAATATGCATTACTGCTAAATCTACTTATAATAGGGAGGTTCTTAGTGCACATTATGATCAAAAAGTGTTTGCCCACCTGCCACGACAAGGCGACCTCTGTAAGGTGGGGACCTACTCTGCACATACATCCAGAACTGGGACTAAGCCTACATATATATCTGGGGATGGTAGGAACCAGCATTAAACTAATTAAAATCACCCAGGGCAGAATGGGAGGAGTGCAAGATCAAAAAATGGAGGCAGTCACTAATCCCACATATATGGATCACATAAAACACAAAAGTTTGAACAGCACATTTTCAAGCATCTAGATAGTTCCAATCTGTGGCTTGTGGGAGGGGCATGAAAGCCAGAGTGAAAGCAAAGTTTTTTAGCCACATGAAAACTCAAAAATTGGATCTTGTGGTGTGGGATGATTGTGTGATGCCTCCTGCTCGTCGACGTGCCAGTTATCGCCACTTGTCTCAAACTGAGAGGAACAGAATTCTTGAACTGAGAGACCTTGGTTTATCACTCCAGCAAATCACAATGTGCCTATGACGAGATGTTAGCACTATTCTACGTTGCATGTCCCGGAGGTTGGGAGAATAACAACGAATGGGAATGACAGCAAGAGATGCGTGGAGATGGACCTTTGCACAGAGGGATCCTATGAAAGGATAAATGGTGCATACTATTCCATTCTGTTAAATTGGACGTCACATTCCACGGCTAGGGAGGCAACCAGTACCGGCACACACCATCAGAAGCCATTTGTACGACATTGGGCTACGAGCCAGACGTCCAGCTACAAGTGTTCCATTGACCACACGCCACCGCTCTCAAAGGCTATCATTGTGCACAGCAAGACGGCAATGTAGGCTGGAATGGAGGTCTATCCTCTTCAGCGATAAGTCCTGCTTTTGTCTTGGATGCACTTATAACCAGAGATTGGTCTGGAGATCATGTGTACAACTCCATGAAAAGGCCTTTACAAGGGAACGTCACACCGGTCCTATTCCTGGGATTATGGTGTGGGGTGGCATAATGTATGCTATCAGGACCCCTATAGTCTTCATTTTGGGTACACTAACAGCTCGGCGTTACATTGATTTGGTCATGGAACCAGTGGTACGGCCATTTCTCCAAAGTTTCCCAGAAGCCGTTTTTCAAAAGGATGATGTCAGGGCACATGTGGCTCATGCTACTGTGAGCAGCCTGCATGGCCTAAACGTGCTACTATGGCCTGCAGCATCTCTGGACTTGTCTCCCATCGAGCAGATCTGGGATGTTATTGGCCGGCAGTTGTAAATGGAGCTGCCAGCAGCAAATCTTGATGATTTGAGTGCCCAAGTACATTTAGCGTGGCATAACATTCCTCAGACAACCATTAATAACATCATCGATAGCATGCAGGGCCGGCGTTAGGTGGGGCAAACTGGGCAATTTCCCAGGGCCCCATCCTTTCAGGGCCGCCCGGCACCGAACATATATGGGCCGGGCAGCACAAGCCCCATCATGCCCAGTGGGGTCTCTAGCACCGGGGGGCTATGTGGCACTATCTACATGGGGGAGGGTTGTGTGGCACTATCTACTAGGGGGGTGTGGCACTATCTACAAGAGGGTGTGTGTGTGGCACTATCTACAAAAGGGGGGGCTGTTTGACACTATCTAGAAGATGGGGGCTGTGAAACTATCTATAAGACAGGGGTTGTGTGACACTATCTATAAGACAGGGGCTTTGTGGCACTATCTATAAGATGGGAGCTGTGTGGAACTATCTACAAGGGGGGGCTGTGCGGCACTATCTACAAGAGGGGGGTGTGGCACTATCTACTAGGTGGCTGTGTGTGACACTATCTACAGGGGGACTGTGTGTGTTGCTCTATCTACAGGGGGCTTTATCAGTGGTGCTATCTACAGGGGTAGTGTGTGTGTGTGTGTGTGTGTGTGTGTGTGTGTGTGTGTGTGTGTGTGTGTGTGTGTGGCGCTATCTACTGGGGGCTGTGTGTGGTGCTATCTACAATGGGCAGTTTGTGGAGCTATCTACAGGGGATGCTGTGGCACTATCTACAGGGGGCATTATTACTGTGTGGGGGCAAAAAGGGGGTATGGTTACTGATGGGGCACTTTTATTATGTCGAGCACTAAGGGATCATTATTACCATCTGAGGCACTGTGGATTACGAGTTTGTTAAGAGTAGGGGTCTCAAACTCGGCAGGGTAAATGGACCACAAATTGAAAAATGTAGAAGTTGATGGGCCACATTACTTTCAAATTTGATACAAAACAAAATTATTTGTTAATCAATTAGTTATTTGAACTTTTATAATACTACTAAATTATTATAATAATACAGTTTGGTTTAAACTTTCATCAAATTTGCAAGTTTACTCCACGTGCTTATTAAAACAATCCAGTTTTCAAGTTTAAGTGTCGCTAAATGCAGTCTGGCGGCTCAGTTGGCAGCGTTTGGCAGACACAAGAATGTCAGGATTGGGCATCCACTTTTTAGATACGGATGTAGCCATCTTTAACTTGATTCTGATAACTAGCTGCAGCGTGATATCACACAACAAAAGCCATTCAAAAGTCATTGAAAAAGTCAAGATAAGGATAAGGATAAGATCTAGCCACTGTTTATTTCATGTGTTAAAAGTCAAGGTAAAGACGGCTAAATCTGTAGTACCACAGTGCCCTATGTAGAAAAATGCCACAGTGCCCTCTGTAGATAATGTCACAGTGCCCTCTGTAGATAATGCCACAGTGCCCTCTGAAGATATTGACACAGTACCCTCTGTAGATAATGACACAGTAGATAGTGCCACCCCCTCAGTAGATAGCTCCATTGGGGCTCCCCCTAGGAGTTGAATCCCCAGCCAGAGCGTTGCCAACGCTTTGGCCGGGGATTCCTCTGCTGGAGCAGCCCCTGACGTCACTGTCCATAGACTGTGATGACAGGGGATCCTCCTGGACCAGAATGTGATGTCCGGGGCAACACCGGAGCCGGAGTCCCAGATCAGAGCAGAGCAGTAGTATAGGCTCTGCTCCGGATATATTGGCAGTGATATCAGTGGCAGCCCCAGAGACAAAACGCTACTAGCCGAGGACTCCAGCTCTGCTCCTGACATCACTGTCTATATATAGACAGTGATGTCAGGATCAACCCCAGAGCCAGAGTTCGCTCTGCCTGGGACTCCAACTCTGCTCCATATATGGACAGTGATTTTAGGGGCTTCCCCAAAGTCGGTGTCCTGGAGCAGAGCCGCTTATAGCGCTCTGCTTGGGACACCTGCTATCTTTCCGACATGATGTCAGGGGCTTCCCCAGAGCCAGAGTCCCGGAACAGAACCCCGCCACGTGTTTGAGACCCCTGTTTTAGAGTATGGGGTATAGGTGAGGAGGATGCTGTAAAATTGAGAAACCAACATGTCCGTGTGTCAAATTCTGCAGATGGGTCGTGAATGGAATAAGTCGTCACAGTGTACTGGGCTGGATAGAGGAAAAAAAGGCAAAGTGAACGACTAATCAGAGAAAACATCACCTGTGAGTTATTGGATATAAATATGCTGTAATCACTTATATCATCTGCAGAGCTCCTGTGTATAACTGGCATCTACCACTATACTCTTACTAAACGATGGTAGTATTGGTATTTCTATAGTGTATTTTATTCAGTAACAGTATAACAGTATGAGGTTATTATTCAGTCAGTTTGTGGCTATAGTATGGCGGTATTATGTCGACCTTATAATGTGTTATTATTTTTAATATTGGTCTTATAATAGTGAGTTGTGTTCAGTAACAGTATGCAGGTAATATTTGATCTGGTATAGTGGTAAGATTTAATAACTGTGTACATATATATATATATATATATATATATATATATATAAATATAGAGAATTTTTGTGTGAGAGGGGGGCACATGCTTTGGGGCTTGCAGCACTCCTAGAAGCGCTAGAAATCAGTGATGCAGTTCTCTGCAAACTGCCTTCTGAATTGACTGCATTAGTGACACAATAATTCACCATTTGGGACCCCGCTTTTGACTTTACCCATGGCCACACTTTGTCTTAAACCAGACATGATAGCATGCCAAGGCATGTAAGTGCATGCATTTTGCATGTAACGTTCATACTCGATACTGAATAAATCAATGAGTTTGAAATATTTTGTTTCCATTTTTTTGTAATTTGCATATCATTAACATGTCTATCGATTCTGTGATTTCCACAATTCCAAAACTTTTCCTTTTTGGTGTTGCAATTTAAATTTTAAGGCGTGTATATAGGTATACAAAACTTTCAAACTTTGTTAAGTCAATGTATCATTATAAAATTACATTTTACTTAGGTTGTAATTATAAATTTTTTCAATGTTAGTGACATTTCTTATTTGATAATCCATATACATATATTACATTTTCTACAGGTCACTTTTTAGCTTTGCAGTATAGACTGGGACAAGGTCAGTAGAGACTTCCCATTATCATATAATGTGGGGGATTTAATGACAAATTACATTACTATTGTAGATCTAGATGAGGCAGGATAGCGACACTGTACAGTATATACACAGGCTCTATGTGCAGCTCTCTGTCACTCCTTGGTCTCTGGGGGAGGGACAGTTCTCTGTCTTGTCCTGGAAACTGCACAAGTCTATTAACATTTTTCTGACTGTTTACTCCCATTAATTGCTTAAGGCGCACACTTTCAATATAGACAATATGAGAAGGAAGTCTCCAATCTGGCCACTGCAGGAAAGATTTTAAAATTAAAAAATGAATAGCTAATAATATTTTAAAATAGTAATAAACAGATTAATTTTCCCCTGTATACTTAAATCTTTTTAATTAAACTAAAATAAAATGCCTGATACATTCCCTTTATTTATTACTTCTAGTCTAGATGTAAAACAGCCTTATGTTTACCTGTAGTCATTTCTTTCATACCATCATCTGACACATAGCTGTACCCAGATGACTATTTATTTTCTTCACCAAAACCTTTCCACAAGTAACTAGTGAGGTGGTTATATCCTTGCAGTTAAAAAATGCATCATATAAAGGTAATGCTAATGAAATACATTGAGTGAGATTGAAGGAAAGGTAAGTCAAGCTGTATATGTTTCTTTAGCTATGTAAATGATAAAAAATTACCTGTATAACAGACTCACTAAGCTCACTTCAACAATCTGATTTGAGGCAAGTTTATTTAATTAGTGAGAAACAGTAATAAAAATAAATGAGGTTATGGCACACTCGTAGCCAGCCTTCAAGGGTCAGAGCACACACATGAATTATATTATAATTTAGCCCTAATCACTTTGAACTATAAAAGGGACCCTGCCCTTTCACTCCCTGCCTGATCATTGTTTGTAATTCCCATGTTAGTCTTAGCAAATGGTCCCTCAGTGTTTTCCTGTTCCCAAGTGTTCTTGTGCCCTACTACCTGTTCCTGTATCCTGTGCTGTGTTGGTTCATAGCCCTATCGAGTGTTGAAGTGGCGTTCTGTCATCGGTCATGCCTGCTATCGTACACCACGTCTGGTGTCATCTGCCACGCCTGATACCCTCCGCCACGTTTGGCATTCTCTGTCGTCTGAACTTCCATCGGTGCCTAGTCACTGCGACTGTCTGGACTATTCAGGTACCCTTGTGCTGGACTTTGTATTGATCGTGTACTCCGTTGTTTGGCCAGCTGCCTCCCCGCTACGGTGGTACGGCCCAGTGAGTCCACATACCCACAGATCGTGACAGGTCCTGATGAAGTACAACCGGTATGTTTCCTTTATGAACCACACAGTATAAAATATTATCTATAATGTTATAGTTGGCTGTCATAATGTTACGTTGCATTAGATAAACAACTCCCACCACCATAATTAATATTATTTTATTAACATTAAGCGACCTGAGTAAATCAGAGGTATTTTACTCTAATAATCTCTGTCTTAATCAGTTTTTGGAAGTATGATATATAATTCCCCAACAATTACATTCACAAAGCACAATATGCATCAAGAACCATTAATGCATACACTGAAATATAACACTGCTTACTTAACACCTTTCAGGAATCGTAAATCGTGAGCAAATTCTTTGCCATTTATCTTTATCAGGGCTGAAAGGATGAATAAATAATGAACAGCTCCAGGCAGTTTGAAAGCAGAACGTTAAAGGACTAAAAGGCAGACATGTGTTACAGTGCTACCGCGTTCTGCCACTGAGTATGAACATCATGTCTAGAGGACACCACTGGATGGATGTTCATTCAGGTGTTTAACAACAGATCTCAAACTACATAGCACTCTTATCTTAAAGGGGTATTCCCATCTTAGACATTTATAGCATATCCATAAGATATGCCATAAATGTCTGATAGATGCTGGTTCCACCTCTGGGACCCACAACTATCTCCGTAATGGGTTCCGCACCCAGGTAGAGAATCAAAGGAGAGGTGTTCGGTGAGATTTACAAAAACAGCAGAGCTCGATGTACAGGTCCTTCTCAATGAATTAGAATATCATCAAAAACTTAATGTATTTAAGTAATTCAATTCAAAAAGTGAAACTCATATATTATACAGATTCATTACACACAGAGTTTTCTATTTCCAGCATTTTTTTCTTTTAATGTTGATGATTACGGCTAACAGTTAATTTAAAAAACCCAATTTTAGTCTCGCAGAAAATGAGAACATTATATAAGCCCAATTTAAAAAATGATTTTTAATACCGAAATGTTGGCCTGTTGAAAAGCATGTACAGTATATGCACGCAATACTTGGTCGTGACTCTTTTTGCATGAATTACTGCATCAATGCGGCGTGGCATGGGGCGATCAGCCTGTGGCACTGCTGAGGTGTTATGGAAGCCCAGGTTGCTTTGATAGCGGCCTTCAGCTCATCTGCATTGTTGGGTCTGGTGTCTCCCATCTTCCTCTGGACAATACCCCATAGATTCTCTATGGGGTTTAGGTCAGGCGAGTTTGCTGGCCAATTAAGTGCAGTGATACTGTGGTTATTAAACCAGGTATTGGTACTTTTGGCAGTGTGGGCAGGTGCCAAGTCCTGCTGGAAAATGAAATCAGAATTTCCATAAAGCTTGTCAGCAGAGGGAAGCATGAAGTGCTCTAAAGTCTCGTGGTAAACGGAATCTGGACTTGATATAACACAGTGGACCAACACCAGCAGATGACATGGCTCCCCAAACCATCACTGACTGTGGAAACTTCACACTGGACCACAAGCAACTTGGATTGATGCCTCTCCACTATTCCTCCAGACTCTGGGACCGAGATTTCCAAATGAAATGTAAAATTTACTTTCGTCTGAAAACAGGACTTTGGACAACTGAGCAACAGATCAGTCCTTTTTCTCCTTAGCCCAGGTAAGACGCTTCTGACGTTGTCTCTTGGTCATCGGTGGTTTGACACAAAGAATGCGACAAGTTGTAGCCCATGTCCTGGATACGTCTGTGTGTGGTGGCTCTTGAAGCACTGACTCCAGCCGCAGTCCACTCCTTGTGAATCTCCCCCAGATTCTTGAATGGTCTTTTCTTGACAATTCTTTCAAGGCTGCGTTTATCCATTGTTGCTTGTGCACCCTTCTCTACAACACTTTTTCCATCCTCTCAACTTTCCATTATTATGCTTGGATACAGCACTCTGTGGACAGCCAGCTTCTTTAGCAATGTCCTTTTGTGGCTTACCTTCCTGGTGGAGGGTGTCAATGACTGTCTTCTGAACAACTGTCAAGTCAGCAGTCTTCCCCATGATTATGTAGCCTACTGAACCAGACTGTTGGACCATTTAAAGGCTTAGGAAACCTTTGCAGGTGTTTCGTGTTGATTCGCTGATTAGAGTGTGACACCATGAGTCTACAATCCTCAACTTTTACCCAATATTCTAATTTCCTGAGACACTAATTTTTTTAGTTTTTATTAACTGTTAGCCATAATCTTCAACATTAAAAGAAAAATAGTTCACTCTGTGTGTAATGAATCTATATAATATGAGTTTCACTTTTTGAATTGAATTACTGAAATAAATTAACTTTTTGATGATATTCTTATTCATTGAGAAGGACCTGTACTTGGCTGTTTTCGTAGATTCCATAGAAGTAAATGGGAGTTATGGAAACTGTCAAGCTCAGCAAGCCAATGTTATTCTATGAAGCTATTCATAGATATTCATCTTTTGGATTTGTTCAATAGACATCATACTCCATCAGATGCTGCATGATAACATGGTATTTTCCCAATACAGGACATTGGAGCCTGATTAAGACAAGTCCCCACACTAATATAATACCTATATAACAGGAAAGTTAAAGGGGTCCGGCATGGAGAAAACAGAGTTCAAATAAATCCACTATAGAGATCAGCTGATTTTCAAATGCCGATTTTCATTTCCAATCACTTTGCAAGCCTGAAAATATTTTCTAAAATAATGGAGCAGAAATACCGTATATTTTCATAGAAGAACTAATTTGTTTGAGTTTAGGAGGGAAGAATGTGCCAGTCAAGATGGTGACAAACAAAAACAGAGGTTTCCTGTGGACTATGGTAATAACAATTACTGCTACATGAGTCCAAAATTTGTGTATTGACGTGCCCTTATTGTTTAACTAAGGCATTTTGATCTACTGGTTGCCTATCTAGACGTTTTTGAAACAGGTAAAAGCTGACTGTGATGATTGTCTTCTTTTTTTAAAAAGTCTTTATTCAACTTTTTTCAGCACGAAAGGTACAATACACACTTATACTCTTATTATCAAGGACAAATACACAAATATCAGCAATGTGTACTTAGTAATACATCACGGCATATATGTTAATACAATAGTGTAAATCCGTTATCAAGCCACAATTAAACACACATTCACACATCAGCCACACCAGCTCCTCCATATCCCCACCATCCCCACCAGCAGTATATGTCCAACTAGACAGCAGTCTCTGAGCTCTCCATCCATCTGGACCAGATTTCAATAAATTTATTAGGGCATATTTCGACTGAGATATAATTTCTGGTACATAGGTACGTAGTTGTTCACCAATTGCATCCACTGCACTAGACTCGGACATATCTCAGCCTTCCAAGTCATAATTATCACCTTTCTAGCACAAAATAAAACAAATCTGAAGAATATCTTATCATAGTAGTCCTGTACAACATCATTCATGATGCCCAACAAACATATTTGTGTGGTGAGGAGTCGAGGGAGATCAAAGTGGACATTAAGGAATTCCAATACCTCTGACCAAAAAGGCACAATCTTGGGGCATAACCACACGCAGGGGTGAACCTAGCCCCTCTGCTGCCTGAGGTGTACTGGGCAATTGGCAGGAGGAAAAACGTTTCTTGATGGCGGAGTACAAGAAAGCCTCACCAGGAAATTAGACTTTCTTATACTCCGCCATGGGGAAACATTTTTCCCTCTTGTGGATGACTTTTCAGTTGATAGGTAGCAGAGTTACATGAAGGGGAATTATTTTTCTTTGACCTCTAGATTTTATTGTGGCAAATTAAATTTGTTTACATTTTTATACTGCTAACTTTTTTTTGGTAGGTTCCGCTGGACTGTTTGGACTACGTCGTAGATTCATTGGACTACTTCTTCGATGATCAACTTTAAAAATAAAAAAAATGGTGAAAGAGGGTTGCATGGGGGAGTTTTCATTTTTATTTATTTTTTTCTTATGTCTGTTTTTTTAATACTTTATTATGGCCTTAGTAATGGCTGCTGTCTGATTGACACCGTTTAATTACTATGGCTGGGGCTTAACATTAGCCAGTAACAAGGCTATCACTAACCCCTATTATTGCCCCGATTCCCACTGCCACCAGGGATACCGGGAAGAGCCGAGTACGATCAAGTACCTGACCATCTGAAACAACGGTTAGGCAGCGGGGCGACCGCAGGCTGGTATTATCAGGCTGGGAAGGGCCAAAAACCGTGGCCCTTCCCACCCTGGTAATGCTAGGCTGCTTCTGCTTTATTGTATCTGGCTAGTTATGAAAACTAGGGGGAACCCCAAGTCATTTTTTAAAAATAAATAATTGAAAAAAAATTACCTGAGATACCCTCCATTTTTTATAACCAGCCAGATACAATAAAGCTGCAGCAGCCTAGCATTACCAGGGTGGGAAGGGCCACAGTTTTGGGCCCTTCCTAGCCTGATAGTACCAGCCTGCGGCCAACCCAGTACACTTTATTTCATATGGTCGGATACTGAATCGTACCCGGCTCTTCCCGGTTTTCCTGGTGGCGGTGGGTACCGGGGTAATAATAGGGGGATAGTGCTAGCCTTTTTACTGGCTAACACTAAGCCCCTTCTTAGTAATGGACGCTCTCAATCAGACAGCTGCCATTACTAAGGCGGTAATGAAGTATTTAAAAATAGAAAATGTAAAAATTATTTTATTGAAATAACTATTCCACACAATCCACTTTAACCATTTTATTAAAAAGAAAAAAAACTTAAATCAGCAAAGTAGTCCAATGAATCTACGACGTAGTTCAAATTGTCCAGCGGAACCTGCAAAACAAAAATTAGCAGTATGAAAAATAAAAATAAAGATGGCTGCCCCCACAAAAGTACAAACATATGAATAAATAGTTACTTTAGTGAACATATTAAAATAATTAGAAAAAATAGGCCCATAAAGTAAAATATATAAAATAAAAAAAAAAAAAAAAATTATAACACCTTTCCTTCAGGCACCACTCACACGATAGTAAAAACGCCCGTAAGTAGAGGCCGTAATTACGGGCCCATAAACTTCTATTGGCCATGGGTACTTTCCCATTTGCTTTCGGGAAGGTGCCTGGGTCGTTGAAAAATATAGATCATGTCCTATTTCAGACCGCATTTACGGCACGGGCAGGCCCATAGAAGTCTATGGGGCTCCCGTAATTACGGGTGGCTACGTGTGTGTACCCATAATTACGGGAGCGTTGCTAGGCGACGTCAGGGGATAGTCACTGTCCAGGGTGCTGAAAGAGTTAAACGATCATTGCAGGATAGAGAGAAGGGGCTGCACTGATCGGCAGTAACTCTTTCAGCAGCCTGGACAGTGACTACCGCTGGACAGTGAGTAAAAACCTGCAACAAAAAAAGTTCATACTTACCCAGAACTCAATGCTTCTTCCTCCAGTCCGGCCTCCTGGGATAACGTTTTATCCCATGTGACCGCTGCAGCCAATCACAGGCTGCAGCGGTCACATGGACTGCCGCGTCATCCAGGGAGGTCGGACTGGATGTCAAAAGAGGGACGCGTCACCAAGACAACGGCTGGGGTACGTATGAACTTCTTTTTCTTTCTATCGCTGCATTCCACTGTGGAAACTCTGCCCAAAAGGGCTGCCCCTTCTCTCTATCCAGCACTGATAGAGAGAAGACGCTGCTGATCAGAGCTGGATAGAGAGAAGAGGCTGGCGATCAGTTCTGGATAGAGAGAAGGGTCTGCCCCTTCTCTCTATCCAGCACTGATCAGCAGACTCTTCTCTCTATCAGTGCTGGATAGAGAGAAGAGGCTGCCGATTAGTGCAGTGCAATATAGCAGAGAAAAAGGGTCCGTAAATACGGGTGGAATAAGGGTGACAACGGAACTGTTTTTACGGGCACGGGTTCGTAAATACGGGTGGAATATGGGTGACAAAAGTCCCGTATATACAACAGTATTTACGGGAGAGAAAAAGTACGGTCGTGTGCATGAGACCTTAAAGAGAACCTTTCACCTGCCCATACGTGTGCAGAATGTAATGGGCAGGGCTGCACAAACTCTGGGGCACTTCATTTATTTTTCCTATCCTCCTTCGTTATTTAGATATCGGTGCCGTAAGATTTGGCGCCCGATATTTAAATAACCCTCTGAACTGTCAATGGGGAGGTAATTGGCAAGGGGGTGTGTAACATTGCTGTGACACTGTCCAATCAGCTACGGACAGTGTCATGGGGTTATTTAAATATCGGGCGCAAAATATTACGGCACCGATATCTAAATAAGGAAAGAGGGTAGGAAAAAAAAATTTAAGTGCCCCAGAGTTTGTGCAGCCCTGACCATTACATGCTGTACTCAAATGCACATCTATGGGCAGGTGAAATGTTATCTTTAAAGTGTAGCAACTTTTTAAAATACGTTTGACATGTCAGAAGTTTTGATCAGTAGGGTCCGAACACTGAGACCCCCCACTAGTTGCTAAAACGAAGCAGCAGAAGTGCTCGGGTGAGCGATGTGCTGCTTCAATTCTGTTTGGCTTTCCTTGGAGCAGTGTACAGGCTCAATAGAAAGTCTATGAGTCCGTACACCGCTCACTCGGCTGAAAGTCGATCATAAATTAAGCGGCATAGCGCTTACCCGAGCACTTCTGCTGCTTCGTTTCAGCGACCGATGAAAACTTCTGACATGTCACTATGACATGATAAAAGTTTAGTTACAGTTTAAAGGCTATGTACACCTTTAAAATTTTTATATATATATATATATATATATATATATATATATAGAGAGAAAAAGCAAAGCAGAAGCAGCACGGTTTTCTTCAGTATCGGGTGCACAGGTTCTTGTTCAGACACACGACCAGTGTCCCAAATAGCCAGCAAAAAATCGAAACACAAGACAGCACTCAAAGTTCAGTGAAAAATAGGATCACTTTAATCACCCTTTGCGACGTTTCAGCCCTACTCAATGGGGCCTTTCTCAAGCTATATATATATATATATATATATATATATATATATATATATATACAACAAGAGCAGAAAACACAGCACTCCACGAATCTGGAACATCAGGCCATGTGCTCGTTTTTTTTTTGTTTTTTTTATATATATATATATATATATATATATATATATATATACACTACCATTCAAGAGTTGAGGGTCACTTAGAAATTTCCTTATTTTTGAAAGAAAAGCACAGTTTTTTTCAATGAAGATAGCATTAAATTAATCAGAAATACACTCTATACATTGTTAATGTGCTAAATGACTATTCTAGCTGCAAACGTCTGGTTTTTAATGCAATATCTACATAGGTGTATAGAGGCCCATTTCCAGCAACCATCACTCCAGTGTTCTAATGGTACATTGTGTTTGCTAACTGTGTTAGAAGGCTAATGGATGATTAGAAACACTTGAAAACCCTTGTGTAATTATGTTAGCACCGCTGTAAACAGTTTTGCTGTTTAGAGGAGCTATACAACTGACCTTCCTTTGAGCTAGTTGAGAATCTGGAGCATTAAATTTGTGGGTTCGATTAAACTCTCAAAATGGCTAGAAAAAGAGGGCTTTCATGTGAAACTCGACAGTCTATTCTTGTTCTTAGAAATGAAGGCTATTCCATGCGAGAAATTGCCAAGAAACTGAAGATTTCCTACAACGGTGTGTACTACTCCCTTCAGAGGACAGCACAAATAGGCTCCAACCAGAGTAAAAAGAGAAGTGGGAGGCCCCGCTGCACAACTGAGCAACAAGACAGGTACATTAGAGTCTCTAGTTTGAGAAATAGAAGCCTCACAGGTCCTCAACTGGCAGCTTCATTAAATAGCACCCGCAAAACGCCAGTGTCAATGTCTACAGTGAAGAGGCGACTACAGGATGCTGGCCTTCAGGGCAGAGTGGCAAAGAAAAAGCCATATCTGAGACTGGCTAATAAAAGGAAAAGATTAATATGGGCAAAAGCACACAGACATTGGACAGAGGAAGATTGGAAAAAAGTGTTATGGACAGACGAATCGAAGTTTGAGGTGTTTGGATCACACAGAAGAACATTTGTGAGACGCAGAACAACTGAAAAGATGCTGGAAGAGTGCCTGACACCATCTGTCAAGCATGGTGGAGGTAACGTGATGGTCTGGGGTTGCTTTGGTGCTGGTAAAGTGGGAGATTTGTACAAGGTAAAAGGGATTTTGAATAAGGAAGGCTATCACTCCATTTTGCAACGCCATGCCATACCCTGTAGACAGCGCTTGATTGGAGCCAATTTCATCCTACAACAGGACAATGACCCAAAGCACACCTCCAAATTATGCAAGAACTATTTAGGGAAGAAGCAGGCAGCTGGTATTCTATCTGTAATGGAGTGGCCAGCACAGTCACCAGATCTCAACCCCATAGAGCTGTTGTGGGAGCAGCTTGACCGTATGGTACGCAAGAAGTGCCCATCAAGCCAATCCAACTTGTGGGAGGGCCTACTGGAAGCATGGGGTGAAATTTCTCCCGATTACCTCAGCAAATTAACAGCTAGAATGCCAAAGGTCTGCAATGCTGTAATTGCTGCAAATGGAGCATTCTTTGATGAAAGCAAAGTTTGAGGGAGAAAATTATTATTTCAATTAAAAATCTTTATTTCTAACCTTGTCAATGTCTTGACTATATTTTCTAGTCATTTTGCAACTCATTTGATAAATATAAGTGTGAGTTTTCAAGGAAAACACAAAATTGTCTGGGTGACCCCAAGCTTTTGAACTGTAGTGTATTTACCCCCCCCCACACAAAAAAAAATAATGATACATTTTTACATGCATATCAGAGATAGCATATCTATAAGACTAAGGCTCCAATAGCTACACCGCTGGATAGAACTGAATGCATTGTCTCAGAAGACGGTATCATACGTGATAGGCTTAGATACATGGCCCCAGAAGACAGTATCACACATGACAGACTTAGGGCTCATTCGGACGAGCATGATTCTCGTCCATGTGCTGTGTGTTGAAACAACACCCAGTACACGGACCCATTGGTATCAATGAGGCTATTCCCACATGTGTGAGTTTTCACACAGCAAGGGTCTGTTGCTTGAAACTCACTGCATGTCCTATATTGGTGCGTTTTCACACACCTAGCCGCTTATTCTAGTCAATAGGTGCGTGAAAACCGCGGACAGCACACGGGCGACATCCGTGTAGGTAGTCCCACATACCCACCTTGTCTCAGCAGACAGTCTTAGATACATGACAGTCTTAGATACATTACCCCAGCAGACAGTATCACACATGATAGGCTTAGATACATGGCCCAGCAGTAAGTATCCTTGTACTAACATATGTTAACCCCCTCTAAAAAAATATGTGTATGTATGTATATGTGTATATAGGAGACAGTATATCTATAGCACTACGACCCTATAGCTATGGATAGAATTAGATACATTGGCTCAGCAGACAGTATCACACATGATAGGATTAGCTATAGGGCCTAGTGCGCTGATATTGTGGCTCCAGTGCTGGACCCAGGAAAGGTAAGTATAAGAAATTGCTTTGCTTTCTTTTTGTGTTACTAATTTTTATTTATGTGTTTGTGTTTTTTTACAGGTTCATATGTTGGAAAACGTTGGATTCGAGGACTACTTCAATTACGGCTTTTTTATTCTCAATAAAATGATTAATAAAGGTTGTGTGGGATTTTTATTTCAATAAAATATTTTTTCTTTGTCCTTGTATTGTATTTTTTTATAAAATATTTTTGCTATGTCCTTGTATTGTATTTTTTTTATATTTTATTACTACCACCTTAGTAATGTCCGCTGGCTGATTGACAAGGCTATCACTAACCCCCCACCACCACCAGGGGTACCCGGAAGAGTATGATCCAGTACCCGACCATCTGTAGCAATGGAGTGGCACTGGGGCGGCCGCATGCTGGTATTATTAGGCTGGGAAAGGCCAAAAACAGTGGGCCTTCCCACCCTGGTAATGCTAGCCGGCTGCTGCCATGTTGTATCTGGCTGGTTATGAAAAATGGGGGGGACCACACAAAGTTTTTTCCATTTAAAAAAATAATAATTACGTAAGGTCTCCCCTATTTTTCATAATCAGCCAGATACAACATAACAGCTGAAGCCTAGGATTATCAGGATGGGAAGGCACACCTCCTAATATCTATGTAATTTTCTGAGATCCAAAAAACAGCTGTAGAAGAAGAAATTAAATCACACACACAGCATTGACCTTCTGTTTCACTAATCTCTTTTGCCACAAGAGAAATTGTTGTTGTACAGAATCTTCTTCACGTAGATTAAGCAGTTGGCAACATAATAAATTGCAATCTTATTACTGAACAAGTGATAACAGTTTCACTAATTGGAGATAGTGGACAGTTCTTACTAGCAACCAAGATAAAAATGAGGCCTCATTCAGATAGGCATATTGTACCTGTGTAAGGCTTTGTTCACATCTGCGTCAGGGCTCCATTCCGACGTTCTGTCGGAGATTTCCATTTGAACGGAGCCCTGACTGATACAAACTGAAACTAAAGGTTTCTGTTTCCATCACCAGTGATTTCAATGGTGACGGATACGATGCCAATGGTTTCAGTTTGTCTCCATTGTGCAAGGGTTCCGTCGTTTTGATGGGATGAATATTGTAGTCAACAAACCGAAACCATTGGCACCGTATACAATTGCACTAAATTGTATACAGTATCCAGCATGGGCCAAACAATTGTAAGGATATGCTGGGAGTTGCTGTTTCACCCAAAAAATCATACCACCGTAATCTCGCTGCAGATCATACAGTGACTACAGTGCTGATTAGAGGCAGAATAAACATTGACATTAAGTGACTCACAGGTGACGATCTCAGATTCTAGTTGTTTTTTTCTTTTCTTCTCCATCTGGTCCAGACCTCTATGGTGACTTCCCCCGGCCACAGCCCATTTCTGCACTTTGCAACTCAGATGTCTTCAGCTTCTGACTTTTCAAACATTTCTGCACCTATAAACAAAGATAAAGTCCTCATGGTGCCAGACCCTGTGCCCTAAATATAATAGCACCATACATTGTACCTCTAATTATAATTGTTGTAGAACAAGTACACCCCTTCATGGCAACAATATTCCCTAATGGTACTGGTCTCTTTCAACAGGATTATGCACCCTGTCACGCGGCAAAAATTGTTCAGGAATGATTTGAGAAACATGACAAAGAGTTCAAGGTGTTGACTTGGCCTCCAAATACCCCCAGATCTCAATCCGATCGAGCATTTGTGGGATGTGCTGGAAAAAGTAGTCCAATCCATGCAGGCCCCACCTTGCAATTTACAGGACTTAAGGATCTGCTGATAACTTCTTGGTGACAGATACCACAGGACGATTGTAAAGGATCTGCCAGACACAGCTTCTGTGTCGACGCCCGTGGGTAATCAGTCTGCACCTGCTCCTATGTCTGTGAGACTGACTCCATCTTCCACCACTCAGGATGGCAGGCTTAGGAGTGGGAGAGCCTATCACAGCCTGACCAGACGGAGCTAGCTCCCGCCCACTGTCTATTTATACCTGCCTTTCCTGTTCCTCCTTTGCCTGTGATTCTGCTCTGCTTGTTTCCTGGCTCTGATGCTGCTGCTTGAACTACTGATCCTCTGCTTGTTATTGACCTTGGCTTACTGACCACTCTCCTGCTCAGCGTTTTGTACCTCGTGCACTCCTGGTTTGACTCGGCTCGTTCACTACTCTCGTTGCTCACGGTGACCTCCGTGGGCAGCTGCCCCGTTTCCCAAGCTTCTGTGTACCCTTGTCTGTTTGTCTGTCGTGCACTTACCTTCGCCCAGTTGTACCCCATTGCCTAGGACGGGTCGTTGCAAGTAGGCAGGGACTGAGTGGCGGGTAGATTAGGGATCACCTGTCGGTCTCCCTACCCGTTCATTACTACGACTTTAGAGGTCTTGTAGAATCCATGCCTTGACAGGCCTAGGCGACACAAGTAGGACCTACACAATATTAGGCAGGTGTTTTAATGTTGTGTGTGATCGGTATGTGTTTGTGTGTGTGTGTGTGTGTGTGTGTGTGTGTATATGTATGTATAACATATATATATATATATATATATATATATATATATGTATATAAACATACTGTATGTATTTATTTTTTAAAAGAAGGAAAAAATAGTAGTTCCAAGAATAAATAAATTTCTATGGGTAAGGAAAGGATGCAAAATGCATGAATTTATTAATTTTTTTTTTAATTTATGAGGTGAATGTTTTACCGATGCATTTGTTATAGCTATACATATGTACAACATTACAAAATAAAGTCAATTTACTACTGATGATTTTGGTAATAAGAGAGAGACTTTTTTTTGTTTCTTTTGTTTGTTTGTTTGTTTATTTTTTTCAGGGCAAGGTCCTATTTTTTATTTTAGATACAGTGAAGGAAATAAGTATTTGATCCCTTGCTGATTTTGTAAGTTTGCCCACTGTGAAAGACATGAACAGTCTAGAATTTTTAGGCTAGGTTAATTTTACCAGTGAGAGATAGATTATACAAAAAAAAAAAAAGAAAATCACATTGTCAAAATTATATATATTTATTTGCATTGTGCACAGAGAAATAAGTATTTGATCACTTTGGCAAACAAGACTTAATACTTGTTGGCAAAACCCTTGTTGGCAAGCACAGCAGTCAGATGTTTTTTGTAGTTGATGATGAGGTTTGCACACATGTTAGATGGAATTTTGGCCCACTCCTCTTTGCAGATCATCTGTAAATCATTACGATTTCGAGGCTGTCGCTTGGCAACTCGGATCTTCAGCTCCCTCCATAAGTTTTCGATGGGATTAAGGTCTGGAGACTGGCTAGGCCACTCCATGACCTCAATGTGCTTCTTTTTGAGCCACTCCTTTGTTGCCTTGGCTGTATGTTTCGTTTCATTGTCTTGCTGGAAGACCCAGCCACGAGCCATTTTTAATGTCCTGGTGGAGGGAAGGAGGTTGTCATTCAGGATTTGACGGTACATGGCTCCATCCATTCTCCCATTGATGCGGTGAAGTAGTCCTGTGCCCTTAGCACAGAAACACCCCCAAAACATAATGTTTCCACCTCCATGCTTGACAGTGGGGACGGTGTTCTTTGGGTCATAGGCAGCATTTCTCTTCCTCCAAACACGGCGAGTAGAGTTAATGCCAAAGAGCTCAATTTTAGTTCATCTGACCACAGCACCTTCTCCAAATCACTCTCAGAATCATCTAGATGTTCATTTGCAAACTTCAGACGGGCCTGTACATGTGCCTTCTTGAGCAGGGGGACCTTGCGGGCACTGCAGGATTTTAATCCATTACGGCGTAATGTGTTACCAATGGTTTTCTTGGTGACTGTGGTCCCAGCTGCCTTGAGATCATTAACAAGTTCCCCCCGTGTAGTTTTCGGCTGAGCTCTCACCTTCCTCAGGATCAAGGATACCCCACGAGGTGAGATTTTGCATGGAGCCCCAGATCGATGTCGATTGACAGTCATTTTGTATGTCTTCCATTTTCTTACTATTGCACCAACAGTTGTCTCCTTCTCACCCAGCGTCTTACTTATGCTTTTGTAGCCCATTCCAGTCTTGTGCAGGTCTATGATCTTGTCCCTGACATCCTTAGAAAGCTCTTTGGTCTTGCCCATGTTGTAGAGGTTAGTCAGACTGATTAATTGAGTCTGTGGACAGGAGTCTTTTATACAGGTGACCATGTAAGACAGCTGTCTTTAATGCAGGCACCAAGTTGATTTGGAGCGTTTAACTGGTCTGGAGGAGGCTGAACTCTTAATGGTTGGTAGGGGATCAAATACTTATTTCTCTGTGCACAATGCAAATAAATATATATAATTTTGACAATGTTATTTTTTTTTTATTTTTTTTTATTTTATATAATCTATCTCTCACTGGTAAAATTAACCTAGCCTAAAAATTCTAGACTGTTCATGTCTTTGACAGTGGGCAAACTTACAAAATCAGCACGGGATCAAATACTTATTTCCTTCACTGTATATCTCATTACACGATTAAAAAATGTAATTGAATATTGTGTAAATACAGCTCTGCCAATTGACATCTTCAGAGTTGAAAAAAATTGTAGACCGTGATCACCATTTAAAATTTCTTTCTGAGCAAACTATCAGAGTAAGAGTGATATGAAATTCGCTCTTGAAATCTCCACATGACTGATCCCCACTTTAAAAAAAAAACAGCAATTTTATCATTGTTTTTTGCAGTATTTTCTTACGCTGCCTGCCATAGCCTGTAAATAACATGTTCATTTTATTCAATAGGTCAGTACAAATACGATGACAATGATATTGTTTTCATAAGACTTGCTTTTATTGCGCAAATGTACTAAAACATAAAAAATATAATTATAAATTTGGTGTTGCTGTATTCGTGCCAAACCGAAGAATTAAGTTAAAGAGGATCTGTCACTAGTTTATTCATTCCCTATCTCCTAACTAATCTCATAGATGCTTTGCTGCTGATGACTACAGTGTGATTTTTTTTTCAAAAACGTTTATTATTTGCAAAGTTATGTGCATGTTTCTAAATATCCTAATGTGGCTCTAATAGCCAAATGGGAGGTGACTCTTTCTTTTCATTCTGGGCGGTGTAATGTTTTCTGTATGACGCTGTCCAATCAGCATGCAGCTTCTCCCCCTTCCCTGCCCAGCATCAGTGTGATCATATAGTATACAGCTTCCATTCTATTCAACTGGTGATATCTCCGTTTGTTTCACATCTAGAACTGTGATCCTGTGTTATAGGTGATCCCCTTTCCCCTCCAGCCTGAGTCTCTCTTACTGCTTGAAGCAGCTTCATGCTGATTGGACAGCGTCAGAGGCTGTGAGGTAGCTCTACCTCAGAAGAATCGCTGCTGTTACCTCCCACTTCTCAAGTATAGGCTCATTTACATATTTAGAAAAATGCTCATAACTTTTAAAATAATAACCGTTTTGGGACACAATTCTCACTAGTATTATCAGTGTGACAGCGCCTATTAGATTAGCTTTTTTATGTAATTAGTTTATTATTATTATTATTGTTATTATTATTATTATTATTATTGTTATTATTCTAATCTAATAATTAAATGTACTCTAAAAATGTGTCAATAGAAAGAAAACATTGTCCCGCAAAAAACAAGCCATCATATGGCTACTTAGACAGAAAAATAAAAACATTTTGGCTCTTGGAATATGACTAAACAAAAATTATATTTTTTCTGTCGTCGCATTCCGAGTTAAATTACTTTCAAATATTCGTATGATGACTTGTACTCGTATGATGACATATTATTTGCGGGACGAGTTAGTCGTATTTATTGGTTCCATTTTGGGAGAGATAATTTATCGAATTACTCTTATAAAAAAATGAGAGGGCAATGGGGTAAAAATGGCAAATCTGACAGTTTTTTTGTTTGCTTTTTTTGTACGCCATGCCCCATTAAACAACAAAATATTTTTTCATGAAAAAAATAGATTTTTTTGTTGGGGGGGATTTTTTTTTTCTTTAATTTCACTTTACTGTTTTTTGTTTAACTATTGGACTGGAAGCTGTGATGATCGTTTCAT
The DNA here is from genome assembly GCF_050947455.1 of Rhinoderma darwinii. Lineage (NCBI taxonomy): Eukaryota > Metazoa > Chordata > Amphibia > Anura > Rhinodermatidae > Rhinoderma > Rhinoderma darwinii. The sequence continues at coordinate 344,718,254 of NC_134689.1, forward strand.
CACTTGAATAATAGTTTGGAATACATAGTATTCCAAAGTATTATTGCCTGTCAGTGTATCATTGACCTATTCAGGCAACCTATTAGGCCTCTGACATGGTATAATAGACACATAGATATGGTAGACCTGGGGGGCAAACCATCGGCACTCCGCAATCTCGCTGCGGGGTACCTATGAGCAGGCAGAGCCCCGTCTGTCAAGCGCTTTAGATGCCACAGACACTATGTACCTTGGTATGTTATGGGTTAACGGCAGGGATCAGAGGTTTCTCAAGTCCCGGCTATTACTGCAGGAGCCCGGCTGTCAATCACAGCCGGGCCACTACTGTTGATCATGTAGGCACAGCTTCTGTGCCAGCGCTATCACCATGATGTAAAAGTATACATACGTCATGGAGGCTTTTGTTAAGTCTCTCCTTTATGTACATGTATGTGATAGAGGATTAACGGGTTAATATCCTCCTCTACTATGGTTTCAAACTGTAATGAAAATTGTGAGAAATATATAAAGAATTCTTCAATATATGCGCCAGGAAATCATTATCTATTCCCCTACCTCTATTAAACACACCTGTACCTGTCTGTATGGCAATGGGCTGCAGCAGGAGCTCTCCACCACTGTTCTGTCCTCAATAGCATGTCAGGCATACTACTCTCACCTCATTAAAAAAGTCCTCATAAGTCTTCTTTCAGCCAAAATTAGAAGCAATCATTCATTTCTAGGTCTAGGCTACATTCACACAACAGTGAAAAAAATGGCAATTAAAAACTGATTAACTGTCGGTTTTTCATGGTTATTTTGCATCAGTGTGTCTCCAAATTGCCATCCACTTCCAGTCCGTCTGTCCATTTTTAATAGCCGTTTGTCATCCATTTGCCATCTGTTTTTCGTGGCCGTTAAAAAAAAATGGATGAATTTGTCAGGATTTTTTTTGTCCCAAACCCCTGAAGACATCACAGTGCCCATGTAGATAGTGTTGCAATGTCCCTGTAGATAGTGCCACAGTGCGCACTGTAGATAATGCCCACATAGGGTCAGTGCCCACACAGTACTACAGTGCCCACATAGTGCTACAGTGCCCATATATAAAGTGACATAGTGCCCACATACAAAGTGCCAGAGCCCACATAGTGCCACAGTGTAGATAGCTCCAGTGTCCCCTGTAGATAGTGCCATAACCCCATATAGTGCCACAGTGCCCATGTAGATAGCACCAAACCTCCTGTAGATAGCACCATCCCATGTAGATAGCGCCCCCATGTAGATAGCACCAACCCACCTGTAGATAGCACCAACCCCCTGTAGATAGCACCAACCCCCCTGTAAATAGCACCCCCTTTAGATAGCACCAGTCTCTGTGCATAGCACCACTTCCCTGTAGATATCACCCCATGTAGATGGCAACCTCCCTGTAGATAGCACCCCACCTGTAGATGGCACCTGCCCTGTAAATAGCACCCCACCTGTATAGCTCCCCACCTGTAGATAGCACCTCCCCCTTTAGATAGCACCCCCCTTTTAAATAGCACCCCCTTGTAGATAGCACTCCTCTGTAGATAGCACCCCTATGTAGATAACACCAGCCACTGTAGTTAGAACCACCCTCCTGTAGATAGCACCCCCTTCCCTTGTAGAAAGCGCCACTTTAACTCCCTGTATGAGCAGAATCCCTCTGGCCGGGGATTGCGCTCCTAGAGGGATCACCTGATGTCTCTGTCCATATATGGACAGTGATGTCAGGGGCTACCTCTAAGAGCAGAATTCCCTGCCAGAGTGCGATCTTTGGTCATAATGCGTTCTTTGGTGTAAAATTTATGGACAAAGCAGATGACATCTCGAGGGTGGGAGACAGTTCCTTTAGGTTTAAGTGCTCGATGAGCACTGTCCAGTTTAATGTGATATGCAGCAGGTTCTTCAAGTATAAGATTGAAGATGGCCTCTAGCATTATACGTAAGTCCTCATCCTTTGTAGCCCCTGGGAGGCCTCTCACTCTAATATTATCTATTATCCAAGACTTCCATGTGATGATTAGTGTCTTTAAGTGCAAGACCATTTGCTAAAACTGTTCCATGTAGCTAAGAAATATAGTGGCGGTTGTCATTGAGGGCACCCTCCAAGGTTGTCACCTGGCCAGTTAATTGTTTAAGATCCTGCGTACCATTGCTGTTCTTGCTTTACAGGTCTGAGTGACTTTGGAAACTAAAGTATCAAAATCCGTAGTAGGGACATTATGAAGAAACACCAAGCAAGGAGCTGGTATAGGTGGTAATTGGCATGGTGGCAGCAGCTTGGTCTACAGGGGGAGTATTCCAAGGGTCTTCATCATTCCGAAATTGACCTAACGAGGGGGTAGCCCCTAAATCAGCAGGGGGTTTCCGACTATTACAGTGGTGCTGATAATGCTGTAGATAATTTAGGTTGGGAGAGATCAGCAGCGCTTGGGGGTTCGGAAGAGATGAAAGAGGTATCGTTCCATGGTAGGAAAGCCGTCAGCAGATGCAACAGAGTGCGAGTGAATTTTCTGCCTATTTTCATCCCTATAGAGACTCTGAAAATAGCTTTGCCCAGAATCAGTGGAGTTTAGGATAGGAGCTCTGGTCTAAGGCATCCTTGCGCTTAGACTTCCCGTCACACCCTTTTATCGTGACTCTTAATGCATTAAATACACAGTGACAAGAAACTAAATGTAGCTAAATGTTCGACAAACTTCTGACATTTCATAGTGACATGTGAGAAGTTTGTATTGGTGGGGGTCCGAGCACGAAGACCCCCATCAATCGCTAGAACGAAGCATGTGAAGCGTTCGTGTGAGCGCTCAGCTGCTTCGTGTCTGTTCGGCTTTTTCCGGAAAGCCAATGTATCGGAGTACGAGCTCATAGACTTTCTATTGAGTCCGTACAGCGATACATTTATTTCCGGAAAAAGCAGAACAGAAACTAAGCAGCTGAGCAGTCACACGAACGCTTCAGATGCTTCGTTCTAGCGATTGGTGAGGGTCTCAGTCACTATGACATGTCAGAAGTTTGTCGAACGTTTAGCTACACCTTAACTTGAATTTTTTACTGACTTTTTTAATGGCTTTTGTTGTGTGATCTCACGCTGCAGCAAGTTATCAGTCAAGATAAACTTGGCTACATCTGTAGTATTGTAAAGCCAACTCCAGATAATTAGAGCATACAACTATTGGTCAACCACATAATAAAATGAATACACATTTACATACATCTCGGATTTCTTTGTGTGCCTCTGATGCCACTAAATTGTCTCTCTAGATTAAAACCATCACACAGCACTGTGCTAAATCTCTGTCTGTTTCCATTTACATTACCTAATGTATGCAGACAGCTTACTTATTAGCTCCTAAACTATTGAGACAGGGTTACTCTCCATGTTTCGAGTTTTCTCTCCAGGGAATGTTGCTTGCAATTGATCATAAATGATGACCAATGCAGTCTTAAATACAGACCCTGTAAATGCAAAAAGAACAAACTTTACAAGCTGTATGATTTTCCAATGTGTTTCCAAAAAAAGACATTAGAATTTCTAGAATAAAACAATACTTCATGCATTCAACACATTAGGCTGTGTTCACATCACGTTCGACATATGCACTGGGAAAACTCTCGGTGCATACACCAAAACATATCCATAGGGCCTCATTGACCCAATGTATGCCAAAAGAGTGACCCTTTGGAATATGTCAGGGAGGTATGCGTCAGCATACATTTTTTTTCTAACTGGAATAGCCTACTAAACTTGCTATTTCATACAGAGGCCTCCATTAAATAAAAATGTATACCATGCAGAATGGGACCCTATGGGTGATGTATGCCATTGTAAAGAGTCAGAGGGCAAGGAGGCATAGGCCCAAGACTTGTCCCCCAGTAGATTTTTAGGGCCGTCCGATGTGATGGGCAGCTGCAGACCTTACCTCTTATTGACTGCAGGTTTGGCAGTTTACATTTTTTTTACCATTTTGTCCTCTCTATTTCTGTACACATGGCGCTTGATGATCACTATGCATAGAATAGAGATAAGCAGTCACAGGACGTGCCCTACACCCATAGACTCGAATCAGCTCTGCTGGTGAGTAATGTCACCAGAGGGTAAATTTTTTCCCTGTTACTGTGGCTCCTATGACTGTCCCAGTAACAGGAACAACTGTATTGGAGGAAATACATATGAAGTCTCAATTTCCCCCAAATTGTATATTGCCTCTTAGGTCACATTGTGCAAAAAAATAAATATATATATATATATATATATATATATATATATATATATATATATATATATATATATACACAGATAATGTATATATGAAGTAATTTAAAAAAACACATTAATATAGTTAAGAAAAAAACACCACTATCAACCCAAACCATACCCATTGCCCAATCATCCAAAACAAATGAAAATGACCACAATAGACAGAGGATCCCATTTTCTAGTTCTTGTTTTTGTGTTACATTGCAATATTAAAAATAAAGTATTAAAATCATTTAAATACAAAAATACATTAAAAAAATATTACTATAGCAATGGAAAAAAGCAGTCTAAACTGTCACAACAAAAAAATAATGCACAAATAGTTTGGTAAGCCTGAGAAATAAAAAATAAAATAAGGCTGTTAGACCACCACATGGGTAAAATTGTTAAAAAATGTGCCTGGTCATAAAAGGGGTTGTCTGATTTCAGCAAATTAATTTTATTCTTTGTACAATGTTATAAAATTGTCCAATATACTTTATATACAAATTCCTCACAGTGGTCATTCAATAGAAACTTTCATTGTAAAATCTGTTGTGGTCATGTGATCGGCACACCAGCATACGGTTCATTAGGCTAACACGTATTTGCAAAATCGCAGCAAATGGAGCTGTACCGTGATACCACTCTTAAATGCTATGTGCATCAACTTAGTATTAGCTGGATTCGCAGGACCAGCTTTCACCGAAGCCATCAGTCCAGCTGACCTGACGAAATTGGCTTTGATGGAAGAGTACAGTTTTTATGAATGCAGGAGATACAGAAGCTGTGCCTGGCAGATCCTTTACACAGAAGCTGTATCTTAAAAAGTAAAAACGAAAAATAATAAATCGATTGAAAAGTTGTTTTACATCACTTATAACATTGATTTCTTGAAAAAAAAAATATCTTTAAAATATGTGTATCAGAGCTGGGTCTTCTAAGGATCCCATCACCTGTGTCTCCTTCACAAGACCATGGACAGATTTGTATCCCTGGGAGTAAACAACGAAAGTGCCTATTGAACGACCGCACACAGAGATATTGAAAACTGTGAAGAATCGACCCAGAAAGTATATTGAAAAATTGTATACATTTTTTATTGTACAAAAAAAATAAATGTATTTGTTAAAACCGGAATACTCCTTTTTAAGGGCTAAATTACTCTGGTCATTCATGGGTTAAAGAAAATAATTGATTTTCCATCTACAATAAATAATACAGACAAATAAAGTTCAGGTGGCAATGCCTGTCAAACTCACATGAGTTGTGCAATGGGCATAGCAGCAAAAAAGCTCTAGTAATGAATTGCTGGTCTGTCAGATGTCTCATGTGGATCCAACATGCAGAGGATTCATTATGCTGAAATTTCACTCGCTGTGTTCTCTGAATGATTCACACTTCTCTAACTTAACCCCCCAAATATCTGACAGGGAGAAAACAAGAATTGGTATGAGACGCTTCATGACAGCTATTGTTTCTGTATACAAAATGAAAAATGATCAGGCTCCCGTCTGCTGTGCTCCCCATTACATATCAAACGTGAAGTCATGTTAGTGAACACGCCAGCACTTCAACTGCCACAATCATCCTAACACTTAGTAGAATAGAAGGCGAAAAAAAGCTGCTAAGTCCCTGATCAGATGCCTCCATGCCCCCTCCTCACTGCTAGAGCGATGCCACTTGCCTTGATTGGCATTATTGATAACGTCCGCCTCTGATATACATATATACTTTAGATATGGAATTGCTGAGAGGAATTGCATATTTTATAGCCGCGATCTTAGGGAGAGAAAGATGAGTGGTATGGGGTAATGTGGTGGAAGGAATTTATGTGTCTAAGTCAATTTTAATTGTTTTTTCTGATGTGGTTATAAGGTTATAAAACTCAGAAATCCCCCTAAAAAAAAAAAGTTACATAATATTTTCTTTCCCTTAAGACTATATCTATAGCAGAATATTACTAGTGCATGCAAATCTTAGAGCTTAGGAGATCTAGAACCCAAGGAACAACTTATTACTAACCTTTTCTGCCAAGGCTAAAAGACCAGCAGTATGACGAGCTGTGATTATCGCACTTTGTAATCTCGTTAAATCGCTGAGCAATATCGCACGTTATTACCTCTTATATATGGCAATGGGGGTGGCATAAAATTAGACGTGTACATGCTTATTCATGTCTCCGTTATTTGAAAAGCAGAAAATCTGACAAAGTTCAATAATATTGCTGAGGAATATCACCGTGGAACTGTGACTTAAAGAGATTCAACAGTAGTAGTATCTATCTATCATCTATCTATCTATCTATCTATCTATCTATCTATCTATCTATCTATCTATCTATCTATCTATCTATCTATCTATCTATCTATCTATCTATCTATCTATCTATCTATCTATCTATCTAGCACACAAGAACATGGCGACAGCAAAATGCAAACACTAATGCTACCTAGGCCACTAAATATAAATAAATATGCATTACTGCTAAATTTACTTACAATAGAGAGGTTCAAAGCGCACATTTTGATCAAATTGTGTGAGCCAACCTGCCACGACAAGGCGACCTCTATGAGGTGGGAACCTATGCTGCACATACACCCAGAACTGGGACTAAGCCTACATATACTTGGGGATGGTAGGAACCAGCATTAAACTAATTAAAATCACCCAGGGCAGAATGGGATTCTATTACTCTATCTATTATCTATCGATCTATCTTGAGTCTTTTTCCTTGTTGTACTATTTTTAACATTGTTTTTTGTATGATCAATAAAATTTGTTATATTTTTATAAGTAGATAGCTATATACACCTTTCTTTTGGTATGTCATAATGATCTAAGTCCGGTTCAGCAGAACAACGGGAGGTCCAGTGTAACGTCTATGGCCACGGTCCGTCGTTCTGCCTTAATCCTTGACGGCCGTGGCCATGGACATCTTACCTGCTTGCAGCGTCGTCCTCCTGTGAGGCGGCGGCACTCACTTCCGGACATCGAGACTATTTTCCGCCGCCTGGTCCTGGATGTGCCTGCCTCGCTTCTGTCTACGATTGCCTCAGGTATCCTCGCTGAACTATTGAACTCTGTACTTACCTGTTTGGCCAGCTGCCTTCCCGCTACGTGGTACGGCCCAGTGGGTCCATACCCCGCCTCGTGACAGTACGCTCTGGCCATGGACTCCGCTGGTCAATTCAAGGGCTTGGCACCCTCCCAAGCCATGCAGGCGGACCGGCTGGATCTCCGAGCTAGAGAGGATCAGCTCCTTGTGGCAGTGGACTCTATGGCACAGCAGCTAGGGATGCTAGTTGCTTCTCTTCCTGCCTCTATGCAAGTCATTCAAGCCGATCCTCCTGTTACTCCTCCTGGCAGTTCCTGTCCGGATCCTCGGTTCTCGCTGCCAATGCCCTCTCGGTTCGATGGAGACGCCAGTGCTTGTCGGGGGTTTCTGAACCAATGCCACATTCATTTTACCCTGCACTCTCGAGCATTTCCGTCGGAAGGAGCCAAGACCGCATTCATCATATCCCTCCTGACTGGCAAGGCCCTGGCATGGGCTAATCCTATCTGGGAACGTCAGGGACCCGAGACCCAAGATTTCCAGTGGTTCGTGTGAATATTCCGAACTGTTTTTGAGGAGCCTGGGCGAATCTCATCGGCAGTCACAGCCATCTTCAACCTTCGCCAAGAGGACACCTCCGTGGGCGAGTATACGATCCAGTTCCGGACTCTGGCAGGAGAGCTATCCTGGAACAATGAAGCCTTGGTGGCATCCTATTGGCATGGTCTGTCGTCCGAGATCAAGGATGAAATGGCCACTCGAGATTTGCCTCCTGCCTTGGATGACTTGATTCTACTTGCCACTCAGGTAGACATAAGGCTGAGGGAGAGATCTCACGAGGTTCGTCAGGAGCGTCGGCGCCCTAGACTGGTGCCCAAATTCCAGCAAACCCTCTTGCCTGCTTCTATTGCTTTGCCCGAGGTCCCGATGCAAGTAGACCGACTAAAATTATCGATCCAGGAGAAACAGCGCAGGCGCACCTCTTGACTTTTGCTTATATTGCGGCCTCGCTAGCCATGGTGTGCGTCTGTGCCCTCACAAGCCCAAAAAAACCAGCGCCTAGGTTTGGTTGGAGGGACAACCCTGGGCGTCAACACGTTGAATCAAGAACTCTCTTCCAAACTATTAATTCCCGTAACCATCATTGCTGGCGAGAGGTCCCATCCAGTCTCTGCCTATCTGGACTCCGGCTCAGCAGTCAACTTCATCTGCCAGGACCTTGTGGATCTCCTTCAGTTGCCTACTATCCCGCTTGAAAGGCCGTTGATCGTTGCCTCGGTGGATGGACTGCCATTGCCTGACCCAGTTGTGTCCGTAACCAAGCCGTTGAGACTCCAAGTGGGAGCCCTTCATACTGAACACATCTCCCTGTTCGTCCTATCCAAGGCCGTCAACCCCGTGCTTCTGGGTTTGCCTTGGCTCGGTCTGCACTCCCCCGTCCTGGAATGGAACTCTGGAGGGTCATCCAGTGGGGCCCGAAGTGTCTTGACCGCTATCTGGGTCATATCCAGTCGCCACAGCCTGTCCCTCTTCAGTCTTTGACAGGGTTGCCTTCCTGTTTCTCCATGTTCTCCGATGTCTTCAACAAAAAGGAGGCTGAGAACTTGCCGCCACACCAGGCATATGACTGTCCGATCGACCTGGTTCCTGAATCGTCTCCTCCTCGTGGTAGAGTGTACCCTCTCTCCTTGCCAGAGACCCAGTCCATGTCGGCCTACATTAAGGAGAACCTGGTTTCATAAGTAAATCCTCATTGTCTAGATCTTTTAAAACCGAGGACACCATGGAATCTCCACAGAATATTATTGACCCATCCTGCATCTTCTCTGTGAATCCCCTGCAAGTTAGAGACATTTCTCCAGGTAGGACTTTTATACGTCTGACTGACCGAGGAAGAATTCTTTGCTGGGGTCACAGTTCTAAGCTGGCAGGTCACGTGGGTGCTTGTAAGACCCAAGATCTAATCACCTGTCAGTTCTGGTGGCCCACACTACCCAAAGAAGTTATGGACTTTGTCTCCTCATGCACGGTATGCACAGAAAATAAAGTTGCTCACTCCAGACCTGTTGGCCTGCTCCAACCACTGCCTGTGCCCTTTGCCCCCTGGCAACATGTCGTTATGGACTTTGTCACGGATCTTCCTTCTTCTGCGAGTTGCAGTTTGATCTGGATTGTGGTGGATCGATTTTCCAAGATGGCTCACTTCATTCCCTTGACAGCCTGCCGTCTGCTATGCGATTGGCTGACCTCTTCATACAACACATCTTCCGTCTGCACGGCTTGCCCCTGCATATTGTCTCGGACCGAGGGGTCCAGTTCACCTCGAAGTTTTGGAGAGCACTCTGCGGCCTCCTCGGTGTAAAATTGGACTTCTCTTCGGCCTATCATCCCCAGTCCAATGGGCAAGTCGAGAGAGTGAACCAGATCATGGAGAACTATCTACGTCACTTTATTTCCAGGCGCCATGATGATTGGGTGCAGTTCCCCCCTTGGGCAGAGTTCTCATAACAACCACACCAGTGAGTCGACCACTTCCAGTCCATTCTTCATCGTCTACGGTCAACATCCTCGTATACCTCTTCCTGTTTCTACTATGTCCCAGGTTCCTGCAGCTTTCTCGACCTTCAGGGACTTTCTACAGATTTGGCAACAGACCCGATCTTCTATCCTGTTGGCGGTGGACCGCATGAAGAGAAAGGCAGATACAAGAAGACGGGCGCCTCCGCAGTTCCTTCCAGGGACTAAAGTCTGGTTGTTGAAGGTGCCGTTGTGAAAATTTGCCCCTAGGTCCCTCGGACGCTTCAAAATCCTGCTACAGATCAACCCGGTATCCTACAAGCTGCAGCTCCCCCCTACCCTCAGGATTCCTAACTCCTTCAACATCTCCCTGCTGAAAACCGTGGTCTTTAACCACTACTCCAGGACTCCTAGTTCTACAGTGGTCCCTGGTGGCTCATCGGGGACTTTCGAAGTAAAGGAGATTCTGGCTACCAAGAAGGTGGGAGGAAGGACATTTTATTTAGTGGATTGGAAGGGGTTCGGCCCAGAAGAGAGGTCTTGGGAGCCAGAGGAGAACATCGAAGCTCCTGTCCTCGTGAAGAAGTTTCTCACCCGCTCTGGTCCCAAGAAGAGGGCGCGTAAGAGGGGGGATACTGTAATGTCTATGGCCACGGTCCGTCTTTCTGCCTTAAACCTCGAAGGCCGTGGCCATGGACATCTTACCTGTTTGCAGCGTCATCCTCCTGTGAGGCGCCGGCACTCACTTCCGAACATCGAGACTATCTCCGGCGGGCGCGTGCGTGCATTGTTCGGGAAGTCTGCAATCTAGCCCAGGATGTCCTGGGCTATAAAAAGGGCTCTTCCCTCTTGCTCTTTGCCAGAGCATTGTTTGTTACCCATAGTTTGTCGTGCTAATGGTCTCCCAGTGTCTTCCAGTGTTCCTGTATCCTGTTTCGTGCTACCCAGTTCTAGTGCTGTGCTTTGCTGTTGCCGTGCTGTTGCCGTGCTGTGCTACAGTCTTGATTTGCTATGCCTCTCCTGACGTCTTCCGCCACCTGGTCCTGGACGTGCCTGCCTCGCTACTGTCTACTATTGCCTCAGGTATCCTCTCTGAACTATTGAACTCTGTACTTACCTATTTGGCCAGCTGCCATCCCGCTATGCGGTACGGCCCAGTGTGTCCACACCCCGCCTCGTGACATCCAGGTATTGCGCTCCTAATATGCCCGTAGTAAAAAGTAGCCTGGGACAGAAAAGTATGAGAGACAATAGGTAGTACAAGAGGGCACAATGTAATAAACAAAGTCAAACTATCCGAGCTCAGGAAACAGAGTAGATGAGATTGAGACAAAATAGATGACCTCACAAACCGAGTAGTCAAATGGCCCGGGTCAAACATGAAGTAAACTGTGAGCAGGAATGAAACAGGATGTACAGGGCATTCACCACTATCACTGGCACCAGACAGAGGCCGCAGGCAGAGGTTATTCTTCTTTTCCTGGCCGGACAGCCATGTGCACTGCACCACACATTGTCACTAGAGCGTGGCAAGGTAAATTTATTACAGTTATGGGTAAATTGATGATTTTTAACCCCCTATGTTGGTTAGATGGAAAGTTTTCGCATCTCCAATCCCTTGTGTCACTCCTTGTCTCTCTTGAGTCAATGCTTCACATACGCCACCAGGCGCTAAGTAAAAACACAATCACAGATGATGCCGCAATTTCCCTTTTGTGTTTTTTTCTCAGCGATCTGTCAGTTTTATCTTAGAGCAAAACCATCATTCTGATGAAAGTGCTGAGCGCTTCCTGCTGTTCATCCGTCATGAAGCATGCTTTATCGGCTGCTGTTAATCTAGAGTGTGAAACCAATAAATGTATTATAGAGTGGCCAAGTAGTTCTTCTACAAGATTGATAGTTTGGGGACTGCTGTAAAATAAGCTAATTTTCCCATATGTTTTTTTCTGCTTTGCTATGAAAGGTCAAAGATTCCATTGAAGTATGTATCAATACCGGATGTAGACAACTTGAAGCAACTTAACATTACTTATTGAGCACTAGCCTGGAAGTATACAGTATAATCTGGATTTAACTCTTATATGAAAATACAGGATTACAAAGGCTACATCTCTCGTCATCTCAGTAAATATTTTAGGTTGTTTTTTTTCTCAAAAAAAGGGCAGGCAGAGTTTGGGATTATTTGGGGCACTTGGCAAGATATAAATATTTAATCCCTTTCTTTTTTCTCTAGCTGTACATGTATAAGTAGGGTAAATACCATATTATTCAGAAATTACATGTTCTGTGAAAGTCAGAGAATATGACAACTTCAAAACAAAATTTGCACCAGTTTATTAGATTAAAAAATGGTTAAATAATCATATTATTGTCTTCCTTCTGAGCTATACGTCCGGAGTATTTCCTGATGTATATTGCTGAAGGAAGGCTGCGATGTATGCCACTGTATAAGCATACCTTGCCCATAGAACTCCATAGTTAAAAAAAGTATACCGCATGTTATACATTATTTTTACTGTATGCCTCTACATGGAATAATGTAGCCTACTGCGCCATTCCATACAGTAGACTAGAAGGTATGCCAAAATTGCACCCTTTTGGCACACGGCAATAATTGGGGCCCTATGGAAATATTCGGCATATACGCTGCAAGCGTCCCCTGCACATATGCCAAACATATGTAGTTCACAAACGTAATTTTGAACACAGCCTTATGATGCTTTTTTCCTTTTATATCTGGCACTTAAAGGCTACGGACACGTTTAAATGGTCATTCAACTAACATTAGCGTTTTTTTGAGCACTCAGTAGGGGAGACAGATGGGCTGAAGATCGAGCGCACTACACTGACGGGATTTGACTATGTGCACTTTAACCAATGGTAGCATGGGTAGGGGATATATATACACTAATAGGGGAAGTATTACAAAAAGTTCGCTCACCACATATCCACTGCGTTTCTGTTGCGTTTCCACTGCGTTTCTATTGCGTTTTGTTGATGCAAGTTGGTGTGAATGAATCCAAGTGCTGCAGGTGCTCGTAGATATTCCCAAACTGGTCCTGTGTCGACAGCAGGTAATCAAGGCAATAGTGGTGTATAGTGAAGGTATATCCAGCACTCAAAGTAAAAGTTATTAGGTTTATTTGGTCATATTTAAAACAAGGAAGTTAAAACCAAAAAATCCCAGGACCATGCTTACGCGTTTCAGACCAGCGGGGTCCTTAATCATAGAAAAAATCTGTGCTTTTCTTGCAAAAATAAGGACATTTCTAAGTGACCCTAAACTTTTGAACTGTAGTGTATATGTATATGCATATATATATATATATATATATATATATATATATATATACACATATATATATATATATATATATATATATATATATATATATATATATCTTTACATCTAATATTTTAATATTCACCTTTTAATTAAGAAAAATTATAGTTCTGAAGACCAGAATGATGAGTGAATACAAGATGATGACTGAGTTCTCTAGAAAACCATTTTTCCCTTTTCGATGTGAATGACCCAGTGATGCCAGTGCCTTATCTTACCCTTCTCCAATAGGCTGATTTTGAGTAGTGTTCTTGTTTGATGTCCATGCTATTAAATGCTGAAAATGGGTGTACTTTCAGTATGTCGAAACTACCCATAGTAAATGGGGCCCTTTATTGGATGTTTTCTGTACATATGGGCAATTTAACTGACAGGGCAAATATACTGTTTCGATTATGGCATTTGTAGGATGCACTTCGAAAACTGAACTACTGAGCACACTTATCTGTGAGCCAGAATTAGTATACTGTACCCCAGTGATTCCCAATCTTATTACCATTGTGTGCCCCTGAACAAGTTTTCCACCACCGGGAAGTCACTACTTCCATTCTACCTCAAAGAAGCTTGGTGTACGACAGCATTCTGTAATTCTTGTCAGGCTGAAGTGTATTTACTTTTTTGCTATTCATCTTTGAGCAGGTTGCAAACCATTTTCCATCTCTACTGAAAAAGTGACAAGTTTTGCTGCTGTGTTCTGAGGAACCCCTGAACAGGTGCAGAGGAACCCCAGTGTTCCAGGTAGCAGGTGCATGGATTTCTGAAGCCCAATTCAGATGAATGGAATTGATTTTCAGTCGCATAAATTTTACCCTTCTACATTGAAAAACGGTGGAATCCATAGTGAAAATCTTGAACTGAATGAGCAGACTGAGTATTAGAGAATTTGCAGCATGCTATGATTTCTGTTCGAAAAATGTTTAGCAGCATGTACAATTAGGTCCAGAATTATTTGGACAGTGACACAATCTTCATGATTTGGGCTCTGTATGCCACCACATTGGATTTGAAATGAAACATTTAAGATGCAATTGAAGTGTAGACTTTCAGGTTTAATTCAAGGGGTTGAACAAAAATATCCAGTGAAACATTTAGGAATTGCAACCATTTTTCTACACAGTCTCCTGATTTCAGGGGCTCAAAAGTAATTGGACAAATTAACATTACCATAATTAAAATGTTTTGTTTTAATACTTTGTAGATAATCCTTTGCCGGCAATGACTGTCTGAAGTCTGGAACCCATGGACATCACCAAACGCTGGGTTTACTCTTTTATGATGCTTTGCCAGGCCTTTACTGCAGCTATCTTCACTTTGTGGGTCTTTCTGCCTTAAGTTTTGTCTTAAGCAAATTAAATGCATGCTCGATCGGGTTGAGATCTGTTGATTGACTTGGCCATTGCAGAATATTCCAATTCTTTGCCTTAAAAAAACTCCTGGGTTGCTTTCGCAGTATAATACAACCTATAAATTGGAGTCTAGCACAAGAACATTGAGTAAAACAATGAAAGTTTAATGGATCAATTAAAATGAACAGACATAAATGACAACATAGAGATGATTACCACATGAAAAAAAGGGGACAACCAGAAATAAATGAGTAGAAAGCGGCACTGTGTACATAGGCTAAGGCACAGCTATGATACTATGTATTGATAATGATTAATGTACAAACAGCCAAATATCAAACACTGAAAAACCGCTGGGTAATGTATACAGTAGTGAGGAGTATGCTGAGAAATGTCTCAATGTAAGTAGCTGGGAAAAAAACCCAGAAGTAATGCAATTCCGAGACTACAGCTCCATACAGTATCATAATAAGACAATAAATGCATATCTCTTACCCATAATAGCGTGACTGGTGTCCTCCCCGACGCGCGTTTCGGCCCGGAAGCCTTCGTCTGGGGGTGGTGTCATGATGTGACCTACGGCCTTATAAATAACCCCCCACCAATCACCAAAGGGGAAAGACATACAATTGCCAAGCGACTGTGCACTCAATCACACGGACCGGCACAAGAGCATCCGGGTCACAGACCCGGAAGCCGACAGCATGGATCCCACGTGTCAGGCGTCCGGGTCAGGAACAGGAGGCCCGAGGCCGAAAGTCGGAGCGCGACATCGCGCATGCGCACAGAAGGGCTAGTTGTAAGCCAGAAGATACTGACACCAACATAAAGCGCCCACTAGGTGGCGCACAATGAGGGCCGAACCCGAGATTTAAGGCATAAGACACACAGATGATAATTAAAAAGGAGAATAGCTGTCCCTATCCTTTCCCTAACTAGTAGAATCCAAGAGGGGAAGGTCATGAAAGAATTCATCCACCTGTACCGAAGATAATATTAAGGAGTCAAAAAATATATATATATATATATGAACAAATAAATAAATAAAATAAAGAAGAGAATATGCATAGTGTAGAGATAAGTCATAATGCAATTAAATACTATATAGGAAGGCTAAACAGCCATGATATTGAGTATTACGCATCACTACTGTATGCATGACCCATGCCAACGACCAAATTACACACGCTGCGGTGCCAGATGCGTTCCAGCATCCGCTGCCAGATGGCACATATAAATATATCAATGTGCCCATAATGCAGCATACTGTAATGGCCGTATGGTAAAGATATACACGTGTTGTTGATAAACAATTATACAAAGTGTATTTATCTATATGTTTAAAATATACAGTCAAATACATAAGTAAAATGAGTATAAAACATGTGAAAAAACCGCATCGATATCAATAATGAGCCAATATATATATATATAAATCACCTTAGTGCTAATGCATATACGTGTGTATGTGTTACATAGCTTGCCATATCATGGCTAGTAGTTGATGACAGCACTATAGACGGGCTGCAAAAACAGCCCGTATGTTGTAATAAACTAATGAATGTGAGGCATGTGCGTGTGCGAGAAACAAACAACGGCCAGGGGATTTAACAAACTAAGACCATGATCACTAAACACTGAACAAGTGACATACCAGACTAGGTGACTAAAATAATGCAGATATGGGTGTGAACTATTAAGAGTGAAATATAAGTACATATTAGTGAGTAATGCGATACAGATATCAGGACCAATGATAATAGGTGATAAGTACCCATGAGTATAAAACAATAATAATACTGTGCAGTGACCAATGCTTTAATAAAAAACATGACAAAATGTGACAAAAAAAGTGAAATATATAATATTCCATAGATGTACAAAACATCATCAAGGATGAAGTTGCCATCGATGCAACAAACGTAGGTGATATAATTAGTGCAAGTTTTATCTATCACAGATTATTACATACATACAAAAACTAGCACTTGATGGATTAACATCACTAAATATAACAAAAATTGTGGAGCATGTTAAAATACCAATTAATAAAGTTGGTGAGGTTAATATATCATAGAATGTCAATCAGACAAAAGAAAATCACAATAACAACTGTATAATGTATACCCACGTAGGGGGAAATAGCATAATGTTATGTACTTAAACCAAAAAATGAGAAACTAAGTAAAATGAAAAAGCATACAGGCTGGAACAGATACAGAGTGGGTATATTCCAAGTGTTAGGCCAGAATGAACATCCATGCTGCCAGGATGCGTCGTCCACAGAGCATACATCGGCCTGTTACACACCCATTGGATGGAGGAGGAAGAGAGGTCGTCAAAGGCGCAGAAGGTCAGTAGAATGTCATATCGCAACACGTGCACCATATACAAATGGCAATCTAGGACAACTAAAAGCAATCATATGTTAAAAAATGGCTATTAATGTACACATAACACATTAGTTAAAAACAAAACGACACCATGAGAGATCCCCACACCCCTATAGGAAAGCTGCAAACCCAAGGGTTTCATTCAAACCCTTTGGTTGTAGTGTTTTGAGTTTCCAAATCCACTTGGATTCTACTCGCAATAATTTTTGCATTAACGAACCACCTCTCAAATTAAGCTCCACTAGCCATGATATGGCAAGCTATGTAACACATACACACGTATATGCATTAGCACTAAGGTGATTTATATATATATATATTGGCTCATTATTGATATTGATGCGGTTTTTTCACATGTTTTATACTCATTTTACTTATGTATTTGACTGTATATTTTAAACATATAGATAAATACACTTTGTATAATTGTTTATCAACAACACGTGTATATCTTTACCATACGGCCATTACAGTATGCTGCATTATGGGCACATTGATATATTTATATGTGCCATCTGGCAGCGGATGCTGGAACGCATCTGGCACCGCAGCGTGTGTAATTTGGTCGTTGGCATGGGTCATGCATACAGTAGTGATGCGTAATACTCAATATCATGGCTGTTTAGCCTTCCTATATAGTATTTAATTGCATTATGACTTATCTCTACACTATGCATATTCTCTTCTTTATTTTATTTATTTATTTGTTCATATATATATATATATATATATTTTTTGACTCCTTAATATTATCTTCGGTACAGGTGGATGAATTCTTTCATGACCTTCCCCTCTTGGATTCTACTAGTTAGGGAAAGGATAGGGACAGCTATTCTCCTTTTTAATTATCATCTGTGTGTCTTATGCCTTAAATCTCGGGTTCGGCCCTCATTGTGCGCCACCTAGTGGGCGCTTTATGTTGGTGTCAGTATCTTCTGGCTTACAACTAGCCCTTCTGTGCGCATGCGCGATGTCGCGCTCCGACTTTCGGCCTCGGGCCTCCTGTTCCTAACCCGGACGCCTGACACGTGGGATCCATGCTGTCGGCTTCCGGGTCTGTGACCCGGATGCTCTTGTGCCGGTCCGTGTGATTGAGTGCACAGTCGCTTGGCAATTGTATGTCTTTCCCCTTTGGTGATTGGTGGGGGGTTATTTATAAGGCCGTAGGTCACATCATGACACCACCCCCAGACGAAGGCTTCCGGGCCGAAACGCGCGTCGGGGAGGACACCAGTCACGCTATTATGGGTAAGAGATATGCATTTATTGTCTTATTATGATACTGTATGGAGCTGTAGTCTCGGAATTGCATTACTTCTGGGTTTTTTTCCCAGCTACTTACATTGAGACATTTCTCAGCATACTCCTCACTACTGTATACATTACCCAGCGGTTTTTCAGTGTTTGATATTTGGCTGTTTGTACATTAATCATTATCAATACATAGTATCATAGCTGTGCCTTAGCCTATGTACACAGTGCCGCTTTCTACTCATTTATTTCTGGTTGTCCCCTTTTTTTCATGTGGTAATCATCTCTATGTTGTCATTTATGTCTGTTCATTTTAATTGATCCATTAAACTTTCATTGTTTTACTCAATGTTCTTGTGCTAGACTCCAATTTATAGGTTGTATTGTTCATTCAGCGGGTGCACGTTATAACCATGTCCTTCCACGGGCCTGTGGCCCGGCTCCCTGGAGAGTCCACACATTCATTATTTAAAGGTTATACTCCACGCATCTTCTAGGGAGCCCTTTTGGTGTCCTCCATTTAGGTATAGTATTGTGCTTTCGCAGTATGTTTTGGGTCATTGTCCATCTGTACTGTGAAGCGACGTCCAATCAACCTTGCTGCATTTGGTTGAATCTGAGCAGAAAGTATATCCCTGAACACTTCAGAATTCCTCCGGCTGCTTCTGTCTTCAGTCGCATCATCAATAAACACTAGTGACCAAGTGCCTTTTGCAGCCATGCATGCCCATGCCATCACACTGCCTCCACCATGCCATCACACTGCCTCCACCATGTTTTACACAGGATGTGGTGTGCTTTGGATCATGAGCCGTTCTAAGCCTTCTCCATACTTTCTTCCTCCCATCATTCTGGTACAGGCTGATCTTAGTTTCATCTCTCCAAAGAATGCTGTTCCAGAACTGGGCTGGCTTCTTTACATGTTGTTTGGCAAAGTCTAATCTGGCCTTTCTATTTTTGAGGCTGATTAATGGTTTGCACCTTGTGGTGAACCCTCTGTATTTGCTCTCATGAGGTCTTCTCTTTATGGTAGACTTAGATACTGATACACCTACTTCCATGAGAGTTTTCTTTACTTGGGTAGATGTTGTGAAGGGTTTTTCTTTACCATAGAAAGGATTCTGCGATCATCCACCACTGTTGTCTTCCGTGGACGTCCAGGCCTTTTGGAGTTCACGAGATCACCAGTGCGCGCTTTTTTTTCAAGAATGAACCAAACTGTTGATTTGGCGACTCCTAACATTTTTGCTATCTCTCTGATGGATTTCTTAATTTTTTTCAGCCTAACAATGGTCTGTTTCACTTACATTGAGAGCTCCTTTCACCTCATGTTATGGGTTCACAGCAACAGCTTCCAAATGCAAATGCCACACCTGGCATCAACTCCAGACCTTTTACCTGCTTAATTGATGATGGACTAATGAGGGAATAGGCCATGTAGCCCATTAAATAGCTTTTGAGATAATTGTCCAATTACCTTTGGTCCCTTGGAAAAAAAAAAGGCAGCTACATATTAAAGAGCTGAAATTTCTAAACCCTTCCTCAAATTCTGATGTGAATACCCTAAAATTAAAGCTGAGAGTCTGCACTTTAAGCCCATAGTGATTATATAACTGTATATTCAATATGTTTTGGTAAACAGCTAAAATGCCAAAACTAGTGTCACTGTCCAAATAATTCTGGACCTATCTGTAAATGAGATTTTCACAAATCTCATCCACATGACTGGGAAAGTAATCTGCTGCAGATTTTTTGCATGGAAATTCTGCATTAAAAATATGCAGTATTTTGGTACTGTGTGAATCCAGCCATAGTCTTAAACAAAGACGAATAAGGTTAGATTCATACTGGTTGAAAATGCTGCAGATTTTTCTTGTGGAAAATCCACAGTGGATTACAGTCCCAGCCACACGGATGAGATTTGAACAAAGCTACAGAAACACGGTGCAAAATCTGCAGCATTTACGTCCTGTGTGAGTCCAGCTTAAGGGGCGACATGATTAATTTGTGTGAATATATAATTGATCCATACAAAAAATATGATGATAAGCATGTCAAATACAAAATTATATCAGACCTTATGTAAATGTAGAGAACTCTTGTTTAAATGTCTATCCAGTCTGATCACAGATTGGCTCATGCACTATGGGTGTTTTTTTTTAGTTTTTTTTTTACCTTTCTCTGTATCAATAGGGGTAAAACAAATGTCTAATGCTTACCCATATCCCTTCCCTTTCTCCTATTCCTTGGTCTAACTTGATGCACATACTGTATGTGTTTTTCAACCTTACTACTAACTATATAACAATGTAATAATGTAAGTGTAATAATAACTAAGTATATTAGTACATTATCGTTTGGTCTTTTAGAATCTATTCATTGGCTATATCTGGGCCATACAAGCTGAATATCTTTTTAATTGGACATGGACAGTTTACAAATAGCTCTAACTCACACAGTAATTTACAGTAAATCTGAGGAGAGAGTTGTTGATATCTATGGATCCACAACATGAAGAAGAACTCCTCTTTGGAACCGCTTTAACTGTTGTATTAGAAAACTATTTTTTAAGCAATTCACTTATAAAATATTATTGGAATTGTTCCCTTTGCATGTAAGTGATTCTAATAACAATCCTGCTGGGTTTAGAATAAATTCAATTATTTGGCCCCTCACCGTATGCACCTCCTGTAGACTAAGACCATGGCAGCCAGTATATGAGATTGTAAATGCAAAAACGGGGGGGGGGGGGGGGGGGCGGGGGGCTGGCGCGGTTACCAAGAGAGTGCATGAAGTTTTTCTTCATTTCCCCTTGCTTGCAAGTATATGAGAATGGCATTCAGCCCATTCAGCCTCTGTGAGCCATCCATTCATAGAAAAGCCTTCCATAAATGACACCTATGTTCTGCAAAAAGTCCCTGCAAGAAGGAAGATTGTATTTAATCTAAACTCTGCAGGCTATTATAAGGTGTGTATACGCTATAAATAATTGTACAAACTACAAACCCTGAACCATACAACTACATGTATTAGTCTGGTCAACCAAATGAGAAAGCTGTTGACTGACAGCTATTCCTCCCGATTCTCCCATACACAGGCCGAGCATGCATGTATTCTGAATGGGGAGGAGAGTTGAGTCAGTTGCTACTAAACACCTCTGGCAACGGCTTATCTCCCCTGGTTTATCTCCCCCTGAGAATAAAAGGGTCCGGTGTGTTGAAATCCAACTTCCTGATCTGTTTCTTCACCGACATCTGCCATCGGGGGAGAGTTGTGTGGCCCCCATACACAGTAGATTGTTGGCAATCTTGGGAGTTTGTTGGTTTCAGGCACAGGTCTTAGTTGCAATTGCAACCTTTGTATATATATCTAAGTGATTGACTAGATATCTGTTCATATCATCATATTTAGATTACTGTCATTTAGATTTTACAGTTACAGTATAGAGAGTCATGAGAATAAGAGGTCACTAAACTTAAAGTGGGGTCACCGTGATTTCATAACAGGGCTTAGTGTGGAATTGTCAGATGATACCACATGGAGTAAAATCATACCAACTCATATTCACAGTGCTCTTAACGCTTTTGTTTATACAAATGGGACATTCACCCTACTGTCCAATATGGAACGAAATAGGGCTGGAGTGATTGTCTTTGCTCCTTGCTCATATCCCACTGCTGCAAAGCCCTTCAAAATGTATTTTAAGCAGTAAATCAGTTGTTTCCAGTAAAGGACACATTGTGCGTTGCAGAGAATAGGGAGGGAGGGGATGTGTTTGTCATTGTAAAAGACAGAATGAAGGAAGTGGTGCAGAGTGAGCAGGAATTAATCTTATACTTTAAGATCAGACATGGCCCAGTTTTATTTTAGAAAAAATGATGAAACAGCTAGAGTAATGAGACAGAAAGAAAAGAGCTGAATCGGGAAATCAGGAATCATTAAGGTTTGCACTATGCAGTTTCCAGTAAGCGTTGGGGACTAATTGCTTAGGAGTATCAAGAGGTGGCAGCTCACTGCTTGGTATGAGCTAGTGCCAAGAATGAAATGGAAAAACAAATGGATTAAGAGAAGTCCTAGAGCTTTGGCTGGCAGAAGGAGGGTTATATCTCTGGGTTTTTATGAAACATACTGAGGTCTGGTAGAGCTGACAGGAAAGCCATGACCTTCAGACCGGAAGATATTTTCCTCAGACAACAACTTTTTCTCCTCTGATGATTCAAAATTATTCTTTATACTGCTGTGCAAAACTGTTCCTAAAGATATTTCCTGTTCTGTCTGACTTGTGCTGTCATTATAGTTGCCGGAAATCATCAAATCCCAGAAAAGCTTCCATCCTAAAGTTGAAGAAGAATGCAATCCTACTTTAAGTCACCAGATGGTGCTCGGCCTGTCACACTTGATACTTACTGAACAAAGTAGCTTGTGCTTTCTGCATTTCCAAGTTGTACGTTCAAAAATGCATGACTTTAAATGAATAATGTGCTATTTTTTTTGTACTGACCTCACATAGATTTCATGGTAATGAGACCACGTCTAAGACCCTTTTTTTATTTTTTTTCGAGCAACACAAGCCTGAAATGTCTAGCTTTTCATTGTAAGAGAGACTTTGCATCTCATTAAATAGTCACTCGCCTTTTGTAGCTCTCCTAAGTCCTTTTTACAATGTGGAGCCAAAAGTGGAATCCTATATTTGAGATGTGGCTAACAAGGGTTTTATAGTTAGTCAATATTATGCTTGCATCATGTTTTTTTTTTTATCTCTCTATTTATACACCCTAGAATCCTATTTGCTTTTGCAGTTGCAGCTTGACATTGAGTGCTGCTGCTGCTTAGCTTTCTTGTAACCAGAATTATTGTGGCCCAGGTCCATTACTTTACATTTTTTAACATTACATTTTATCTTCTATATTCTTAAGCATGCTGCCAACTTATCAAGGTTTTTTTGGCAATGTTTTACAATCAAGCAGAGATTTAAGTAACCTACAAAGTTTTGCATCATCAGCACAAAACGGACACTTTACTTTCGTGTCCATCCACAAGATCATTATTAAAAAGATAAAAAATAATTGTGCCTGACACAGATCCTTGTGGTACCCCGCTGCTGACCTAAGCCCATTTTGAGCTAATACCATTAATACCTCTTTGTTTTTTTCCATTAATCAATTCTTAACTCGTGTGCATACATTGTACTCTAGTCCCTCCATCTGTAGCTTCAGTACTAGGATGTCGCAAAGTACAGTATCAAATGCTTTTGTAAAATCTAGCAATATCGCATCAACCGCATGACCATGAAACAGATTTGCACTTACCTCCTTGTAGAATGAATCCATGCTGTTTATCAGTTCTTACATTATTTGCTATTATATACTTTGCAGTTTAACTCTTAGAATACCTTCAGATAATGTACATACAGATGTGTCTTTCCTTACCTTTCCTCTTATCTTGAAATATCCTGTGTTGTGTAGTGCAAGATGACCAGCTTTGAAAGAAAACATAATTTTGTGATACATATAGAATAGACATCTCTTGAGTGTGTCTATGTGTGGTCACCCAGTGGCTGGGATGTGAACTGCCATGGGTTTCGCTAGCCTGTTGCAATATTGTACTGAATTGTTTTTATGAGAAATTGGAATCCTTAAAGGGGTTTTCCCATCTTGGACATTTAATGGCATATCCACAGGATATGGCATAAATGTCCAATAGATGCAGGTCCCGCCTCTGTCCCTATAACACGGCCACCCTAAACCCCGTTCTACCTGGATCAGCTCCTGCTGCCTGCCGGCCACTTCTTGATTAGAGATCGGGGGTTACGGAAACAGCCAAGCTCGCTGAGCCAACGACTCTGTTTCTGTAGCCGTCGAGTTAGAGAAACAGCATAGATCGCCGTGCTATGCTATTTTCGTAACTCTTATTCACTTCTATGAGAATTACGGAAACAGCATAGCTCAGCAAGCTGTTTGCGTAACTAACAACCACCTAATCAGGAAGTGGCCAGGAGGCAGTGGGAACTGAGCAAGCCAGAACAGGGTTTGGGAGCCCTGTTCTAGAGACAGGTGTGGGTCCCAGAGGTGGGACCTCCATCTATTGGACATTTATGGCATATCCTGCATATATGCCATCAATTTCCAAGTTGGGAAAACCACTTTAACCAAATTCAAGCAAAGGTAAGAGTTGACACATCTGTACCAGGTCCTACTGTTTTACTGTTACAACTTTAGCCATTCTACAATCCTGTAAGTCATGCCTGACATGTATTAACTGATAGTGTACCAGTATGTCCAGTGTGGAATAGCTTTTCATAAAAGTAGGGTATTAATAGTGGAATCGAACAAGGCAGCTGTTAGAATTTGAAATTAGGCATGATTTCCTACCAGCCTGTTAGTAGGTTACAGGATTATTTTTCTATAGTCTGTTTCCCATTTTTAGAATACAGTCTACATAGAATATAGTTGTTATCAATGTTGTGTACCTTGTCAATAGGGATCTAGAACATCTGCAATATAACATTTCCCAGTCAACCCTCTAGAGTTTTTGGATCACTCCAGCTTTTGGTGGAAGCAATTATATAGTATTAAAAAAAAATGTTTTACTTTTTTAGATATAGCTTCTGTATAGTCTGTATAGTAGAAGCTACATAAGTTCATCTCAGCTGATTCCGTAATACTTAGCCGATTACGTCAGTTCTGTCTCAGCCGATTCCGTCAGATCAGCTGGACGTACGGTTTGGCTGAGAGTGGGTTCTGCATGTCTCTGACACACATGATACAGCTAATATAGCGTTATGAATTATTTGTTTCAGAGACACGCAGGACCCACTCTCAGCCGAGCCGTTAGTCCAGCTGATCTGACGGAATCGGCTGAGATGAACTTATGTAATCGGCTGAGACAGAACAGTACAGCTTCTATGTATACAGGATACATACAAGCTATATCTTAAAAAGTAAAAAAATAAATAAAAATAAAATACAAAATACATTTATCTAGTAATAATAATAATAATAATATATATATTTTTTAAATGCTTACAACAGTGTACATAGCCTTTAAATACTAAAGGACACTGCACTTTTTTGCATTCCTTTTACTGTATATGCCTAACCACATTCCGAGAACCATGACATTTCTTTATTTTTTCTACTGATGTTGCTGTGTAAGGTCTTGTTTTTTGCATTTGGGATGTAATTTTTTTATATATATCATTTTAAGGAACATACGTTTTAGAGTTGAAATTAATTTAGTCAATTTTGTTATTTTATGATTTCTATTTAATAAAAAGTATGTTGACCTAAAATAATTTTGTTAATTCTCTAATTTTCATGCAAGTTTTTACTACAAATTATTTTGTTAAACTGTATTATATATATTATTTTAATTTTATTTTCTAATTATAATGCATTGAAATACCTATGTATTTCAATGCAATACTGACTGTGCACGTAAAGTGCACAGGCAGCTGTTATGCCCAGACAGGTATTAACTATAGCGTAGTCGACTATGCTATTGTTTCCGGGAAAAAGATGGAAACCTTACCAAACGGAAACCAATTGCAACTGAAGCATTACCATTTAAATCAATGGTTATGCAAACGAAAGCTATGGTTTTAAGTTTGACTTTCATCGGTTCCTTCGACGGAAAGGTTGAAGTGTACCCATGAATGGAAGCCCGACGTTGGTTTGAACACACCCTAATTTCCTTTATGAATAGAGCACATAAGATTACGCAATACTTTATTGTAAACCGCCTATATTTGACTCCAAAAAAAATGTTAAAAATTCTCTAAGAGAAGTAGTGGAGTTTGTCCCAGATGTGGGAGACCAGAATGCTGGTTTTACTCATATATATACTGGAAATGCCCTATGGTTTACTAACTTTTGGCAGAGGTCTTGAAGCATATAGAACATGGCTTGAAGATCAAATTTCCTGAAAACCTGGGGATTTGGCTCTTGGGAGCCTGTGATAGGCTGCGGGTTCCGCAGCTCAATCGAAAATTGGTGTTTACATTGCTCTTTTTCACAAGATTGACCAGTGTACGAAAATAGATGGCTCCCACACCCCCACGGGTGACTGAAAGGATCAGCTTGGTAATAAGAAATATAGATTTCGAATTTGGTCATTATAGAAGTAAAAACGAGTTATCTATGTTTAGGCGACTAAGGGATCCATGGATCCAATGTATGTCAGGTGAAGAGAGGGTCATGTTGAATAACAGGATTATAACTGAGCAGAGGAATGGGGAGCAGGAGAACGAGGGTTGGAATTTTTTCTTCCTTTTCTACTTTGGATATGTTTGTGAGGTGCAAGTTACTTATATAGCTCTATAGCACATATGCATAGGAGCCCTAGCTGTTTTTGTTGGGGAAGGTATGTGTAAATTTTATTTTTGTGTACTGTTTTGATTGTACAAAATACACCCACAGTACCTGTATATGCTGGAATTGTAGGGAGGGGTGGGGGATGGATACTATGTCTTTCTATTAAAAAAGTGATAATAAAAATAAAAGATTACATAATGCTGTAAAGAGAATTGCAACTTGTAAGGTGATAATAATACATCATGTGTGCTTTAGGGAACCTCTTCTGCCTCACATTCTCCAGAAATACTTTGGGAAAAATTAGGTGAAGTCTGGAAGGAATTAGAGGGGTTTTCAAGCCAGTAAAAATTGTCCTTGCAGGACAGCTTCTCAAATGGTGACCTATTCCACATTTGATTGCATATCACATTAAGCAGCTACTAAAACTTTGACTTGGTGGCACTTAAAGCGTTTTGTCAGCTAGTAAAAATTGATGGCCTATCCTCAGGATAGGCCATCAGTAGCTGATGGTTCAGAGTCCGACTTCCGGGACCCCTGCCGATCAGCAGTTATTTTCTACTTGCTCACTGTACCACTTCGACACGCATTTAGTGGCGATTCACATGTATTGCAGCCTTTTCTCCTAATCACTTCAATGGGAGAAAAGGCTGCAATACCTGTGAATTGCAACTAAATGCTTGTCGAAGATTCACAGTTAGCAAGCAGAAATGAAGGGGAAGCAGCGCTCATACGAGCGCTGCACCCCCTCAAAACAGCTGATCGGCAGGGGTATCGGGAGTCGGACACTGTCAGACTACTGAGGATAGGCCATCAATTTTTACTGGCTGCAAAAGCACGTTAAGTACCACCAAGTCAAAGTTTTAGTAGCTGCTTAATGTGATCTGCAGTTAAATGAGGAATAGGACACCGTTTGAGCAGCTGTCCTGCAAGGTCCTTTTCCCAATTTAAAGGGAATGTGTCACTAGAATTATTTTATTTTTTTCAGTTAAACAATTAGCATTTGAGTGATTACACATTGTTTTAATTTTTTTAATTTTTTCACAAGTCAGGAAATATTATAAATTACATTCTAATTTATAACATTTCCATGTGCTGGGCACTAGAGGGAGCAGTTCCCAAAATTGCACCATGGTCACTGTGGTAAAGCAACCTCATTGATTTATGCTGCAAATTTGGGGTGGACACAATCTCCTCTAGTGTCCTCACACAACCCCCCTCCCTTATTCTGGCTAGTGCCGGGAGAAGGAAGGGTTTGAATCTTCAAACCTCCTACACTGTGTGCCGCCATTTTCTGTGCGACTACACAGTGTATAAGGATTAGATACAGGGCTCAGCAGACAGTATCACACAAACATAATACACACATCACATACACAAACATAAATTACCTGCCGCCACCTCCACTGGTCTATGCTCCAATTCCTTGCACCTGACCATATGGCCGGAAGCCGCGGCCGGAAGTAGTCATCTTACTGTCTGGCAGCGGCTTCCGGTCCACATGAAAATGGCACCGGATTTCACTCTGCGTACGAGCTTCATTTTGGTCTGTGTGGGAGCGGCGCATGCGCCGTTCCCACACAGACGGCGTATGCTTCTGAGAATGGAACGGCTCCCGTTCGCATTCTCTATGGGGTTGTATGTGCCATATTCCATCTCTGTATATGTCGTTAATCAACACATACAGAGATGAAAAAATAATGGCAGCCCCATAGAGAAGTAAGAGTTTGAACACAGTAAAAATTAGAACGTGACAACACTAATACATAAAATTTTTGTTTAGATTTTATTAAAAGCAATATAATAATAATAAAAAAAAATTTATGACACCTTCCCTTTAAGTTAATGGTTAGTTTAATAAATTGTGCTTTTTCCTGGAGAGAATTGTAGACAAATAAAAATTCCTTTTTGGGATTTCGTTTCCCGTTGAAATTACGTGTTTTACTGTGAATTGTTCATTTTTAAAAGTGTTGAGAAAAGTGGGTGTGGTTTACTGGAAGTGCGAGTGATCTACAACTTTTCGACATAATTATTAATACTAAAGTCAGAATATGGTGCAAATTTTGGCCTCAAATGGGTATAGATTTCATTTTCTGACTCTAGGACAGTCTAAAATGTGCCAAATATTATAGAAGGTGGCACCTTTTAATAAATTTTGTGCAATTCACTCCAACAATCTTTTTTAACGGTCATATGAATTGCCAGTCTTAATAAATGTGGTCCTTTGTGTAGTATCGCATACATAATGTGTAAGAATTAAAATAAAAGAGATCCTTTAGAGTCATATTAGTTTGTATGGTTATCGATAGCTTTCGAAACGCAAAGGGATAAGTCTAGGTCTGGAATACAAATTTACAACGTTCCAAGGTGCGGGTAGAGGTGTACGATGTTCAGTTTTCAAGTTTACAAGTTCGCAACAGGGTGTTAACAAGACTTTCATAGTGTAAATGTTTTTGTTTTATTCCAGGCCGCTGAGACCTGGAAAACTTTTACATTTGAAAAGAATTGTTGAAATTTTGGCCATTTTTTAACTATGTTGTCTTGCTGAAATAGCGGGCTTGGTCAAGGATAAGTAGTAGTCATTTGGGATTTAATTGCTGCAGCCTCCACATAGTTTATGATTATTCATTGTGGACATAGGGTCTAGTTTTTTTTGTTGCGCCACCAAAATGTCCTGATGAGTTTATTTATATCTGCCAAAATTGCTTGGGAAATACAATAGTTAATCTAAAATAGCACAGAATTCTGGGAAATATGAGCACTTCAAAAATTGTGCAACTCTTCCAAAACCATTATATTTAAAATTTTGGTATTTCTTTTTTATACCTCAAGTAGGAGGAGATTAAAGTTGTTCTTATAGGTATCCTTAGATAGGAAAGTTCATGCCTAAATAAGTCATGGAACTTTACTTTCGGAATATAAATTTGACGATTAAATCTTGTATCTCTTCTTCGGGCGTGTTAATTTAAAGAATACTTAATTTACTAGTGGCGATTTAATAGGAGGATACCTCTTCAAATTTGGAAATGATACTTCAAATCAAATAGTATGGCAAATCAAAATCACATCATCAGCAAAAAAGTGTGAATTTATTTGAAGTGTCTTCTATCTCATAACCCAAAATATTAACATTGGATCCAATGGATTCTGCCAGGGGCTCAAATGAAGTATAAAGGACATAGAGGGTGCGTGGCTTAGGGATGGCGGCGTGAAGATCCTCATCTTGTGAGTTCTGTGGCTTCGGGTGCTGTTTCACAATAAAAATAGGCACTAGTACTTACTTGTCATTCCCAGGAAGAAGTAAGGGGACAGTAGAAAGATACTGGTCCTCCGTCACCACTTGTCTGACTTCGATATGTCGCTTGACCGCTTCTTCAGCCCCCACACATCAGTCGTCGCCTCCCCACCTGCCACAAACATGGCTCACTCACCGTCTCCGACCACGCACTCCTCCACACCAGCGCCTCCAGAATTTATGAAACGGAGTGCCTTTTCAGACTGTGCCGCTGAGACTTAACAGTGAGCTAGCGCAACAAGCGCTCGATCCCCCAACTCACAGCCTCACTACACAACACTGTATTATAAGGACGCCAGAGCCGCAAACTTTGCATTCAGAGCAGCAACTGGTGAGGGAGCTTGTTCAGGCACTTCCCACCAAAAGAGACCTTGAGCTGGTAGTGAACCCCCATTCAACAGACCCAACAGCAGGCCTTGGTCACTTTTAGGGGTGAGCTTGGCCAACTAGCAGCCCGCACATCCGAGACGAAACGGCCACAATGTCTCTTGCTGAGAGACTCACAAACCTTGAAAACGATAACCAACGCTCAGATACAATCCCCGACGCTTCTCTTAGATGATCAAGAGAACCGGGGTAGGCGCAATAACATTTGCCTGAAGGACCTTGCTGAACACCCCTTGCAAGATGATTTAGTGGAGATGTTTACTGCGATTTTTAATATGGTCATTCAGAGACTGCTGGAGTCTCTCTTCATTATTGACAGGGTACATCGTGTTACCGGGATGGGCCCTTCAGATCGTACCGACCCCAGAGATGCATTGTGCAGACTGCACTATTATACTGACAAAGAAGCTATTCTGAGATGCACCAGGGACTTTGGCCCCATTACATTGAATGATATAGTGGTTAAACTGTTCTCTGATGTCTCCTCCTGTACACTTCTGATGAGAATGCTTCTACAACCTCTTCTCCAGAAAATCCGGGTTTGCAGTGCTACATACAGAGGGGATCATCCATTCCACCTGATCGTAAGAAGAGGATCTTCGCTCTTAGACATTATCATGAGCTACATGAGCTTTTGCATTCCTGAAAGTTAAACCGATCTCCATCCCCGCCTGGCTATCAGTGAACAGACCGCCACCTCTACCCCAGCAGATAAGAAGTTGTCATCAACGACCGTCTCCTGAAGTCCTCCCATTGTTGAATCCTGACCTATCGATTGCCCTACCGATGGAGGCTTGAATGTAACGTTACTCTGTTCTCCTTCATCAACCGGTTTGTACGTTGCCTATTTACCATGACTACATTATGGGACACTAACATATTCATGCTTCGTATCCGGTAAGACTGTGGGATTTTCGGAGTAACTTCCACATCAGGGAATTATGTTATTTATGTGAAAAACATCTACGAAAATGACTTTCTATTCACACATGCTCGCATTTCCCTCATATGCCTTAATTGTATGAGATGTGTATTACAGCTTTGATAGATCTTCCCTCCTTATTGTGCTCTACAAATGAAATTAGCAGTGGATCCAGAGTCCAGATACGCAGAGACCTGATGCATTTTCTCACCGGACACTATGGTCACGGGTATGGACAATTTAGACGGGAGTCCTTCTTTGCCCAAAGTTGCCTCTCCTACCAACCCTAGGCTTTGGGGCTTTTAGGGACACAGACGCACAAGATGGCCTCGGAGGCCACAATAAAGACAGAGTCCCGAAGTGCGTCTCCATTGTCTCTCCTGGGCAGATAGCTTACATTGGTCCATCCTCACAGACTCCTTAGGAGGATCGGCATCTGAGGACAGCAGGGTTTGCTACAAGGTAAGGACCGGACTAGGAAGACCTCCCTCCTGACTAACCTCTTGGAGCCGTTCTCGGAACCTTCTATCAATCCATGCAGCCAGAACGATGAGGTCATCCAGGGTAGATGGCAGGTCTCGAGCGGCAAGTTTGTCCTTAATTTTAGGAGACAGTCCATGACAGAATTTAGCCACCAGGGCCTCATTGTTCCACAACAGTTCTCCCGCCAGGGTGCGGAAGTGGATGGTGTACTCACCCACGGAGATGTCTCCTTGGCGTAGGGTGACCAAGGAAGCCACTGCAGAGGAGACTCGTCCAGGCTCCTCAAACACCGTGCAAAATATCCGGTGGAACCCCTGGAAGTCACGGGTCTCTGGTCCTTGTCTCTCCCAGATAGGATTCGCCCATGCAACGGCCTTGCCAATAAGAAGAGAGATGATGAAAGCGACCCTCGCGCCATCAGACGAAAATGCCCTTGAATACAGGCTGAAGTGGATCTGGTTCTGGTTCAAAAATGCACGGCAGGTACCTGCGTCTCCATCATAGCGGTCAGGAAGTGGCAAAGAAAAACGAGGCTCAACACTGCCAG
The DNA here is from genome assembly GCF_050947455.1 of Rhinoderma darwinii. Taxonomy (NCBI): domain Eukaryota; kingdom Metazoa; phylum Chordata; class Amphibia; order Anura; family Rhinodermatidae; genus Rhinoderma; species Rhinoderma darwinii. Next base: position 344,750,354 of record NC_134689.1, read on the forward strand.
GAGGTGTAGTCTGGGGATCAACACTGCCAGGAGGTGTAGTAAGAGGGACGGCAGTTTGTGCCTCCTGCCGACGTGCGAGAATGTTCAAGGCCTGGAGGAGTTTGTCCTGTCGAGACCGGAGGTCTAGCATATCCTTCCGCATCTCTTGTGATGTCATCCTGGTCTTGGATCGACTAGCGGGGTCCATGGCCTGAGCATACTGTCACGTAGGGTTCGTGGACCCACTGGGCCTTACCGCCTTAGTGGTTTGGCAGCTGGCCAACAGGGCGCAGGTCACGGTTTATAATTCGTTTAGGGTACCTGTGGCAGCTCGGACAGTAGAAAGACAGGCTCGGCTGGGACTAGGCAGCAGGTAGACGTCAGGCGCGGAGTAGTAGGACAGGCGTGGAATACAGCACAGCACAACTACAGCTCAGCACGACACTTGACCAGGATAGCAAGGATACAGGAACAGGGAACACTGGGAACTGGAAAACACTAGGAGACCATTTGCTTAGACAAACTAGTATACGTCAAACAACACTCAGGCATGGAAGCAAGGGGCTGGGCCCTTCTTATAGTCCAGGGCACTCATGGGCTGATTTCATATTAAAGTCAGGTGCACCCTACGGGACCCGGCCGAGGTGAGTGGAAGTGAGCTCTGGCGTCTCCTGAGGAGGAGACTGGGCCAGCGCTCGCAGACCCATGGCTGCAGCCATCAGGAGGTGAGTGAACCTGACGGCCCACAGTCATGGACATGACATTAACATTATTTACAAGATTTGCTTATGGCATACCACGCTTATAATATTTAAGAAATGTCTTGTCTTATGTGGGCCTTGGCATTCTTGTACAAAACTTACTTGGTCACTATTGATTTGCTGTGGGATAATTGGTGATAGTCTTTGAGCTATATTTTTCTGCGTAGAATTTAATATCCTTGTATAACAGGGGAATTGGGTGGAAATTAGCTGGTAAATCTGGAGATTTCCCTGTTTAGGAAGTGTGATTATGATTGCTGACAACATCTCTTTTGGGAAAGTGCCTGTGTTCATAGCTTGTTATAAAAGAATGTAAAGTAGGTTGCTAATTCAGAGGAAAATGTTTTGTAGTATAGGTTGTTAAAACCATCTTGGCCTGAGGCTTTTTGCAAAGTAAGAGATTGAGTCACTTTTCTGACCTCTGTTTCACTAATATAGTGCAGTGGTATATCCCTAAGTTTAAGGGGGACATTATGCTACTTAACATGCTATTGTATCTCAGGCCCTGCATGACATTGTAAATACATTGCATTGTGCCTTTAGCAACTTGTTATTGTTTGCTGTTGTCAGCAGTTTTTTCCCCAGGTGGAGTACTCAGAGGAAGACTGGTCAGTCCTTCCACTATATTCTAATGTACTTATGTGAAAAGCAATGGCCTGAATGTTTGATTTGATTATAACTGTGTTTCTCCAGTAGGTGGTGTAGAAATTCTCGAAACTAAAGACCCTGTTGAAAGTGACAGAACGTGGGGAGAGACCAGCTAAGGAAGATTTCAATGGGAATAAGAGGCAATGCTTGATTTTGTCATTGCGCTGTAATGGTATGCTTTGTTGTCTTGTAAAATTGTTAAATTATTTCAGGTGGCATTGTGATTGACTGGCTTGCAATCTGAATTTTTGATACCAGGACGAACAGCTGTGTTCGCTGCACTTGCAAGGTGAAGTTGGCGGAACGTGGCTATGCTTGTCATTACCCTCCGGGCGGCACTTCTGGCATATAGCGGCAGTGAGCACGCCAAACCATGCTCAGTGTAGGATGGAGCGGCCGAGGCTTGTGTATGAAAACTGTTAAGGAGAGTTGTGTGCTGTAGCCCAATAACTAGACCACCTGTGAGTGGCAATATAAAGGAATAGTTATTTGGTTCAACAAGAAAAAATGAATTCAACACATAGGGTGGCTACACCAGTGCCGCTTAGGTGCATTATACATTATACCACATGTAAGCACCAATGAGAAGAAGTCAATGAAAAACATATTGGGTAAAAAATGTAATCCCTATATTCACAAATCAGTGGAAAACTACTGTGACACCAGTAGATGGAAAACATTAGGTGTCCTCTTGGTCATTTAATTATCTTTCTCTGTGTTTAGATGACTGTTGACTTTCCGTTTGAGAATCCTAGTGCACCTCTGTATTCCAGGTTTGCAGTTTTGGGTACCCTTATTAATATTTTTGATGATGGTGATGCCCTATGCCCTGATGATGGTGTGCCCCCTTCCTTTGATCAATAGTTTCGTTGTAAATCCCCCATCTGTAGAGGGCATCATTATTTTCCAGAGTGGCGGTGATTCTCTGTGCGATTGTATGATTTTAGCTGAGAGATCAGTCAGCTTAATCTTGTATGGCTCTGGAAAAGCTGGGCATTTCCTTGCTTTAAACATAATGAATTTCTTAATGTGGAAAAAATTAATGCGAGCTAGGACATCTCTAGGAGCTGGTTTGGGCTTTGGAAGCCTTTGTGCTCTATCAATGATGAGGTCTTGAAGTGTACACATAGGGAGTAGCATTTTAAAAAGTTGTTGAAGGCAAGTAATCAGATCTGCATTGGTAAGAGATGCCAGGACTCCTGTCAATTTGATATTATCTCTTCTGGATCGGTCCTACCTGTAAGCCTTTTTAGTAGTCAATTGCTCCACTCAGTCTTCCACATCGTTGCCTGCATCCACAAGTTTATTGTGGGCTGTTGCAAATGTGACCATCTTGTTCTCTACATTAGACACTCTGGTACCTAAACCTTGAACTTATGTTTGATGTAGTATAATCAATTTGGAGAAATATTTGTGTAAAGAGTCACAAAAGCATGTTTTTAAGCAATGTCTTTGAGAAGATCTTGTCAGAAGTTTGGAAAACATTGAAGGCACGTATCCAAATGGATTGCATCTTCTACAATATTATTGTTGGATGAATAGTATCTGGATATAATGGTTTTTAAACAGTGGATATGGGGATATATGTACTTACTAATATACTGTGTTGCCCCGTTTTATTGTATCTTCAAGCGCCACCCCCTGGTTATTCAGGTCTCCTCCCTGGGCAGCCCCTCCACTTTTGTCCTATAAATTTCTGCTGTTTGAGGGGCTTGTGACGTGACCCCTTCTATCAGCAAGCTGTCAGGGTGGATCTATTGGCCACGCCACTTTAATGCCAGAGGTTGCCGAGGGGTTGTTAGGCCCTGGTTTCAGAGTAAAGATAAGGTAGGTATGATTCTGCGTAGGTACTCAACCTAGGCCACAGTGGAGTGGAATGGAGTGGAGTGGGGTGGGGTGGGGAGCAGCGGCATATAAGTCTAGCGATCAATGAGTTAACTCATCTCCTGGTAACCCAGGCGGGATGTTGTAAGTCTCTGAAAGGAAGACCGCATGTCTCCAGTAGCAATTAAGGTCACATTTCTGCTCACGCGGTAGGTCTTGGCCCCGGCTACCTTGGGAGATTTTCTATTTGCTGACTTCTCAGCTTGTACCTGGTCAGATTGGGTTTAGGCAAGGTATTGTGGCTATTTGAGTTGTATTGATGTTGATGTACCCAAGAATGGTGTTAGATTAGCCTAAATTCTGAAGGAGCTCCTAAATAGCTTGTCCACTGCGATCAGCCATCAGGTTACGCCCCCAGTATCAACTTTGAAGAGTGGTTTGTTAGTATCGTGAATTTTTTTTTGTCAAATCTGTTTTTATTCAGTAAAAGTACAAACAAATAAACAGAGAAAAACCATGTGCAACATGGTACATTCCGTACATATATTAGGTAGATCTAACATGAATACATAACATATTATAGAACCTAATCTACAATGCCAAAGTATCACAGTTGCCAGATAATAATTATACAAAGACCTAAAGACAATGGGGCAGTGACGGGAGGGGTGTGGGGGGGGGGGGGTGGCTTTAAGGATACAAAAAAATACAGTTAGATTTCGATTAAATCAAATCGGTCGAAATTTGTATTGAGTTTAGAAATATTTGCAGTGTGTTTTCTAGTTAACATATACCAAAATAAATCAATTGGGATTTATATTCTATCCATGAATTCCAAATACATAGAAATTTTGCATGTTTGTGGTCCTGCCTGCTGGTCAGCTCCTCAAGTCTATAAAATTGATGACGCCTAATCGACCCATTGTGTTTTAGATGGAGAAGAGGTCTGAAGCCAACAAAGTGGGATTAAGTATTTGGCAGCAGCAATCAAATGAGTTGCTAGGTGTGATTTAGAGGGTTTGAAATCTGTAGAAGGTAATGCTAGGGCTATCAATACTATGGAGAGTGAGATATTAGATTAGCAAATCTAATTAATCTCAAATTTCACCTCTTTCCAGAAATCTTTGACCAGCGGGCAGTACCACCATATGTGAGATTATGACATCTCCAACACAGCTTAGAATCTGATAAACCTAGATAAAACATACGTTCTGGCGTTTTATACCATCTTGTAAGGAGTTTATAATGACCCTCTTGCATTTTAATACACCTGGAAAACCCATGTGAATATCTCCGAATCCATTTTTTATCTTGTTCAGTAAACTTCCTATTTAGTTCCGTTTTCCAAGACAATAGAAAGGTGGGAGTTGAGGGTGAACCACAACTAAGTAATAAAGAGTACAGTTTGGATAATTTGCGTTTCGTCACTGATTTTGCAAGAAGCAGCGTATCAAGTTCACTAAGGTCCCTAATCCCCTTCTGGGAGGAAAGGAAAGAAGTGCAAACATGTTGTACGTGATCAAGTTGAAGAAAGTTTAAAGGCTTAGGTGACACCAGAGATCGGATCTTTGCTTGGGAAGGTACTTTATTATATTCCACCAGGTCTGCAATGGTCACATGTTGGAATAATTTCCATATATCCCTCGGTCGAGAGTCTTTATATTCGAAAGTATAGGGAATTAAAGAGAGTATCGTGACTTTTGACACAACAAGCGGTTTCCGGAGCATTAGTGTTGTGGAATTATAATGGCGTAATATAGAATTTGTATTAAAATGGACATTCTATAATGTGGAAAAAGTAAAAGAGTTTTCCTTTTGGGTTAACTAGTTGCAATATTGTATTTAAACTATTATTTAGCACAGTAGTGTATTAACTCTATAAAATTTTCCTGCTTTACATTTAGCATTTTTACTAACTGTAAGAGCTCTTTAAATATTTAAGCTTTTTATAAATTATAGGTTCTCTTTCCTGAGAGGTTAGGGATTATTATAATACTTTACTTGATATTAGTCTGATTTCTCATTTTATACCAATGCATAAGGATACCAATGAAATAGCGAAATATTTTCAATTATAAAGTGTTGGAAGTTGTTCTCACCTCTTGGATCTTTCTCCTAAATTTGGTAAAAAAAAAAAGAAGGAAACATGGCTCACTAAAATTCTATATATAATCTGTTTAACGAGTCAGTTCCTGAGCTCTGAGTTCTTGACTTCAGATTGTTTCTCTACCTACTATATCTGTCTGTAATCTCTATTTATAGTTCATGCATGGATAAAAGATACATATACATTGTATTGACATAGCCTATATGAGTAAAGAGTAGCTACAAGCCCACAATCTATAGGAGCTAACCAGTTGCTAAAATTCCGATGTGTTTGTGTGTGTGTGTGTGTGTGTGCGTGTGTTAGTGTGTGTCAAAGGTGAGAGAGCAGAGCATAGCAGTAAGGTAAACAATGGTTGGGGTAATGAAAAAATGATTGACAAGCAATGAGACAAGAGTTGGTGGGTTTGTGGTAAAAACAAGAGTGGGAAATATTTTGGTGGCAGGCTTCAGAAGGAGAAGGTTCAAACACCCCACAGTGTGGAATGCCTTAGCATAGATTACTGCATTACTGGATTAGGCCCCATGCACACGACCGTAAAAGATCTCCGTAATTGCGGACTGCAATACACTACGCAATTACCCGTCCTGTTCTATTGGCCGCGTAGAACTGTGCCGGGAATTATGGAGCATGTCCTACTTTGTATGGGAGCACAGAACGAAAATGCGGCCCGCGGCCGTTGGCGGGCCGTGATTATGGGCACGGCCGTGTGCATGAGGCCTTACTTAGGGACATCACCTGCTGCATTGCTGACCACATTGCTGCAGCAAATGGGGCATGCAATGCCATAGATATGGTACATCAAGTGCAGGTTTTTAGTGTTCCTAGCATTCTTTGTCACATTATAGCTCATCTGTTGAAATGCAATGCTATGACTATTAGCCATGGCAAAATATGATGCCATTTTTGATGATACATTCCATGCTACCACATATCCCTAGAATGTTGAGTCCTCCACAATAAAGGGTAGGGACGATTTTGAAAATTGTTACAGGTCCCAGAAGTATCTCCTGGTATTATACTCTATCACAGCAAATTGCATGAAAACAAAATTACTTAAATCGACCGTAACTTCCCCTGTCCATAATCAAATGCTCACATGGGGGCCAAGTTCAAGTTGTTGCTATATTCTTTGACAATATATAAACTAATAGAACAAGAATTGCTAACCTTGAAATAAAGCAAGTCTTTGTACCAAGTAATTAATAGAAAGGTATTATATTTTCTCTGGTTGGTTACCCTTAAACAAGATTTTAATTAAAGTCAGTTTCAGTATTTCTAAAGCAATAGGGGCACTGTCATCCTCCAGCAGACCATTATTAATAGTATTATTATTCATTTACAGAGCTCCAATTTATTCCCCAACAAGACAAACAAAGAATGACACAATGAAAAGAAAATCTTTTATCCAGCAAACTTAAAGCAACGTCTGCAAAAAAAAACCCTCAATATATAATGTACAGTATATTGAATATTGTTCTCTTTTGCAACGTTGGCTGGATCCCACATAAAAAGGTTGCAATGTATTTCCCCCGTAATGTTTTTTTTAAAAAACTGGTAAAATTCCCATATAAAGGAGAAATGTAACCAACAATAGGATCATATCCCATTCTAGGAGACTAGGAAAGCCTTTTTAAAAGGCTGAAATTATCTCCTCGAATGGGATTCCATCCTGTCCTTGGCACCAGGTACATGGCTCCTGCATAGAATTGTGATACTGACATGTGTATGGATCATAAAGGAAAGCTTATGATTACTTGAACTTAAGATTCTTCTTTCAGTGGAATCAACTTCCAATGTTCTTTATGAAACGTACATGACACATGGAGGAGCTGACCAGCCTTGTGCCTCAGGTGCTGGGTGCCAGAGGGATGACACCCACAAACCACTCTGCCTTGGCCTGGATATTTAGATACAGGGCTAGGGCAGCAAACGGAATCTTTTAACTGATTGATGGAAAGCCTAGATCAACTTTGCACACCATCTGCACATTGTATGAATTGACCTAAAGGTTGAGTGTCCTTACATGTGGCTTTAAAGATGTGGGGCCAAATTAGGTGGCATTCAGCTGGTTCATTTTTTAGAAAGCAAATATATTACTTTTGGCTGCAATGGTTGTTTTGGATGGATAACTAGGACTAATAGAAAATCACATTTCAAACCGTCCTTTTCTAAACATTCTGCCTAATGATTTTCTAAATTAGGTTACATATATTATTTGTCACCGTGGTCCTAAAAACATGCCTAATGTTACTGTGAGACTGCTATGTACATTTTAAGACTTAAAATCCCCAATGTATACCTATATGTATGGGCCTGTAATATATTGGGAGTAAATGCCCCCAAAAATTGTATATTTGTGCTCATATGAGCCATTGTATTTTGGACACCTCTTGGCATTTTAACTTTATTACAGTACAGTATATTGAACTGTTATTGATGTGTTGTTTGCTGATAATTTATCTTCCCACTAGTTTATGCTTGTACAATAGTGAATTTGTCCACTGTCTGAGTACTATGGGAGAAGGTATGCTAACAGAGTAGGAGAGGGTGGTTAATCCTGCCACTGAAGACATTGTGTACATAGTGTATCCTGAACAAAACTTTGGAGGGTGACTCACTAGTAGCGTTTGTAGTGGTTGTTTGTCTGGTAATTTCTTATATCCCAAGGAAATCTATATCAAACTAGGAAGAATAAAAACAGTGTTACCAGCACTCACGCATCATATCTATTTTATACTAATATATTTTTCATATTTGATAAGAGCAAACAGACCAATAATCGAATATCTGGAATAATGATATAACGGTCGATTTGTTTTGTTAATATTCAATCTAAACTAAGCATCCTAAAAATCATAATAACAACTTAGGATACACTTGTCCCTAGAAGGATCCAACCAGAGCACAATATGGACAACATAGCGATTATAAAAATATACTGGTGTTGTGTCTACCACAGGGCCCTCAAGATTATAACTGAAAAATATATACCGACCTAACTAAAAGCATATTTAATATGGAGAAAAATAGCCACAAATTTGCAAGATATAAATCTCCAAACATAAAAATAGCCACCAACATAAATAGTAAGTTCAGATATAGTTTAGCGCATAAGCGCTTCTCGCCTTTCCCAGCAATGACAGTTGCAGACTGACAATAGATGTGTTGGTGTGTGGTTAGACACCTGGGACAGTCAGCGGTGAAGTAGCGATGGAGTCACTTTTTCAATTCAGATGTCGGCAAGGTAGAAACAAAGGGTAGCTCCGGGGCTCCGCAGTACAAGTTTCAAGACGCCAAGTAATCTCGATCAGCTCACAAAATGCTTAGAGACAGCCAGGACGCTCACTTTTTCCATTTAAATAGCAGTGTGCACGCCACAGATAAAAGACAGTCACGGCCAAGGTGAAAAAGTTTGTGACTTAGGTTCAAAATCTACGTTATTAGTAGTAGGGTTGGTTTCTCAGTCAGAGAATGACATCCATATCGCTAAACGCGTTTCAATCTACCTAAGCTTCTTCTGCAGTAGCAAAAGGTTCATGTGTGCCTTCTGTTAGTCTGGACCTTTTATAGGTTGAAAAAGTCTCTCATTAAATCTGGACTGGATTACGAATGGTTCAAAAACGCCATATACATTATCCAAATGAATAAAACCAAATAACTAAAAACACCTAACTAAATACCTAACTAAATTAGGATGTGCCTTAACTCCTTAACGACCATCCACCATCTTTTGACGGCGGGCAGTGCATGTCCTTTCTCTACAGCGACACCAAAACACGTCGCTGTAGAGGCTGATGAGTGCCCCTGTGAGGTTAGAGCAGCCTGCTGAGCACAGCTGGGATCGAAATATATTCCAACGCTAGCTGTTTAACTCTTTGATCGCTGCGGTCCGTGACCGCGGCATGATCAACGGGAATTTCTCTCTATGATCTCATCACTGGAAACCCGGTGACGCCATCCAATATTAGGGAATCCTTCTGCAGTCAGCCCTGGGGACATAAAAAGGACCCTAGGGCTGTCTTTTCAGTAAGCCTGCTGTTAGACCACACTATGTGCTGCCCTAACAGGAGCCTGTGTCGTAGTGACATAGTGTAATGTATTAGCATACACAGGGTCGATAATAGCTTTAAATAGCGTAAATAGTGTAAATTTAAATAGCGCAACCGGGGGCGTAACTATGAAAGACTGTGCCCCATAACAAACTTTTGACCGGGCCCCCCCAGGTGCCACACACAGCCCCCCTTATAGATAGTGGCCCCTGTAGATTGTGCCATACAGCCCCCCTGTAGACAGTGCTATACAGCCCCACCTCTTGACAGTGTCACACCCCACTTGTAGATAGCACCCCCACCACCCCCTTGTAGATAGTGTCATACAGCCCCCTGTAGATATCACCATAAAGCCCCCTGTATATAGCACCATACAGCTCCCCTTGTATATAGTGCCACACAGCCCCCCTCTCTTGTATATTGTGCAACACAGCCCCCCCCTTGTATATAGTGCCACACACATCCCCCTGTAGATAGTGCCACAGCTCTCTCCCTTTTAAATATTGCCATACAGCCCCCCTAGTAGATAGTGCCAAACAGCCCCCCTTAGTAATTCCACACAGCCCCCCTTAGTAGTGCCACAAAGCCTCTTGTATATAGTGCAACACAGCTATAGTGCCACAGAGCCCCCTTGTATATATTGCCACAGAGCCCCCTTAGTATATAGTGCCACCCTTTTATAGAGCCACCCTGCTTCCCTTGTATATAGTGCCACTCTGCTTCCCCCTTGCATATAGTGCCACCCTGCTCCCGCCTTGTAGATAGTGCCACCCTGCTCCCCCCTTGAATAAAGTGCCACCCTGCTCCCCCCTTGTATATAGTGCCACACAGCCCCCACAAAAAAATATATATTACTTTTACTTACCTTGCCCCGTTCTTGCGACGAACGGAGCACTGCACAGGCTCCGGTCGGGAAAAATGTGCAGACCAGCATGATGCAGTGACGTCATCACACCGGCCGGCGCAGGGAGTCTTTCCAGCACCTTATAGGCATTTAGCCTGCAGCCTAAGGGCCGATTCTAACTTTTCTGCTGCCTGAGGCGAAAATTCAAATGGCGCCCCCCCATATTTTGATTGACATCTCCCTGACTGTTCTACATCACTACCAGCCTCCTCAAACTCCTGCGGATGCACTGTTGCCTTGTACTCCCCTGGCATGTGCAGTGCAGCGATGAAGCCTGGCAGAGTACACCTCACTGCACGGTGCGTGCCCAAGTCGTAGAAGGCAATAGCACATCCGAGAAAGTTGTATCAGCCAGGGTGATGTCAATCAAACATGGAAAGGTGGGTATGGAGCCAGGACTATGTGATTCTTCAGGCAAGCGGCACGGCACCATGACCCTTTAAAGAGTAATTAGCATATAGTATATTTTGCTGCATCTGAAAAAAACATACATTTGGAAATATTGTCAGGTCATGTATTACTGCATGGTGGTGGTTCAAGGGGTTAAAACTACCAGACAGGTTCCTCTTAAATATACAATGAATTGAAAACAATTCCATCTGCCCTGCAATTTTGTTATTATAAATATATCCTATATAATTACAGCTCCAGAACCAAACCCATACATATATATGGCACGAGAGTCAAGCTTAATACACAAATTCAGCACCAGAACAAACCTCAGTACATAAATACTGCACTAGAACAATCTCTGACATATATACAGCATCAGAACTAAGGTCAGTACATATATAAAATACCAGAACTAAGCTCTATACATAAATATAGCCCCAGAACCAAGCTCAGTATATATATACATCACCAGAACCAATCTCAGTACATATATACAGCACCAGAACAAAGCTCAGTACATAAATACAGCACTAGAACCAAGCTCTGACATATATACAGCACCAGAACTAAGGTCAGTACATATATACAGTACCAGAACCACACTCAATACATAAAACCAAGCTCAGTACATATATACAGCGCCAGAGAAAAGCTCAATACATATATACAGCACCAGAACAAAGCTCAGTACATAAATACAGCCCCAGAACAAAGCTCAGTACATATATACTGCACCAGAGCAAAACTCAATACATATATACAGCACAAGAACAAAGCTCAGTACATAAATACAACACCAGAACCAAGCTCAGTACATAAATACAGCACCAGAACTAAGCTCTGTAGATATATACAGCCCCAGAACAAAGCTCAGTACATATATACAGCACCAGTGCCAAGCTCAGTACATATATACAGCACCAGAACGAAGCTCAGTACATATATACAGCACCAGAAGAAAGCTCAGTACATATATACAGCACCAGAACCAAGTTCAGTACATGAATACAACACCAGAACCAACCTCATTACATAAATACAGCACTAGAACAAAGCTCTGACATATATACAGCACCAGAACTAAGGTCAGTACATATATACAATACCGGAACGAAGCTCAATACATAAATACAGCCCCAGAACAAAACTCAGTACATATATACAGCACCAAAACCAAGCTCAGTACATATATACATCACCAGAACAAAGCTCAGTACATATATACAGCATCAGAACAAAGCTCTTTAGATATATACAGCCCCAGAACAAAGCTCAGTACATATATACAGCACCAGTGCCAAGCTCAGTACATATATACAGCACCAGAACAAAGCTCAGTACATATATACAGCACCAGAACAAAGTTCAGTACATGAATAAAACACCCACCAGAACCAACCTCATTACATAAATACAGCACTAGAACCAAGCTCTGACATATATACAGCACCAGAAATAAGGTCAGTACATATATACAACACCAGAACGAAGATCAATACATAAATACAGCCCCAGAACAAAGCTCAGTACATATATACAGCACCAAAACCAAGCTCAGTACATATATACATCACCAGAACAAAACTCAGTACATATATACAGCACCAGAACAAAGCTCAGTACATATATACAGCACCAGAAAAAAGTTCAGTACATGAATACAACACCAGAACCAACCTCATTACATAAATACAGCACTAGAACCAAGCTCTGACATATATACAGCACCAGAACTAAGGTCAGTACATATATGCAATACCAGAACGAAGCTCAATACATAAATACAGCCCCAGAACCAAACTCAGTACATATATACAGCACCAAAACCAAGCTCAGTACATATATACATCACCAGAACAAAGCTCAGTACATAAATACAACACCAGAACAAAGCTCAGTACATATATACAGCACCAGAACAAAGTTCAGTACATAAATACAACACCAGAACCAAGCTCAGTATGTAAATACAGCACCAGAACAAAGCTCAGTACATATATAAAGCCCCAGAACCAAGCTCAGTACATGAATACAACACCAGAACAAACCTCAGTATATAAATACAGCACCAGAACCAAGCTCAATACATAAATACAGCCCCAGAACCAAGCTCAGTACATATATACACAAACTAAGAAATGACCCTGATAGCTGGTGGGCAGTAAACATTAACATGAAAAACAAATGTGCATAAACGCACCAAATACCCAGCTTTCCCAGCTATCCTAGAGAGTATAAGAGGTGAATTAAGATATAACTTTTATTGGATATAAATAAAAAGATTGCAATTGGGACATATAACATATAAATTAAAAGTAGCCAAAGTAAACCAGCAAGTATTAGTATGTAGAGGAACGTGATCGTAGTAAGTGAAAATAGTGCATCTAAGCACTAATGTACCAGACCAGTCGTACGCTATGCCGCTGACAGTAACAGTGTAATTGCTAGCCTAACTATGAATTAAAAATAGCACAGAAGCCCCCCCCCCCAACATATTTCGCTACACACGTAGCGTCCTAGGGGTATATGATGGGGCTATTACAAAAACAATAGCACAGTTCGCAATTGTTTCCATGAAAAAAGTGCTAGTGGAAGATTAGTGGAACAGAAAGTCAGTCAGCCATATTAAGGCCTACTAGGCTCAAACCATAGCAGACAGCAACTGCCAGATTAAGGCCTACTAGGACAAAGGCAGACAGTCCCTGGTATCAAAGAAGGAAGCCCTAGGCCCTCTATCTGCCGGTGAATACAGCAACAAGCCAGCTATCTTGCCTGCCTGAGCCGTACCTAAACTCTGTACTTCCCTTTCTAGGTAGATTGTAAATATTTTTTCTGAATAAAAGAAGTTATATTTTTCAGCAACGCTAGTCTTCTAGAAGGTATTGACAATCTTGCCCCACCCTCCCATGACCTTACAGTACCATTTGTACCTCCTAAATAGCTGCAAGAAACAGTGTAAGACCGGATTTACACGAGCGTGTCTCTGCCTCCCCGCGGAACTACTGTCCCATACTGAAAACATGATTAGGCTAGATTCAGGCGGGAGTTACAGTAGCAGAAAAGTGGTTGAGATAGAAACAAATCTCATCCACACGCTGTGTAAATACTGAGCTATACTCAGATATTGACCTGCGATACAGAATTTTATTCAGCAGCATATCAATTGTATTTGCTTAAAGGCTGCTTATTTGTTGCGGGTTTTCCCCATCAATGGGGAAGTAAATTCCGCAAACAAATAACTGTTGTTGCATTTTTTGTGGCGGGTTCGCAGCTATTCCACCACAAGAAAACGAAACTCAGAAAAAAAATCTCATACTTACCCAGAAGTCTCTGTTCCTCCCTCCAGCATGGCCTCCTGGGATGACGTTTCATCCCATGTGACCGCTGCAGTCAATCACAGGCTTTAGCAGCGGTCACATGGGATGAAACATCATCCCAGGAGGCCAGTCTGGATGATGTCAGAGTTCAATACTTCCGTCCTTTACGAAAAATCATGCTATAAAGAAAATTGTCTTCTTTTTTTGTTGGTACATAATTCTATAGAAATCAATAAGGATGCTGTATTTATGTACATATGGGAAAGCAGGAAATAATACAAGTTCAATTATATATTGTGTTACGATACTGGCGAACACTGCTGGAATCCTATGGTCAGAAGTAGCGAGCGGAGCACAGTGCAGAACCCGGTGAGAAGTCCCCAGGAACAGTGCTTGGAGGGTGGAACACGAGTAGTAGTAAATAGCAAGGAAGTAGGAACAGTCTGGCAAAGACAGTTCTCAGGAGCAGGAGACTGGAACAAGTCACAATACTCAAGCACTGTTTGGTATTCCATGTGGTCTGAAGTGGGCCCAAACAGGAAACAAGATGGTTCCACACGATGCAACATTTGCCATCTTGGTTAAGGGCAGGTTTAAGGGCAAAACAGCAGCCTCCAGTGGTAAGGAGTAAAAGTGCAGCACAATTCTTAAAAGTGTAAAACAGCGGCCACTAGTGGTAATTTTGCAGTACAACAACAGAATCCTGACATTACTCCCTCCTTTCGACAGCGGCCTCAGGACGATGTTTGACTTGGTTTATCTGGATATCTTTGGTGAAATTCCCTAACCAGTCGAGGAGCATTGAGATTGCCTATGGGTTCCCACGAATTATTGTCAGGGCCATATCCTTGCCATTTTATTAGATATTGCAACCGATTTCTGAATATCCTGGAGTCCAGGATGTTTTCAACAGTATAATGTTCTTGTCCATCAACTTCGATAGGATCAGGGGGAGGCAGGTGGCGTCCTGGAAATGGATTTGGAACAACAGGTTTCAGTAGGGCTACATGGAACACTGGAAGTTTGAGACGAAAAGCCACTGAGTTTACTTGTCCAATAATCTTGAAAGGACCAATACATTTTTGGCCCAATTTTGCTGAAGGTAAGTGAAGTTTCAGATTCTTGGTGGAAAGCCATACTTCATCTCCCACTTTGAAGGTTGGAGAAGGTCTACGAGATTTATCTGCTGTTTCCTTATATTTCTCCTGGGCAATTGATAATGTAATTTTTAGCATTTCCAGATTCTGTTGAAGTGATTGTATTCTGTCAGTCACTGCAGGAATAAAAGTTTCTCTGGGAAGATTAGGAAGAATACTGGGATGGTAACCCAAATTTGCAAAAAACGGTGTTTGTTTAGTGGAGGCATTCTGAGAGTTATTGTAGGAGAACTCCGCCATTGGAAGCAAATCGACCCAGTCATCCTGTAAATGGCAGATGTAGCATCGGAGATGCTGTTCTAACGTTTGATTTGTGCGCTCAGTCTGACCATTAGACTGGGGATGAAAAGCAGAAGACAAACTGACATTTATGTCGAGTGCTGTGCAAAAACTCTGCCAGAATCTTGATGTGAATTGTACTCCGCGATCCGAAACCACTTCATCTGGTATTCCACGAAGACGAAACACATTCTGAATTATAAGATCAGCAGTCTCTTTAGCAGAAGGTAGTCCAGGGCAAGGAATAAAATGGGCTGCTTTAGTGAGCCGATCAACCACTACTAAGATGGAATTCTTCCCTTTGGAGACTGGTAAGTCGACAATAAAGTCCATAGAGATAGATCCCCAAGGACGAGTTGGAATTGACAGAGGCTGGAATAATCCCATGGGTGAGGTACGAGGTGTTTTGTACATGGCACAGGTGTTGCAAGAAGAAACATATTTCTTCACATCTTTTTGATAATTGGGCCACCAAAAGAAGTGGGAAAGAAATTCTTGTGTTTTCTGAATCCCCTTGTGACCTGCTAGTTTAGAGTCATGTATTAATTTTAGCACGTTTAATCTTACAGTTTCTGGAACGTAAATGCAGTGCTTGTTAGTCCATACTTGATTTTTGAAAGTTAGGGACACTTCATCTGGTGGGTGCAAAAGAATTGGGTCGGTCTCATAGGCTTCCTTTATCTCATCAAGCAAGTCCTTGCTATGGATCACCCCCAGGAAATTGGACTCGGAAAGAATAGTTGTTGGTGGTACTGTCGAGGAGGGGTCATTGGAGAACAACTTTGGTAAGGCATCGGCCTTACCATTTCGGGAACCAGGCCTGTAAGAGATCACAAAGTTGAAACGATTTAGAAACAGACTCCACCGGGCTTGGCGGGGAGACAAACATTTGGCAGATCTAACAAATTCAAGGTTACGATGATCAGTTAGAACCACTATTTGTTGAGCTGTGCCTTCTAAATGATGTCTCCATTCTTTGAAAGCAGCAATGATGGCTAGGAGTTCCTTGTTCCCCACGTCATAATTCTTTTCAGCAGAAGTCAAACTTCGAGAAAAGTAAGCACAAGGGTGCAGCAAATCTTTCTCTCCAGTTCTCTGTGATAGAATAGCCCCTATTGCACCGTCTGAAGCATCCACTTCAACAATAAACACTTTTTTAAGGTTAGGATGAACCAGTATAGGGGCTGTTGTGAATTTTGTTTTCATATTGAAAAAATATCTTGTGTCTGAGGAGACCACACAAAAGGTATCCCTTTCTTTGTTAATTGGGTAATTGGTGTAATAATGCCCGAAAAATTCTTGATAAAACGTCTGTAGAAATTAGCAAATCCTACAAATTGTTGGACCTCTTTCACATTTTTTGGAGTTGGCCAGTCTCTAATTGCTTGAATCTTGCTAGAATCCATGTGTAACCCTAGGGGAGAAATGATATAACCCAAGAACTGTATTTCCGTTTGATGGAATTCACATTTCTCCAACTTGATATAGAGTTGATATGCTTTCAGACGCTCCAACACCATTTTCACATGATTCTGATGTTCTTCTGCAGAATTAGAAAAGATTAATATGTCATCCAGATAGATGACTATGAACTGATCTAACAAGTCCTTGAAGATATCGTTAATAAAATGCTGAAAGGTTGCAGGTGCATTGCAAAGTCCAAAAGACATTACTA
Organism: Rhinoderma darwinii; assembly: GCF_050947455.1. Taxonomy (NCBI): domain Eukaryota; kingdom Metazoa; phylum Chordata; class Amphibia; order Anura; family Rhinodermatidae; genus Rhinoderma; species Rhinoderma darwinii. Next base: position 344,767,447 of record NC_134689.1, read on the forward strand.
GATATTCATAATGTCCATAACGTGATCTAAACGCTGTTTTCCATTCATCACCTGGTCTAATGCGAACCAAATTATATGCACCTCGAAGATCCAATTTGGTGAATATTTTAGCTTGACGAACTCTATCCAGCAACTCCGGAATCAATGGCAGAGGGTAACGGTTTTTAATTGTGACTTTGTTTAATTCTCTATAGTCAACGCAAGGTCTCAAAGAGCCGTCTTTCTTTTTAAAAAAAAATATAGGTGCACCTGCTGGCGATGAAGATGGACGAATAAAACCTTTAGCTAAATTTTCATCTATGTATTCTTTAAGAGCCTTCAGTTCCGGCTCTGCTAATGGGTAGATGCATCCAAAAGGTATAGCTGCTCCAGGCAACAGTTCAATAGGACAATCGTAAGGTCGATGTGGAGGAAGTTTATTAGCATTCTCTTTGTCACATATATCAGTAAATTCGTCATATAGAGGAGGTAATTTAGGAAATACTTCAAGCTCCCCTTCAATCTTTTCGTGAGATTGTTCTGGTAAAGACTCTGAGGAGGGGACCTCCGATGGAAAAGACACTTCTTTGGTTTCCCAGTCAATTGTAGGGTTCTGAGCCTGCAGCCATGGTAGTCCAAAAATAATTGGAAAATGTGGGGATGAAATTAATAGGAAAGATAGAACCTCATGGTGATTAGGTCTCATAATTATCTCCAATGGTTCAGTCTCTTGATCAACTGGACCTGAGTTCAGAGGGGATCCGTCTACAGTTTCCATAAGAATGGGTGACAGTCTCTCTTGAAATTTTACACCATGTTTATTAGCAAAAGAAATGTCCATAAAGTTCCCATTTGCTCCAGAGTCCACCATGGCAGAGGCGGATAGCCATTGAGAATCAATTCTAAACTTGATGGGAATAAAGCAATGAGTGTCTTTGTGTTCTTTTTTAATATTGGGTGCTGTGCAGGAGACTGAATGAATGAGTGCATGCACTGGTGGCACTTGTTCAGAAGAAACAGATTCTACATCAGAGAAGTCATGATCTGCTACTACCGCCACCATCTTGCGTTGACGACATGGACAATTTATAAGGAAGTGATCAGTTTTACCACAATAGAAGCATTGATTTTCTCGAAACCTTCGTTCTCTTCTGTCGGCACTTTCACGCTTTTGTATACTGTCAATTTGCATAGGTTCAGCTTGGTGTTCTTGGTAATTCTTTGTTTCAGAGTCTCTAGGAGTGGGAGCTGGAGCAGACGAGTAATAGTTATTATTACGGGACCAGGTAGAACCCCATTTTTCTTGTCGACGCTCTGACAGCCGAGTGTCTATTCGAATACAATGGTGTACAAAATCATCAAACTCTGTGGGAGCTTCAGCCCGTGCTAACTCGTCCTTAAGTGCACTAGATAGTCCTTTTTTAAAGAATGTTAATTTTGCAGCATTATTCCACTTAGTATCCATCACCCACTGTCTGAAATCTGTGGCATATTCGGCAACAGAGCGTCTGCCCTGACGTAGAGCCATCAACGCTGCTTCTGCTGTAGTACACCGGTTAGGATCATCAAATACTTGGCTCATGGCTGCTAGGAAGGCGTCCAAGTCATCAAGCCGAGCATCGTTGGTTTCAATAAGAGGGCTTGCCCAGGCTACAGCCTTATGTGTCAGAAGCATAATAATACACAGCACCTTTGAATTATCAGTAGGGAAGTGAGCAGGATGTGCACCAAAATATAACTTGCATTGGTTTATAAATCCACGGTATTTGTCACGATCCCCACCAAACCTGAATGGTGGAAGCGGCAGGGTAGATGAAGAGGCTGGGGTCACAACTCGATTCTGAAGTTCCCGGATCAGCTCTGCTTGCTGAGCCACCATGCCTTGTAAACCCTGTGTAGCTTGTCCATAAACTTGAACGTCATGGGTTGTTTGATTTTCAAACGCCAAATATTTAGTCTTTAAAGTTTGCATGTCAGCAAAGATGTTAGTAAGCAAACAGTTCATATTGTTCACACGAGCCTCCAAACTTGCTTCTCTGGCGTATTCCATGGAAATGGCTTGAGTATCCTGTTACGATACTGGCGAACACTGCTGGAATCCTATGGTCAGAAGTAGCGAGCGGAGCACAGTGCAGAACCCGGTGAGACGTCCCCAGGAACAGTGCTTGGAGGGTGGAACACGAGTAGTAGTAAATAGCAAGGAAGTAGGAACAGTCTGGCAAAGACAGTTCTCAGGAGCAGGAGACTGGAACAAGTCACAATACTCAAGCACTGTTTGGTATTCCATGTGGTCTGAAGTAGGCCCAAACAGGAAACAAGATGGTTCCACACGATGCAACATTTGCCATCTTGGTTAAGGGCAGGTTTAACGGCAAAACAGCAGCCTCCAGTGGTAAGGAGTAAAAGTGCAGCACAATTCTTCAAAGTGTAAAACAGCGGCCACTAGTGGTAATTTTGCAGTACAACAACAGAATCCTGACATATTGCTACTGTATCTTCTAGTTTCATGGTCTAACTCCAACAAGGACCTAAAAAATGCCCATATCTTGCACTGATAGAGACTAATAAACTTGAAATAGCTGAATCCAAGTTGGAATAAATGTCTCTGTACTGATTAGTCTTTAGTTATAGTATGCTATACATCAGCGGTACTAGTTACATAATTGGCCACAAGGGGCAGAAAGGAACAATTTGAATGACCTTACCCACTAGCCCAGAATAAGGATTAATTTTCTTGTGTGAATATATGCTTGTTGTGATCATGAAAATAACTTCTACCTTGCTGTGTTTCCAACAAAGACAGATATTTTAGTTTTCAACTTACGATTAGAACTCCAGTACTGCTCCCCTGAGTATACCCTTATTGATGCAACAATGTTTATAAGATTGAGAGGGGGCTTGGTGTTTGTAGGTAAACAAATCTTCAAATATTAGATATAGCTATATCGATATCTGGTCACTGATTGGTCAGCGTCATACACTCCTCTGTACAACGCGCACTTGGTCTAAAGTAAAAACACGCCCACTTGGGCATTAAGAAACTCATTAGTATAAAGCTAAAAATCGCTCATAAAGTGGTAAAAATAGATCGTTTTTCTAAATAAAAGCATTACTGTCACCTACATTATAGCGCCAATCTCCTTATATAGGAGATAGGGCACTTATAATGTGGTGACAGAGCCTCTTTAATAAGGCCCTGTTCACACTGAGTTTTATGACAAGTTTTTTGGGGCAGAAACCGCGCCCAAAAACTCCTCAAAAACCGCCAGAAAATGCCTCCCATTGATTTCAATGGGAGGCAGACGAGTTTTTTTACCATGAGTAAAAAAAACTTGTTGTGGTAAAAAGAAGCAACATGACCCATCTTGAGGCAGTTTCCACCTCCAAAACCCCATTTCAATGAGTCAGAAAGAGGAAAAAAAAACCTCGACGAGTGTTTTGACGAGTTTTTGTCAAACCACTGTGCAAAAACCTACTGGAGCAGTTTTTGCAGGAGGAATTTTCCTCCTGCAAAAAACTCAGTGTGAAAACAGCGGGTCAGTTCACACGTAAATACTGGAGATTTTCCGCAACAGAATTTGTTGCGGAAAATCCGAAGCATAATACAGTAGCAGCAAAGTGGATGAGATTTAATCAAATTTCATCCACATGCTGAATAATTGATGAACGGGGAAAACGCTCAGAAATTGACCTAGAGTATGGTGCGGTTTTTCATCCGCAGCATATCAATTGTATTTGCGTAAATGCTGCTTATTTGTTGCAGGGTTTCCCCATTGAATTTAATGGGAGGTAAAACCCGCAAAAAATAGCAGAAATAGAGCAACTCAGAAAAAATTTTATCACAGGCTGCAGAGGTCACATGGAATGAACCATCATCCCAGGGCTGTAGTATGTCATGACGTCAGGACGTCGGAGGGATGCGTCGCCATAGTAAGTATCCATTTTTTTTTTCTGTACAGTTTTCCACAGCGGACATTCTGGCTGGAAAACTGCACCACAATTTGGTGCAGTTTTTCGGCTGAAATTCCCTGCAGCACACACGCTGTGACGGGACTTCCTCCCACAGGTTCTTCATCGGAGCCATGGAAGACTGAACAGACATCGCCTGCAGATTCGGATAGACGTCTTGGCACGGCTGGAGGCGATGTCTGTTGACGCTTTCATCGCTCCGGTGAAGGACCTGTGAGAAGAAGTCCCATAACAGCGTGATCTCATGAGATCATGCTGTGCAGTGAAACAAGCTGGGCTGGAATGAAGAGAAGTGCATTGGTGAGCGTCATACACTTCTCTTTACAACGCCCACTTGGTAAAAGTTAAAAAACGCCCAGTTGGTCATTAAAAACGAATTAGCATAAAGCTAAAATTGTTCATAACTTGCTCAGAAATGATAATTTTTCAAAATAAAAACTACTGCTGTTATCTACATTACAGCGCTGATCAGATTATGTAGGGGATAGGGCACTTATAATCTGGTGACAAAGCCTCTTTAAGGTCGATTAGGTGTTATAATTTAGATCATTTAGTAGTTCTCCTTTAAGACACACACAGTAAGGTGTTTTGTTTTTTTTAATTTGTATATTTAATGCTTATTTGTTGCAAACAACTACGTTTTGGAATTTGCAATAAAGGGCTTGTGGGAAAGTCTACGATAGTGAGCTCAGCAAGTGAGCAACACAAATAGGGAAGCACAGGAAGTAACCAGAGTTAGATAATCTAAAGGAGTCACCAAGACCAAAACATAGAACAGAGACGACCTGAAGAGGCACAAACAATAAAATATTGACAGAAACAAAAAAGAGGACAACACAACAATCAGGCTAACATTAGTTATACTTAAGTGCAAATTTTAAGGGTTTTTTTTATAAGACAGAGGCTATGTGGCAGACATACAGGAAAGGTGTCATAGCAAAGATAAAAATTAGGCCACTCTTAAACATCTATTACAGCAGGTCCTGGTACCCATATCTTATTTTCATAACTCTAGTATATATTCCACACGTATTCCACACATCCAAGGTGCAAGTTCTTACACTCATTAAAATGGGGACGAGACCAACCTAGAATGGGCCGCTTTACTCTAAGGGCTCCATAGCAGTAGCATCGGCTGCTTCTGTGGTGCTTAAGCCCAGAGACCCATGTATGAGATGATAATGATAAACTGTAAAGAAACAAAGATCCCAATTTTATTTTTTTTGTAGAATCATGTTAGTAGTAGTATTACAACATTTCGCGAGTTGTAGTTACACCATATTTAAGTAGGGAGGCTGCTGCTCTCCACCGCTAATGATTAGCTGGGGTCACTGCTTTCCTAGGCAAAGATCTGGACGATAGGAAAAATAATGTATGGACAAATGATAAGCCTCGAGGAGGGGGGTGAGGGTGATATGAAGAATACATGAAGTGTTAGAGAGTGGCCAGTTTTCAGGCGTTCAGAGACTCATTAACAAGATAATATCCAGATTAAATTTCTGGCTAAAGAAATCCTGAAATGTGGTCATGCAATAAAATGCAATAAACCGTTGTCCATTTCTCTTACAAAATGTTTTTGAAGTAGAATATTCTAATGAGTTATGGATTTATAGAAATATTTAGACATGACCACTAAATGACAATTCTAATATTGTATCATCCAGGGGCTGGCCGTTTGTGTGCCTCCCAAGCAGGGGCGTAGCTAAAGGCTCATGGGCCTCGATGCAAAGGTTCTTATTGCCCCCCCCCCAAACTTCTCATGGCCGATGGCCCGCAGCTTTCAGCGGCATCACTGGGTCTCCTAAGTGACCCAACAATGCAGCACTAGCAGCCAGGGGCGTCACTAAGGACTTAAAACATCAGGGGAAATAGCCCCAATACATATGTGTCCCCCCCAAAAAATGTGTGCGTGTATGTATATATGTACTGTATATATATATATATATATATATATATATACATATACTGTATATATATATATATATATATATATACATATATGAGACAGCATATCTGTAGCACTATGACCCTATAGCTATGGATGGGATTAGATACAGCGGTTCAGCAGACAGTATCACACATGATAGGGTTAGGATAGGATGCTTGACAAAGACCCTGTGAGGGTTGAAACGTTGCAGGTGATGCTTTGGTGAATAAAGGATTATCATTTTTCTATTGGAGTGCTGCGGTTTCCTCTTATTTATTTGGATTTGCTATTTCCCCTGTACTGGGATTGTCTACTGCGAGCATCCCCCTGAAGTTGGGATTTACATTTTGTCCGTTTGGTCTTATTGCTGGCTGTGCTGCTGATATTTTCTGTTTATACATTATAGGATTAGATATAGGGCCCAGCTCGCTGACATTGCGGCTCCAGCGCTGGACCCAGGAAAGGTAAGTATAAGAATTGTTTTGCTTTTTTATGTGTTACTAATTATTTTTGTGTGTTTGTGATTTTTTTACAAGTTCGGTTGTTGGACTACTTCAGATTCGAGGACTACTTCGATAACAATGTTTTTTTTATTCTCAATAAAATGGTTAATGTGTGGGATTTTTATTTCAATAAAATACACTATCGTTCAAAAGTTTGGGGTCACTTAGAAATTTCCTTATTTTTGCAAGAAAAGCACAGTTTTTTTCAATGAAGATAACATTAAATTAATCAGAAATACACTCTATACATTGTTAATGTGCTAAATGACTATTCAAGCTGCAAACGTCTGGTTTTTAATGCAATATCTACATAGGTGTATAGAGGCCCATTTCCAGCAACCATCACTCCAGTGTTCTAATGGCACATTGTGTTTGCTAACTGTGTTAGAAGGCTAATGGATGATTAGAAAACACTTGAAAACCCTTGTGCAATTATGTTAGCACCGCTGTAAACAGTTTTGCAGTTTAGAGGAGCTATACAACTGACCTTCCTTTGAGCTAGTTGAGAATCTGGAGCATTACATTTGTGGGTTCGATTAAACTCTCAAAATGGCTAGAAAAAGAGAGCTTTCATGTGAAACTCGACAGTCTATTCTTGTTCTTAGAAATGAAGGCTATTCCATGCGAGAAATTGCCAAGAAACTGAAGATTTCCTACAACGGTGTGTACTACTCCCTTCAGAGGACAGCACAAACAGGCTCTAACCAGAGTAGAAAGAGAAGTGGGAGGCCTCGCTGCACAACTGAGCAACAAGACAAGTACATTAGAGTCTCTAGTTTGAGAAATAGACGCCTCACAGGTCCTCAACTGGCAGCTTCATTAAATAGTACCCGCAAAACGCCAGTGTCAACGTCTACAGTGTGGAGGCGACTCCGGGATGCTGGCCTTCAGGGCAGAGTGGCAAAGAAAAAGCCATATCTGAGACTGGCTAATAAAAGGAAAAGATTAATATGGACAAAAGCACACAGACATTGGACAGAGGAAGATTGGAAAAAAGTGTTATGGACACACGAATCGAAGTTTGAGCTGTTTGGATCACACAGAAGAACATTTGTGAGACGCAGAACAACTGAAAAGATGCTGGAAGAGTGCCTGACGCCGTCTGTCAAGCATGGTGGAGGTAATGTGATGGTCTGGGGTTGCTTTGGTGCTGGTAAAGTGGGAGATTTGTACAAGGTAAAAGGGATTTTGAATAAGGAAGGCTATCATTCCATTTTGCAGCGCCATGCCATACCCTGTATACAGCGCTTGATTGGAGACAATTTCATCCTACAACACAACAATGACCCAAAGTACACCTCCAAATTATGCAAAAACTATTTAGGGAAGAAGCAGGCAGCTGGTATTCTATCTGTAATGGAGTGGCCAGCACAGTCACCAGATCTCAACCCCATAGAGCTGTTGTGGGAGCAGCTTGACCGTATGGTACACAAGAAGTGCCCATCAAGCCAATCCAACTTGTGGGAGGGCCTTCTGGAAGCATGGGGTGAAATTTCTCCCGATTACCTCAGCAAATTAACAGCTAGAATGCCAAAGGTCTGCAATGCTGTAATTGCTGCAAATGGAGCATTCTTTGACGAAAGCAAAGTTTGAAGGAGAAAATTATTATTTCAAATAAAAAATCATTATTTTTAAACTTGTCAATGTCTTGACTATATTTTCTAGTCATTTTGCAACTCATTTGATAAATATAAGTGTGAGTTTTCATGAAAAACACAAAATTTTCTGGGTGACCCCAAACTTTTGAACGGTAGTGTATATTACCTATGTCTTTTTATTTTTTTCAAACTTTATTACTGCCGCCTTAGTAATGGCGGTTAGCTGATTGACAACATTACTAAGGCGAGGCTTAATGCTAGACATGAAGAGGCTAACAGTAATCCCCATTATTACCCCGATACCAACCGCCATCAGGGGTATCGGGAAGAGACGGCTACGATCCAGTACCCGACAATCTGTAGTGACGGAGAGGCACTGGGGCAGCCACAGGCTGTTATTTTCAGGCTGGGAAAGCCCAAAAACAGTGGCCTCCTCTCCCTGGTAATGCTAGGCTACTGCTGTGTTGTATCTGGTTGGTTATAAAAATGGGGGAACCCCACATCGTGCTTTCCAATTATTATAATTTATTTTTTTAAATGACGTGGGGTCCCCCCCATTTTTTATAACCATCCAAACACAACATAGCAGCAGCAGCAGCCTAGCATTACTAGGGTGGGAGGGGCCACTGTTTTCGACCTTTCCCAGCCTAATAATAAAAGCCTGTGGCTGCCCCAGTGCCCGACCATCACTACGGATGGTCGGGTACTGGATTTTACCCAGCTTTTCCTGACACCCCTGGTGGTGGTGGGTAGGGTAATAATGGGGGTTAGTGTTAGCCTTTTCACGGCTAACACTAAGCCTCGCCTTAGTGATGGATGCTGTCAGTCAGCGGCCATTACTAAGGAGGTAGCGAAAAAGATTAAAAAAACAACAAGACATATATAAAATAGATTTATTAAAATAAAAACCTCCCCCCACATAACCCTCATTAACCATTTTATTGAGAATAAAAAAAGTAGTCATCTAAGTAGTCCTCGCATCCGACGTAGCCCAACGACCGAACCTGTAAAAAAAAAAAAAAAAACATTAATAAGGGCCTGTTCACATTACCGCAGCCTTTCCGTTGAGGGGTTCCGTCAGAGGTTCAGCTTCCCTCACCATTGATCTCAATGGTGACAGAAACATTGCTAAAGGTTTCCGTTTGCCACCGTTGTGACACCGTTGTGACAATTGTTTTGCATTGTCGACTGCGCTATTGATACCACCAAAACAACGGAACCCATTCACAACGATGACAAACGGAAACCATTAGCATGGTGATACAAACAGAAGCTGAGGTTTCCGTTTGCCTTCCCGTTGAGGGGTTAACTCGACGTAAACCTCTGACGGAAGGGCAGCGGTGATGTGAACAGGGCCTTAGATACAGGGCCCATGTGCATGTGTGATACTGTTAAGCCTAAGGTAGGCTTAAATACAGGGACCAGCAGACAATAATCTTATACAGTATAAGATTACTGTCTGCTGGGGCCCTGTATCTAAGCCTTACACACGGTAGGTTTAAAAGGGTTTGCCCAGTCCCTAAATATTGATGGCATATCCTCAGGGTAGACCATCAATAGCTGAAGGGTCGGGGTCCGACTCACGGGACCCCTGCCAATCAGCTGTTTTGAAGGGGGTGCAGAGCTTGTACAAGCGCTGCTTCCCCTTCATTTCCCTTACTTGCTCACACTGTGAATCGTTGACACGTCCGTGTCGGCGATTCACAGTGTGACAAAGTGACTGGAATGAAGGGGAAGTAGCGCTCGTACGAGCGCGGCACCCCCTTCAAAATAGCTGATTGGCGGGGGTCCCGGGAGTCGGACCACGACCCATGAGCTTCAGCAGACAGTAATATAAAATTTACCCGCAGCGGAGGTCCTGACTCCATCCAGGGTCGGGATGTTGTGCGCAGTGCATAGCGTCGTGATGTCATGCGCTGCGTACAGCGCTGTGACGTCAGAACCTCCTCTGCACTACGGAAAGAGGGAGGATAAGTACTGTCAGTTACTATCGTAACAGGGGCCCATATAGTTTATCACATAGGCCCCAGTTACTATAGTAACTTTTCATTGATGTGGTGCGGTGGCCGCGGGGCCAGGTCGCAATTGCAACCGCTGCAACCCCTATAGTTACACCGCTGCTCCCAAGTGATTGGTGCCAGGCGACACCAATAAGCCACTTTGCCTTGGCTAGACTATTTAGATACAGGGCTAGTGCAGTGAACAAAATCTTTGCACTGGGAAAGAAAGGCCTAGCGACGCTATTGTCTCTTTAAAATTAATTTGCAATAAGATACATTTAAGCATAAAATTGCTGTGGAGAGGAAAAAAAACAAAATGTTTGTATTTTCGTGCCTAATCAATGTTACTTTTAATTCTAAACAGCAGTAAAGAATATTAATTGTGTTGTTCATCATTTAGAGTCTACTAGAAGCTCATCTATGTGCAGTTTAGAATATTCATTTGTGGATGGGGGAGGACAAAGTGATTTCCTAAACTGCTCCTTTAATTACTTTGCTTCCTGTAATTTCTTTTAATAACCGTGGGGGAGGATATACAGTGGACCATAAATGCTCCGGCATGAAGGATGCTATTGCCTTTTGTTCAGTATATTCTCAAGCTCTTATGCAGCATTAATAAAATTTCATCCTAACCCACTCTCATATCCCACGTGTCAGGCGAAATACCAATGACTTGTTGAAATAATGAGATAATTAAGAAACCTTCCCGCTACCAACGAGCGGGCATTCCTTGCCATCTGTCAGTCAGTCCAGGACGTGGTATTGGCAGTGAAAGGCTTATAATTACGGCAGTTGTAAGTTTAATAAATGGCCCTATGATTTCATTATACAGAATCAATTTACATAATAAACTGCCAAGTCGAGAATCCGTTAATAAATTCCTCTTTATACATTTAAAAAAATACAACAACACAAGAGAAGGAAGGAAATAGGTTTTGTGATTGTAATTGGCTTCATGTTTTTATGTTCCCTGCACATTCTATTTGATGGGCTAGAAGAAAAACTCAAATTCTATTTTTTTTTTTTTCAGTAGAGAGAGAGCTGTGTAATGCCGTCACTGCCAGTCAGTATTTGGCTGCAATGCAGCACTTTCTGCAGGGCTCTGTTAACCTACGATATGCTGGTTATTCCTTACGATCATATTTTTTTTCTATGGTTAACAAAGTCATTGGCTGCATTTAAATTACATTATCACAAACCTGGTCAATAGTAAAAGAGACTTGCAAAACAGACAATCTAATAAAATTACCTAGCTCTGCTCCACTGAGCCACAGCCACAGTAAGATCGACTTACCTGCAAACGCTGATGCTGCTGCAGAATCAACTGTAGCCTCTGGTGCCGATGTGGCCGACACGATGCAGGACCTGTGAGTGACGTCACAGATCTGCACTGCCAGAAGCTGGGCGTTGTGAAGAGAAGTGGATGATACTTCTCTTCAGAGCGCCCAGCTAGTAAAAGTATTAAAAACGCCCCGATGTACGCACATAATACACGCCCACTTGGACTTTTACTTTTAAACACACCCACTTGGACTTTTGCAAGCCTCATTTGCATAACTACAAAAATGGTCATAACTTGGCTAAAAATGCTCGTTTTTAAAAAATAAAAACGTTACTGTAATCCACATTGCAGCGCCTATCTGCTGCAATAGCAGATAGGGGTTGCAAAATCTGGTGACAGAGCCTCTTTAAGTGTATTTTTGAGCATAGAATTAACCGTTTATTCTCCAAAATAAGCCTGAAAATAAGCTGTGTGAACATACCCTTAATGTACCTTGCCGAATATGATCCTACTGATCAGTTTTGCTTGTTGCAAATCTTGTGCCTACCACCAGTCACTGACCTTTTGGTCTTTTTCTGACCATCCTGACTTCTGCATTGCTATTCTAACCTATTGCAGGTCGTAATCAATTTATTATCTGTTTCACTGGAAGGCTACTTTAATAATTGATAATTGTTGTTCTCAATGGTACTTGAGTGTTCAGGGAAAGTCATGGGGACAACTGATCGCTTGTGTATAATATAATTTCTATACAAATGGATGGTGGCAATAGGTGAATCACACAAGCTGTTTAGCCATTCTCTAAATGATAATCCTACATCTATATGATCTTACCATAGATGATGTGTGTAAGAATAGTGTAAGGCTGCTATTTTTGAGTGCTTTGACTATATATAAGGAGTTTTTAATGGCCATGGAGGAAGAAAAAAGTGAAATTATTTTATTTTTTACATGTTTGTCAGCAACAATGTTGCACAATGTTTTACAGATAGCCTCTTGTGTCATTAGGGGACATTTTTTACGTGTGGAGTAAAGGCGATTCAGACATCAGTATACTATAGGAAAGGGTTCTTTACAGTTAGAGTTGTGTGCTAGTGGAGTGGCACCAATGCATGTATGGCGACTGACTATAGTAAATGCTAGTTTTAGAATTGGTTGTTTACCTATCTCCCATTCATGACAATGGAGAGTGATCACGCATGTTTCATCATAATGGTTGGGATCCCAATGGTAAGACCCCATTGATTTATGGATCAGTTGTGCTTAAAAGAGGTTTTGGCTCTTGATAGAGTCTCGTCTGAGATCACGGACTTATCCATGTGGCCTTTTCATTTATCTATGACATATCAGGAAATCATCTTACCTTGATTTCCCCTTAGCTTAGTACTATAATCCATGTACAACTTATCTCCTTTCTGAAGATGTCCTTCAGTATGAGGCCCACTTTACTTATCGATCACAAGGGCCAAGCCACCAGGTTCCATACTTACATAGTTAGTACAGTTGAAAAAAGACTCATGTCCATCAAGTTCAACCAAGGGATGGGAAAAGGGAAGGGAAAATTCTGTACACGTTGACATAGGAGCGAATATTTCTTCATTCTAGGAAATTATCTAAGCTTTTACTGTCCCAGCTGTGACCACCTCCTGGGGTAGGCTATTCCATAGATTCACAGTTCTCACAGTAAAGAAGGCTTGTCGCCTCTGCAGGTTGAACCTTTTTTTCTCCAGACGGAGGGAGTGACCCCTTGTTTTTTGAGTGGGTTTTACATGGAACAGGATTTCACCATATTTTTTGTATGTGTCATTCATATATTTATATAAGTTAATCATGTCCCCCCTTAGTCGTCTTTTTTCAAGGCAAAATAGGTTTAGTTCTTTTAATCTTTCCTCATAACTTAGATTCTCCATGCCCCTTATTAGTTTTGTTGCTCTTCTTTGTATTTTTTCCAACTCCAGGGCATCCTTTCTATGAACTGGAGCCCAGAACTGAACTGCATATTGTAGATGAGGCCTCACTAATGCTTTGTAAGGTGGTAATATTACATCCCTGTCCCGCGAGTCCATGCCTTTTTTAATACACGACAGGTTCTTGTTTGATAAACTTATTTACCAGTTTACTTGCTTACAAGAAGAAACATTGCTTGAGTTTTGGTGCAAGTCAACAGAAATTTGTATTTTAATGAGTTAACCCCTCTTCTTATTTTTTAATTACTTTATGATGTTAGCAGAAATGCACTTTGAAAAATTCAGATGTAGCAGTGTAGAATTTGTCCTTGGTTTTTGACCTCTAAACAAAGTATAGTGTTAGACTAGCACACATTTATGTATTATTTTCAGTCTTATGTTGAATTAAACTAGATTAATGTTGTTTTCACAGTTTATATTTGTGTATATTATGTAGGTGTCAACTTATAATAGCAGTGATTAATGTTGAGCTCTAATGATGTGCATAGTGCTGTATATACTACAGAGCACAATGTTCTCATCAAGTTACATAAAACACCAACTAGCAAGAGGGACTGAGCACATTGTACGCTTCGGTAAACTACAAGTGATACATTATATGCTACTGTCTTATTATATTTCTGGAAAAACGAGAAACTATCGTGTAGAAATTATTTGTGTACAATGAACCACGGGCACCAAAATAGTGATCTTTTTATATATATATATATATATATATATATATATATATATATAAAGATGCCCTAAAAGGTGACTGGTTATTCAACTATTCATTTATTTTAAAGGGGAATTCTACCTAAAATGATCTCCAGACATATCAGAAGATATGTTAGAAGAGGACTCGAGTAGAGATTTGTCAACTTGGATCCACACCAATTTTAAGGATGATCTGTTCTGTTCAAAACTTTCAGTGACTGTAAGTTCAAGCTGTACCAATGGAGATGAGTCCTAAAGAGTGCAACTGCCCCCTGGGAATCAGTGGGGAACTGATATCACTTATAATGTTGACTCTTGACATGTCTTTTTGACACGTGAAAATTTGATTCCAAGTGGAATCCCCATTAAAGTTATATCTTGCTTAAGCGTCTATACCCACAAAACCTTAGGCTTATATTGCCTGGGGAGCATATGGTCCAATTGGTGCTTAGTCAAACCTCTGTTTAGTAGGTCTTAGATTAAAAGTGACAAAATATTTCATTTTAATATGTAGTTTACGTAATATCAAAATATTAATGTACTAGCCCCTTTGACATGTGTACTGTCAATTCAGTTGTAACTAATCCCTTCAGTGGTATATGGAAAACCACATCCTATGATATACAGAGTACTCAAAGGTGTTATTGTGGTTACACTAATAAAAATTAAAAAATGCCATTTCGTAAGGTGCAGTGTGTTAAAAATAGCATCAGTCTTTGCATATGTCTCCAATACCACATTACTGGTTATCCAAGCGTTTCATTATAACCTCTGTATTCTAATTGTCACTGTAATATCTGAGAGAAATGCCTGTGGTAGGTACCATAATAACAAAGATTTATACACTTTGTGGCCACTAGACAGAAATGTTAGAGCCATTGAAATTCAGATAGAACATTTTGTAATTTATTTTGGAAGGTATTATCATTTTTGTCTAAAGATACGGTAATAGTAAGAGAAAATACTGTTAAATTTAGCAGAAACATTTCTCATTTTACTTGAGATGAAAGGAGGTGAATGTTACAACAAGACTTCCTACAACCCACTGTATGTTCGGTTACACAAAGTTCTTAATAAAGATGAAGACAAAGAATAATGCCCAAGGTTCTGTGCTATATTAACGTGTGCTCTTATAAATTATTCCAAGTAGTTAAGGCATAGATCTCAACATTCTGGAAAATTTCCAGACGAATTTTTGTGCAATGTGAGAGTTGTTGGCTTCACACTGTGTAGACATAGTGCTTCATGATTGCAAGAACCAGGGCAGAAAGGAGATAATTGGAAATTTAAGTTGGAGGCCCAACCTATGATTAGCTGGGATGGGCTCAGGAGGCCTCACCCTAGCAGCATATAGTGCCCCTGATTAGTAGGTTGATCTTCATTGCATGCCCATCAGTAGGTTGAGAACCCATTCTCCCCTTATTTTGTTGTTCCTGGGTGTTCTTTTATTCTTAAAAAAAAGGGAAAGGAATATATATTTATATATTTTTATTCTATTTAAGGAGGCTGGCTCCTTATAATTTTACTTACCCATTCTCTTTAAAATGTTTTTGCAATTCTTACCAGGGCTTCAGTTTAGCCTCCTGATGCCTGGTTCTAGCATCCTCTTATCTTGTGTCTTTGCCCTGGTCAGATTGCTCTCAGCAAGAAGAAAAAAGATAGCAGTCTTACAGATATGATACCTTTGAATGGCTAACAAAAATAAATGGCAAGCTTTCGAGACTACTTAGGTCTCTTCATCAGGCATAGTATAGAAAAATATCTGAAGAAACACATTTATACCCAAAAGAGCAGAAACGTGGTGTAATAAATGGTCATTGAAAAAACAACAGAACAACAGAATGAGCTTGGAGAGTTGAGTCCTTCATTAGTTCACAGATAAGCAGTCTGAATGTTTTATGGTCTCTAAAGGTACTATTACAGGGCCCGGCATGGGCCTTGTAAACAAGCGCCGATCAACGAGACAGCTTGTTGATCGGCACTCGTTTGCTCCTATCACACGGTGCAATGATTTGTTATGTGTAGGGCCGAGCGCTCGTTTCTACGATCTCTCGTCCCTATACATTTTCAACATGTCAGCACGCGATGATTACACAGGGAGATGTGCTGCGTACAATAATGATTTTTAATTCTGCATAAAAGAGCAGATCAGCCGATGAACGAGTATTTGCTCGTTCATCAGCTGATCGTTGCCCTTATTACACAGGGCAATGATCGGGAACAAGCGTTTATATTCGTGTAATAGGGCCTCAAATTGATGTTGGATCAGAGAGCTGATGCCCCCCACTATCTCCAGAGCAGATACCCTAGATGTTGTTATATTACATAAAACCTCACAACAAATTGAGTCCTGTGTTTAATGTACGCCTCTGAATGTGTTGTTTTTTTTTTAAATCAATGTATTTTGTGATTTTAAGCACGTTTGTAATTGACTATCATTATTTTTTTCTTTTTATGATACAGCTTCTATGTATGCTGTTTACATAAGAGCTGTATCCTTCTCTCTCAGATGATTCCGTCAGATTAGCTGATCTGACGGTTTGGCTGAAAGTGGATCCTATATGTCTCTGACACACAGGATCCACGTAATATCTACCTCATCTAAACTTATCAAGTTTGGCAGTTCAGCTGGACTGACCGAATCAACTGAGCGATAGCGATACAGCTTCTATGTATACAGAATACATAAGCTGCATCATAAAAAGTTAATAGAAAATATTAATAAAAGTCAATTACAAGAGCGAATAAAATTACTAAAAAAATTATTATTATTAATAATAATAATAATAATAATAATAATAATAATAAAAACATTTAAAGGTGTACAGAACTTTTAGGTTTGTCAAACACTGTCATAATTTTGTATTCCCAGACCCTACTTTCTTTTTGGGATTTGAAATTTCCCTTTCTACACTTCTCAACATTGAAATCACAACACTAAGAAGGTTATCGAGGAAGTAGCAGGTGTCGCTAAGATCTACAAATGATCACATTTTCAAGCACCTAGCTCCAATCTGTGGCATGTGGGAGGCACAAAAGCCAGATTGAAAGCAAAGTTTCTAATCCACGTAAGTTTCTAATCTAATCCTCGTGTCCACTCACCTCAGCCGGATCCCGTAGTGGGCACGAGCATGCGCGCACCGGACCTTTTGATGAACTTTGACCCGTGAGTATCCTGGACTATAAGAGGGGTCCAGCCCCCTGCTTTTATGCCTGAGCATTGTTGATGTTTCCTAGTTTGTCTATGTGATGGTCTCCTAGTGTGTTTCCTGTTCCTGTTCCTGTACCTGTTCCAGTTCCTGTACCTGTTCCAGTTCCTGTTTCTGTTTCTTGCATTCCATACCATCCTGGTCTAGCACTATGCTGTGCCAAAGTTGTGTCGTGCTGTATCCACGTCTGACCTGCTTCACCTCGCCTGAAGTCTACCTGCTGCCTAGTACTAGCCGACCCTGCCCTGCTGCTGTCTGAGCTGCCACAGGTACCTATACAAACTATAGACTTGCAAATGCTCCCTGTTGGCCAGCTGCCTTATCGCCAAGGCGGTACGGCCCAGTGGGTCCACAGACCCTTCTTGACACCAGACCCCTCTATTCTGCATTACAGGTACACTAACAGCTCGGTTAACTAGTGTCCCGGAAGTTGTTTTTCAACAGGACAATGCCAGGCCGCATGTTGCTCATGCTGCTGTGAGCAGCCTTAGTGGCCTAAATAGAGAGCTGCCAGTAGCCAATCTTGATGATTTGCGTGCCCAAGTGCATTCAGCGTAGCATAGTAATCCTCAGACAAGCCCTAATAAACTCATTGATAGCATGCCAAGCCGTGTAAGTGTATGTATTTCTGTGCATGGCGCTCATACTCGATACTGAATAAATTAAGATGTTTGGAATATTTGTTTCCATTTTTTTTATCATTTGCATATCATTAACATGTCTATCCATCCTGTGATTACCACAATTCCAGAACTTTTCTGTCTTGGTGTTTCAATTTTGAGGATTTTATATAACAACTTTCACATGATCTTCGTAATGTCCTGGGCTACAAAAATCTTTAATTGTGTGGCAATGAGACCTCTTTCCTTCGTTTCAGTTCATTTCCTATTTCTCCAACATACTGACCCTCAATAGGACATTTAGTGCACAGAATCAGGTACACAACATAGGATGTAGGACATGTGAATGTTCCAAGAATCTTCTTGTATTGCTGTGTGTTGGGGATCCGTATCATGTCTGTGGTCATTTTATGAGAGCAGGTTTTGCAGTTCCTTACATGGCAGGGATAAGCTCCTTTTTGTGTGTCAGAGAGTAATGAACCCCTGATTATAATCTTTTTTACATTTTGAGGTAGTCTGTAACATAGTAGGGAAGGATTTGGTTAATATAATTTACAAACGGTCATCCTTGTGTAGGATATAATGTAGTTTTCTTGCAGTTTTCCTTAGTAGATTTAGCTGTAAATTGTACGTCCCTACCAGAGGTACAAATTGTTATAATCTTTTTCTCTGTATTGGAGAAGTCAATTTCTGGGTATCCTAGTGGCTCATTTGGTCATCAATTGAAGTCGGATGGTAGTCCTGATTTAAAAATGGCCTTTGAGGATGGTTTAAGGTGTTAATCCCCGTCTGCTGAGCTGGAACAGATACGATTGCAGTATATCTGATGGCCTGGCTGTAAACAATGAACTTTTTAATGTGTTTGGGGTGGAACCTGTCCTATATAAGGTATGTATGCCGATCAATAGGTTTACGATACAGTGATGCCTGTATTGATCAGTTTTGAATTTTGATGGTGGTGTACAGACAGTTAATTTCCATATATGAATAGTTCAGAGTTAGATTGATGGTGGGAAGAAATTAATTGAATCTCTCATGGAATTTTATTAGTTCTTGCTTAAAGTCAGTCCAGATGATTACTGTAGTGAAAGAAGGGCCAAGGGTTTGATGGAGCAGGACGCCAAGAAGTCACTTTCCAGTCTTGCTGTGAAAAGGTTGGCATATTGTGATGCCATTTTACTGCCCATGGCCGTTCATATATTTCTTTGCCAAAAAGAAATAATTGTGCACAAGAATAAACTTAGTGAGTTGTAGCACAGACTCAGAAGCAATCCCACCAGCCTCAAGATACACCTGACAGGCGGTTAGTTGATCCTCGTGAGGGTTGTTCAAATACAAGTATTCTTCATTCATGGTGGCTATGATGACACCTTTGGGGAGGGGACATATGGTAGATAGATTGTTCAGTATGTCAGTGGTGTTCTGGAGATAGTTGGCTGTATTTCTTACCACGGTTTGAGGACACCTTCTACCTACCCTGTGATTTTTTCAGTGAGGGTTCCCATGCCTGAGACAACCGACCTCCCTGGATTGCCAGGCTTATATATTTTGAGAAGCAGGTAGAATATTCCAATTCTGAGATACTCAGAAATAAAGTGCAAACGTTTTGTAGACTCTGCAGTTAGACCTCTGCAGACCTTTCTCAACTCCTTCTTATATTTTCGAGATGGGTCTTTGTCCAGTTTGGTGTAATATCGTGTGTCTGTCAGCTGTCTTTGCATTTCTTTCATGTAGTGTGATGTGTTCATACAGACTATAGCACTACCTTTATGAGCATTCTTAATGGTGAGTGCATTGTATATCAAGGTATGAATAGCCCTTCTTTCCTGCACACTGATGTAAAATGTTTCTTTTTCTGTTTATCCAGTATTGTGGACTGCACCAAATGCTAAAAGGAGTGAATCAGTGGTGTAACTACCGTGGTAGCAGCCGTAGCAGCTGCTACGGGGCCCGTGGCTTGAGGGGGCCCGTGCTGCTAGCCGACACGCCCCCCCATTTGTCCGGTGGAGCCGTTAGCAGCGGTTATGGCTGCTATAGCTGTAGCGACGCTACTATGGGGCCCACGCCTCCGCGGCTCTAACATTTATGGGCTGGGCGACACGGGCCCCCTCATGCCTGGTGGTGTCAATAGCACCGGAGGGGGCCCCGGTGCTAGCGACAGCAACCCCCTCTTGCAGTAGTTGTACCTGCATCTATAGCATGCAGTTACAAATACATGCATTAGCGCTGAATGGCCGGGCATGTTCCGAATATGCCCGACCATTCAGCACTTTACAATGACATGGATTAGCTGGGCAAAATGACTTGCCCTGCTAATCAGCGCCTTTCAACAACACGTCGTTCAGCTCCATCAGACCTGCTCAGAAGAGAGTAGATCTGCATTGTCACTGGACGGTGCGGGAACGGGATCATGTGAGTATGTAAAGCTTTTTGTATTTTTTCTAATAAAACTGTGAGTGGCATTATCTACAGTGGGGGTCTATATGTGGGGATGTGGGCACTGTATACAGGGTGGTCTATATGTGGGGATGTGGGGTACTATCTACAGGGGGGTCTATATGTGTGGATGTGGGGCCCTATATACAGGGGGGTCTATATGTGTGGCAATATATACAGGGGGTGTGTATGTAGGGATGTGGGGCACTATCTACAGGGGGGGTCTATATGTGGGGATGTGGGGCACTCAAGTTCAACCAAGGGATGGGAAAAGGGAAGGTAGAAATTTCTACACATATGAGTTAATATTTTTTTGTTCTAGGAAATTATCTAAGCCTTTTTTAAAGCCATCTACTGTCCCTGCTGTGATCAGCTCCTGCGGTAGACTATTCCATAGATTCACCGTTCTCACAGTAAAGAAGGCTTGTCGCCTCTGCAGGTTGAACCTGTTTTCTCCAGACGGAGGGAGTGCCCCTCGTTTTTTGAGGGGGTTTTACATGTAACAGGATTTCACCTTATTTTTTGTATGTGCCATTAATATATTTATATATATCAATCATGTCCCCTCTTAGTCGTCTTTTTTCAAGGCTAAATAGGTTTAATTCTTTAAATCTTTCCTCATAACTTAGATTCTCCATACCCCTTATTAGCTTTGTTGCTCTTCTTTGTATTTTTTCCAACTCCAGGGCATCCCTTCTATGAACTGGAGCCCAGAACTGAACTGCATATTCTAGATGAGGCCTCACTAATGCTTTGTAAAGTGGTAATATTACATCCCTGTCCCGCGAGTCCATGCCTCTTTTAATACACGACAATATCTTGCTGGCCTTTGAAGCAGCTGATTGACATTGCATGCTGTTATTTAGTTTATGATTTACAAGTACACCCAGATCCTTCTCAACAAGTAAATCCCTCATTGTAGCTCCCCCTAGGACATATGGTGCATGCAGGTTGTTGGTACCCAGATGCATAACTTTACATTTATCTACATTAAACTTAATTTGCCAAGTGGATGCCCAAACACTCAGTTTGTTTAAATCCGCTTGCAATTCATGAACCTCTTCCAAAGACTGAAATATATTACATAGCTTGGTGTCAACTGCAAAAATAGAAATAGTGCTATTAATCCCATCCTCTATATCATTAATAAATAAGTTGAATACTAGTGGTCCCAGCACTGAACCCTGGGGTACACCACTTATAACCGGGGACCATTCAGAGTAGGAATCATTGACCACAACTCCCTGGATATGGTCCTTGAGCCAATCCTCAATCCAATTACAAACTATACTATCTAAACCTATAGTCCTTAATTTACCCATTAGACGTCTATGAGGGACAGTGTCAAATGCCTTTGCAAAGTCCAAAAACAGTATATCCACAGCGGCCCCTCTGTCTAGGCTTCTGCTCACCTCTTCATAAAAACAAATCAGGTTAGTTTGACAACTTCTGTCCTTAGTAAAACCGTTCTGGTGGTCACTTATAATACTATTCTTTGTCACATAAACCTGTATATAGTCCCTCAATAGCCCCTCAAACCTTTTCCCCATGATTAATGTTAAGCTTACTGGTCTATAATTTCCCGGGGAAGACCTAGAGCCCTTTTTGAAAATAGGCACCACATTTGCCCTGCGCCAGTCCCTTGGCGCTATACCAGTCACTAGAGAATCTCTAAATATTATGAAAAGGGGGAAAGAAATGACTGAACTAAGCTCTTTAAGAATTCTAGGGTGTAATCAATCTGGTTTAGGGGCCTTGTGCACATTTATTTTATTTTATTTAGCTTGAACCATATCTACATTCATCCAATTCAGTATATCAACTGATATATTAACAGCACTGGCATCGGCTAGATCAGCCACTCTTTCTTCTGTTGTATATACAGAGCTGAAGAACCCATTTAGTAACTCAGCCTTCTCTTGATCCCCTGTGACCAAATCCCCATTAGCACTATCTAAGGGCCCTACATGTTCAGACCTTGGCTTTTTTGCATTTATATACTTGAAGAATTTTTTGGGATTTGTTTTTTGTTTTACTATCCTTGGCCACCTGCCTTTCATTTTGTATTTTTGCTACATAGATTGTAAGCTCTTGCGAGCAAGGTCCTCACTCCTCTGGTTTGAATTGTAAATTAACTTTGTCACTATGTAATGTCTAATATTGTTTGTTTCATGTTCCCTTTAAATTGTAAAGTGCTTCGTAATATGTTGGCGCTATATAAATAAAGATTATTATTATTACTGAGCTTGGTTCTGGGGATGTATATATGTACTGAGCTTGGTTCTGGGGCTGTATTTATGTACTGAGCTTGGTTCTGGGGATGTATATATGTATTGAGCTTGGTTCTGGGGATGTATATATGTATTGAGCTTGGTTCTAGGGATGTTTATATGTACTGAGCTTGGTTCTGGGGCTGTATTTATGTACTGATCTTTTTTCTGGTGCTGTATATATGTACTGAGTTTGGTTCTAGTGCTGTATTTATGTACTGAGCTTGGGTCTGGTGTATATATGTACTGAGCTTGGTTCTGGGGATGTATATATGTACTGAGATTGGTTCTAGTATTGCATATATGTACTGAGCTTGGTTCTAGTGCTGTATTTATGTACTGAGCTCGGTTCTGGTGCTGTATTTATGTACTGAGCTTGGTTGTTGTACTGCATATATGTACTGAGCTTGGTTCTGGAGCTGTATAAGTCAGTGCTTGGTTCTGGAGATGTAATTATATAGAATATATTTATAATAACAAAATTGCAGGGCAGATGGAATTGTTCTCAATTTATTGTATATTTCATGGGAACCTGTCTCGTAGTTTTAACCCCTTGAACCGCCACCATGCGTTAATACATGACCTGACAATATTTCCAAATGTGTGTTTTTTTGAGATGCAGCAAAATCTTTCAAATCCACTTTTAAAACGGCACGCGCTATATGCTAATTACTCATTAAAGGGTCATGGGGAGGTGCCGCTATCCTGAAGAGCCACATAGTCCTGCTTCCAAACCCACCTTTCCATGTTTGATTGACATCCCCCTGGCTGATACAACTTTCTCGGATGCGCCATTGCCTTGTGGCACTATACACAAGGGGGACTGTGTGGCACTATACACAATGGGGAGCTGTGTGGCACTATACACAAGGGGGAGCTGTGTGACACTATACACAAGTGGGAGCCCTGTGGCACTATACACAAGGGGGAGCTGTGTGGCACTAATACAAGGGGCTGTGTGGCACTACTAAGGGGGGGCTGTATGGCACTATTTACAAGGGGGAGGGCTATGGCACTATCTACATAGGGCTGTGTGTGGCACAATCTACTAAGCGGGGATGTGCGGCACTATCTACTAAGGGGGGGGGGCTATGTGGCACTATATACAAGGGAGTGGGGCTGTGTGGCACTATGTACAGTGGGAGCTGTATAGCGGTTTATACAGGGGGGCTGTATGGTACTATCTACAAGGTGGAGGTGGGACGCTATCTACAAGTGGGGTGTGACACTGTCTATAGGCGGGGCTGTATAGCACTGTCTACAGGGGGGCTGTATGGCACATTCTACAGGGGGCACTATCTATAAGGGGGACTGCCTGTGGCACCTTTGGGGCCCCAGTTAAGAGTTTGCTATGGGGCCAATTCTTTCCTAGTTACGCCCCTGAAGTGAATATATTGGTCCAAAATGGTATTGCGGCCAGTTGGGGGTGTCCAGGCAGATTTCTTATTTTTGTTTCCTAATCACCCTTGTGTTTGTCTGCCTTAAAGTTCTGTGTTCTCTTTGTCATGAAAGAACTCTTTCAGTCTTAATTTCCTGAAGTATTTTTCCATGTCACTTTCAGTTTTATCTAGGGGTTTAGTGGAACAGAATGTAAGTTCTCTGTAGAGCACACTGAGTTCCACATTATAGGGTTTGTGAGATAACAGATTAATGACACAGCTGACTTTACCTGTGTCCTGTTGGGAGTTGATTGGTGCTTGAATATAGCCCGGCTTAAAATTCTGAGTTTTAAAAAAAAATGTTTAGCCAATATTTTGTAGCCCAGGAAACAGCGAACATTTGAAAATTGTTATATTGAAAGGCAATATCAAATCACAAAGAGAAAGAAGGGACTGGTAACACAAATTTTTGACGGTCTTTGACACACTTAGCACAGGACTAAATTTGTTGCAAGTATTTATGTCATGTTACAATATCCAAGATATCTGCTCTGGTGATATCTTGATCTAACATCAATTTAGAGACCATAAAACGTTCACACTGCTTATCTGCAAACTCATTAAGAACTTAACTCTGCAAGCCCATTCTGTTGTTTCTTCAAAGACCATTTATTACACCACATGTATGTATGTATGTATGTATGTATGTATGTATGTGTGTGTGTGTGTGTGTGTGTGTGTGTGTGTGTGTGTGTGTGTATATAAACACTGTTTATTTCAATTTTAACTTCCTAAATACGTAATCGCTAAACAGGTAGGAAATGGAGTCATAAGACTGTGACAGACCCTGTTGATTAACAACATTGGCAGTTTTATTACCAGTTGGCCATAGACTATGGTTGGATCATATTTGAAAACAGCATCATGCATGAAAGCCCACTCATTAGCACGCTGAATATGATGTGCTCTCTCAGTTTGCTGACTGGCCTGGGTTCGAGCAGGAGTCTCTGCACTTCTGAGAGCCACCTGTCTGATCTGTTGCTGAGAAAGACCGAGTTTGCTGAGGAGTTTCAGCAGCTTGAGCAGCAGTATGACACTTTTTATCAGCTAGTAGTTGGGCAAGAGGAGTCTCTGCAGCTAGTAATGCAGCTTTCCTCCTGGCTATCAGTAATCTGATTGGTTGCTATGGGTAACCACTTCCCTGTACCTTCCCATCTAGGATTATCTTGTAAAGTGCACTACCTGCTACTGCCAGATAAAAACAACTTTATTATAAGGCTGGATTCACATCACCATGTTACGTCTGTAATGGACGGAACGTATTTCGGCCAGAAGTCCCGGACCGAACACACTGCAGGGAGCCGGGCTCCTAGCATCATAGTTATGTATGACGCTAGGAGTCCCTGCCTCGCTGCAGGACAACTGTCCCGTACTGAAAACATGATTACAGTATGGGACAGTTGTCCTGCAGCGAGGCAGGGACTCCTAGCAACGTACATAACTATGATGCTAGGAGCCCGGCTCCCTGCACTGTGTTCAGTCTGGGATTAGCGGTCAAAATACATTCCGTCCATTACAGACGTAACATGGTCGTGTGAATCCAGCCTAAAAGAGAATGTCTGTTTTCGCTTTTATAGTATTGGATCGTGATCATGTGATAATGGCTGATAACAGAGAACAGCAGCAAGGTCGGGACATTTACGAAAACCTTCCTGAACACCTGATGTACCTATGTGCCAAATTTGGGGTAAAGTAGTTCAGGTGTTTGGATGCCTATAGAGGACGACAAACATACATTTGCTATAATGGCTGATAACAGAGAACAACGGCAAAGTTGGGACATTTATGAAAACCTTCCTGGACACCCCATGTACCTAGGTGTCAAATTTGGGGTCAAATTATTCAGGTGTTTGGATGCCTACAGAGGACAGACAAACAGACATTCATTTTTATAACAGAATAGCAGAGTTACATGGTTTCACACTGGTCCATTTGTTTGTTGTTTGTGTGTGTGGTTAAAAACTTCATTTCCTACTGATATGAAGCCAACATATCCAATAAAGTCCAAGTGCAGGGTTCCTTTTTGGAGGCATGACTGGTCTAAAAGGGGTTACAATTTATGAGAATGCTGAAATCCACGGGCTTGGTTCTGTTGAGAGATTTCAGCAGTTCGGGCAGCAGCCATGCGCTTTGCCACAGGAGTCTTTAGTCTAAGTGCATGGTACCTTTTTAGAGGCATGCCTGGTATGAAAGGATTTAAATTTATGAGAATACTCAAATCCAGTATAGATACAGTTAGTTTATAGCGAGTAACACGTTGAGTAAAGAAAAATGGCTTGGTTGTTATGGAAACCTGGTCTAAAACTGTGTGTATGTGAGTGAGGCTAAGAATGAAGGACCTGCGAGCTTCTATTGGCTAATACAGGTTATCTGTAACAAGTGGTGTCAAATTTGCTTTCGTGAATATATTGAGAATGGTAGGTCCTAGAGAGCTGAAACCTTGTCTAAACCTTCGGAAGCGCGTGATTCACTTATGTGCCAAATTTGGTGCAGAATGGTCCAGTCGTTTGGCTGTGCATAAAGAACATGCAACATACGACAGACAACAGAAATACATTACTATATGTATATATATATATATATATATATATATATATATATATATATACACACGTATACATACACACACACACACACACACACATATATAATGTGCAAAAGTTTTAGGCAGTTGAGGGAATTGCTGCAAAGCAGGAATGTTTTCGGAAATAAAAGTGTTAATGGCTCTTTTTTATCAATTAACAAAATGCAAAGTGGATGAACATAAAATAAATTTAAATCAAATCAATATTTGGTGTGACCACACTTTTCCTTCAAAACAGCATCAATTCTTCTAGGTCCTAGAAGGAACTTGGCAGGAAGGTTGTTCCAATTAATATGGAGAGCTAACCACAGATCTTCTGTGGATGTAGGCTTCCTCAAATCCTTCTGTCTCTTCATGTTATCCCAGACAGACTCAATGATGTTGAGATTAGAGCTCTGTGAGGGCAATATTATCACTTCCAGGGCTCCTTGTTTTTGGTTACACTGAATATATTTCGACATTAGCTGTATGTTTGGGGTCATTGTCTTGCTGCAGAATACATTTGGAGCCAATCAGATGCCTTCCTGATGGTATTTCATAATGGATCTCCCTGCATTTCTCAGCATTGAGGACACCATTAATGCTGATCAAATCTCCAAATACTGAAATGCAGCCCCAAACTTGCATGAACCTCCACCATGCTTCACTGTTGCCTGCAGAGAGTCATTATTGCACAGCACTCCAGCCCGTCGGCAAACAAAATCCCTTCTGTTACTGGCAGTTTGACTCAACAGTCCTGAGCACCAGCTGCCATTTTTCTGCACCCCAGTTCCTATGTTTTCGTGCATGCTTGAGTTGCTTGGCCTTGTTTCCCCATCGAATGTATGGCTTTTTGGCCGCAATTCTTCCATGAAGACCACGTCTGGCCAGACTTCTCCGAACAGCAGATGGGTGTACCTGGGTACCACTGGTTTCTGCCAGTTCTGAGCTAATGGCACTGCTGGACATCTTCCGATTTAAAAAGAAATAAGCATGATGTGTCTTTGATCTGCTGTAGTAAGTTTCCTTAGCTGACCACTGCGACTACCGTCCTCAACATTGCCTGTTTTTTTGTGCTTTTAAAAAAAAGCTTGAACAGAACATCTTGAATCCCCAGAATGCTTTGAAATCTTTGACTGGGAGTGATATTGCTGATCGCAATATAACTACCTTGTGTCTTGTTGCTGTGCTCAGTCTTGCCATGGTGGACCTGTGACAAGAAACCGTTTTCCACAACCTCACGTTTGTAGCGGAGTTTGAATTTTTCTCACCCAGTTTTAAGAATCCTACCCAGCTGTTTCTGTTACAGTTAATGACTGTGTTTCAAACTACATATGAAAATGATGATCATTATCTCCTATTTGGTATAATTGGTTAATCATACACCTGACTATATCCCTACAAAATCTATGACTTTGAACAAGTGTACCTAGGAAAATTGATGCAAAGGGTGCTCACACCAAATATTGATTTGATTTAGATTTATTTTCTGTCCATTCACTTTGTATTTTGTTAATTGAGAAAATAAAATATTAACCCTTCTGTTTGTGATAGCATTCTTACTTTTCAGAATTTTTCCACAACTGCCTAAAACTTTTGCACAGTATTGTATATATATATATATATATATATATATATATATATATACACACCCACGTTGGATATAAAAAGTCTACACACCGCAGTTAAAATTCCAGGTTTTTGTCATGTTCCAAAATCAGTCCAAGATGAATAATTTCAGAACTTTTTCAACCTTTAATGTCGCCAATAATCTGTACAATTATATTAAAAAACAAATTGAAATGCACACCCTTAAACTGTTACTTGGTTGAATTACCCTTTGACTTTATGACAGCGTTCAGTCTTTTTGGTTAGAAGTCTATCAGCATGGCACATCTTGACTTGGCAATTGTTGCCCACTCTTCCTTGCTAAAGTGCTCTAAATCTGTCAAATTGCTAGGGCATCTCCTGTGTCACCCCACAGATTTTCAATGGGATTCTGGTCTGGGCTCTGGCTGGGTCATTCCAAAACTTTGATCTTCTGGTGAAGTCATTCTTTTATTGATTTGGAGGTATGCTTTGGGTCATTGTCGTGCTGAAAGGTGAAATTCATCTTCAGCTTTTTAGCCAAGGCCTCCAGGTTTTGTGGCAATATTGACTGATATTTGGAACTGTTCATGATTCCCTCCACCTTGACTAAAGCCCCAGTTCCAGCTGTAGAAAAATAGCCCCAAAGCATAATGCTTCCTCCACCATGCTTCACTGTAGGTATGGTGTTCTTTTGGTGATGTGCAGCATTGGCTTTACGCCAAACATACATTTTGGAATTATGGCCAAAAAGTTCAACCTTGGTTTTATCAGACCATGACACATTTTCCCACATGCTTTTGGCAGACTTGATGTAGGTCTTATCAAAACATAGCCGGGCTTGGATGTTTTTCTTTGTTAGAAAAGGCTTCCATCTTGCCACCCTACCCCACAGCTTAAACATATGAAAGATATGGAAGATTGTTGTCACATGCACTACACAATCAGTACCTGCCAGAAACTCCTGCAGCTCTTTTAATGTTGCTGTCGGCCTCTTGCTAGCCTCCTGAACCAATTTTCGTCTTGTCTTTTCAAGTTTTCAGGGACGTCCAGTTCTTGGTAATGTCACTGTTGTGCCAAAAGTAAACCACTTCTTGGTGATCGTCTTCACTGTGTTGCATGGTATATCTAATGCCTTGGAAATTATTTGGTACCCTTCTCCTGACTGATGTCTTTCACCAATCAGATCCCTTTGATGTGTTGTAAGCTGTTTATGGACGATGGCGTCACTGTGTTGCATGGTATATCTAATGCCTTGGAAATTATTTGGTACCCTTCTCCTGACTGATGTCTTTCAACAATCAGATCCCTTTGATGTGTTGTAAGCTGTTTATGGACCATGGCTTTTGCTGTCACATGCAACAAAGAAAATGTCAGGAAAATCCTAATAGAACAGCTGAACTTTATATGGGGTTACTCAGAATCACTTTAAATAATGGCAGCGGTGTACTGACTACTATTTAACATGAGTTTAAATGTGATTGGCTAATTCTGAACACAACCACATCCCCAATTATAAGAGGGTGTTCACACTTATGCAACCACATTATTGTAGTTTTGTTATGGTTATTGCTCCCCTCTAAATTATTTCAGTTTGTGTTTTAATATAATTGTACAGATTATGGGTCACATTCAAGGTGGAAAAAGTTCTGAAATTATTAATCTTGGACTGATTTTGTAGCATAACAAAAACCTGGCATTTGGGTGTGTAGACTTTTTATATCCACTGTATATGTTTCTTCAGATATTTTGTTTATATCATGCTTGCTGTAGTGTCCTAAAAAGTCTTGAAAGATTGCTGTTTAACATCATTTATTTTTATTAAGCATTAAAAGGTATCACATCTGCAAAACTGCTATTTTGTTTCTCTTATTGAGAGCAGTCAAACTTTTTTCAACTGGCTAACACGGTGCAAAAACCCTTTTTGTTTACTTTTTGCCCTGGTCTGTTTCTGGATTCTTCTGATTTCGATTTTGCACTGTGTTTTGCATTCTAATTGTCTAACCATACGTGCTTGCTCCTTGATACTGCACTGTCCAGTGGGCGACTTGTCCTTATTATGAAGTCTAGCACTGTAGTGCAATGTTTCTGAACATTTCTAAGCCAAGTATGTCCTATTCAAAAATATTTCAGCCAAGTACCCGAGAGACTACAACCTGTCATAATTGTGAACACAATTGCTCAACCTAATAAACTTCTGCGTTTTTTAAAGCTGTGGTCCTTCAATTGGTAACTGAAGCCATTACCTTGATTTCTGTTTAATGTCTTGGGTGGTGGAGTCATGGCGCCATCTTACTACACATAGCTTAGCTACATCAAGTGGTTTGGGGTATAAAGAATGGACAATAAATTTTGGATATGGAAAAGAACAACATACATATGTTGTACAGTTTGAAGGACTTCTTGACAAACTTTTTAGATGTCAACTTGTCCTATAACAGTGGGGTACTTGGTTAAGAAAGACATCACACTGTTTCCACTGCTGTGCCAGCCACAGTGCCCAGAGTCAACCTGCAACATGGCACCTAAAACAGGGCCAGCCTGCAACCGGACACAAAAAACAGTCAACCAGAAACAATACACCTATAACACAGCCGGTCTGAAAATGTAGCATTATCATAAAACCAGCCTACAACAATACCATGGCAGCCACAGTCTGCAAAAGTTCCCCCATAATAGAGGCAGTCTGTATCAATGCCCCGGACATCCAGCAAGAGTATCCCCATAAAATAACCAGTTTGCACCATTGCCCTGATAACAGAAGCATTCTGCAACAGTTAAGGAGAGAGAAAAAAGTCAGTGACAGAAGCACAACAAGTACAGGCACTACAAGTACCACATAGTCCTGTGTTGCTTACCCCATGATGTTCATGTACCACAGGCTAAGAAATTTACAGACTTCAACTTTCTTCTTGTACTGCCTTGGACTACAAAGATTATGGTGAAGTCTATTGTGAAAACTTTATAGCTGGAATTATTATGCACAATTTCAACAGTAAAATAAAACAGGTACAAAAGAAAAAAAGTGTTGCACACATCTACAAATGTGGGGAAGATCCTCATCCCACAAGGGGTCACAAATGGTTTTGTACAGATTTATGTTTGTGTTAACATTTTCTTTTTCATAGTTTCAAGCTTGGAGTTAGACCAATGCTTATGTTATATATTATCTATATATTTCCATTTCTATGCTGCCACTTAGTGGCCAGGCAGAATTATTGTGTGTTATTATGTGCACAGGACCTGTGGTCACATGTTCTAAGCTACGCAAATTCTCTAGCCAGCAACAACTCACTGCTACTTGTAATTGTGGATTACCTTTTCTATTGCAGGTGCCAAGAGAACCGAACCTGGCACCATCTTTAATGTGTTATTAGTGCACAAACAGCATAGCAAGGGTGCAAATAGCGTAGTGACGGTGCGTGGCTCACACAGAAGTGGAGCTTTGATGATAAAAGGCATTTTTCCTGCCTATTAGGGCGCAGTGTGTGGGCAACGGGCTTAAGAGTAGCAGGAAGCTGTGGGTTCTGGCAAGCACCAGATGCAGAGAGACCCTGAAACCAGAGAGGGTCCACTGATGACCGGTGGAGGTACAGAGGAGGTTCCTCGCAAGCAGAGACTGTTGGGGTAGCCAGGTAAACTTGCCAGGGGCCTCCCCATGATAGTAATTTGCAAAAATGCCAGTGATAGAAAGTGCCTGGATTTAAAGTGAACATAGCCCTGCATCAGGGCAGCGTTGAAAGTGCTTTCCTAAAAGATAAAAGAAGTTGGTGAGCCACTATTGCCAATATGGCTGCCATTTGTATTTTGCATTGGAAGAGTTATAGAGACTGAGCCTCTCAATTGGTGAAGTGTTGCACCCTCTTGTAGTCGTTCTGCATACCACGAGCCTAGTACAGATCTGTTAATTGTTACTACTAATCAGTGAAAAGACTGATTGCACATCAAATGGGCCTCTGTCAACATTGCGACTAACCCTGCGGTCTTTGCCGGTACTCAGTCTTAAACACCTAAATATTTTACGCTTTGAAAATGATCGTATTCTTCTTTGGTCACAGCAAATAAACCATCAAGTCAAACAAATGAAGGCACAGTGATATTGTTTAATGCACGGCACAGCAATACGTAATTTGGTTAGATGTTTTTTGTCTTCTGCCGCTCTTATTTTATGCTTTGTAATTAACCCTGCACTCCGTTCCAAGATATTGCAATTAAAATTACGCGCCCGAGACAATTACACTTTGCAGCCTAGCTCCAGCTAAAGTACATGAAGCAAGATTGTCTGGCTAATAATACTGTCTGCCGTGTCACACTGTCTGACCTGGGAGAGAAGGTAGCAACAACGTCTTCCACCTCACTTAGCAGTTTACCATATATTAAAAAATAACATTACATTAACATAAAATTAATATCAACTGATTTTCTGTAAAACATAGACAAATGTTTATATATTGATTTTGCTTCAAAATACATGTGTATAAGATAGTATTAAACAATATTCTGTATAATAAGTCATAGTGGATTAGGGTCGGTTCACACCTGCGATAGGTGCCATAGATGTAGGTACAAAGTCCATACATCAGCGCAGGAATGATATACAATGCAGTTCTTTGTGATGCCTCACCTCTGCGCATGCGCTGGGAACACTTTCATATGTCCGTGCGCCTGCGCGGGCATCCACTTGGCATTCGGCATCTAAGTAATCAGCTGTTGACTAGGTATCCTTTCTGCGCATGCGCCCAAGACGCAATCTCATTGGCAATCATAGTGGTACCTTCATTGGTCCACCCGTGTGTCCATTACACAGTGAAGGGCGCGACCGTCTGCACCGCCCTTATTGGCTGGACTTCCATATGATTTGCATGTCTGGTCTACTTAAAACCAGGAAATCCGTGGCGCGCCGCCATTAGCCCCAGTACACCTGAGGACGCTACATATGTAGTAAAGCATGTCGGGGGGGCTCTTTTGAATTTTAAATTGTGCTCTGTTGCTGGACTTATCTCTTTATACAGTGTGATATAGCGCAGCGGTCTGCAGCCACTGGCGCTTCCTATACGGATTTATTAGTGCTCTGCAACACATACTAAAGAAGCAGAGATTCATAGTGTTACCTACCCAGCAACACGCATGGTCTATTTTAATCATTTATGTGATTTGTTATTTGCTTTCATAGCCTAAAAAAGATATCAATCATTTTCATGGTAGTTGGGAAATAAGGTTTTCTGCCGGTTGGCATCCATTTAGTATATAGGTTCACACTTGCGCTCACCATTCTGTTGCTGTGCTCCATCAGAGGAGCAGGACAAGGGAATAACCAGAAGCATTGGTTCCATAGCTGCCCGGACACCACCGGCGATGGTCAGAACCCATTGATTTTAATAGGTCTGGTTTCTGTCGGGTGTCCGTAGTTTTACTGGAAACAAAAGTGCAGCTAACTTAGCCTCCAACGCAGGTGTGAACCGGCCCCTTCTTAGCACACAACCTGAGACTTTCCTCAAGCTATATTCCAGTAAAAGTATATGTCATAGCCACATGACTTTGATTAATACTGGACTATGACCATCTCATGACAGTATTTGCAGTGTGCTAAGTAATCCAATAATATGTACACAACATTACATGACATTCTTTGCATCTAAAGTCACCATCTATTATGTTTTAACAAGCATACAATCATTAAACATGTTGTTTGAGATTCTAGAAACAGAGCCTCTTCTTTCCATGGGCTGTTTGGTAGTCTCTTTTTAGTGAAAGAGGTTGAGCTGCAATACCAAATACAGCCCACGAGAAGAGTGTTGCTGTTTCAGATTGTGCAGTAAGATCTTTAAAAATAATGGCAATTACTTGTCTCAGCATAAACATTGATGGCATATCACTAGGACATGCCATTAATGTCCGATCGGTTGGGGGCAATCACATTGTCCTCTGCAGATCACTAGAACAAAGCGGCAGCAGTGCTACAAAAGCGTGGTGCAACTTCATCCCCCGTTATATTCAGCTTTCTTGGAAGACCTTATTACCAGGCATTGAGTATAATGTCCCCTAAGAAAACCAACTGGCCCTGACAGGAGACTTAATGTCACAGCATTTTTCTAGCACCACTGTCTCATTCAAGCCATTGCAGGACTTACATTGGTCAGGCCACCATGATTGGACATTCATTTGTTTATGCTGAAACAACTGCTTCAAATCTTACAGTCTTTTTATCCAGATGGTATACTGGAAATAAGGTGCTTAGTCAAAACCCTAAAAACCAGCCACAGACCATTAGCACTCCTTAACAAAATATTACAGTAGGCACTATGCATTTTGGTAGGAAGCGTTCTCCTGGCAACCACCAATCCCAGATCTATCCATCAGATTGCCAGATAGTGAAATGAGATTCATCGCTGCAAGGACCACGTTTCCACTGCTCACCATTTAAAAAATAAAAGTGAGATGGACTGGAAAGGGACAGAGTTACCCGCAGTCCAACAAATGTACAACAACTTGTAAAATTGAGTATCTTCACTCAGGGCATTCTAGAATTTTACAACATAGTATTAATCTAATTACCCCTACCATAACATAGGAATAAGTGAGTAAACAGACTTTTAATAGGGACAGTCCCACTATTAGGCTGTTGAAATTCTTGTCTACACATGACCTTTATGTCCTTGGTGTATGCTGCTCTCTTTTCCTTATTCATTTTTGGAAATAAAGCCATGCAAGCAGTTTGGCATACATTGAGGCTGTATTGTTGAACATTGGGCAGTACGGTCTAATTGACATGATACCAAATGTTCTCTATTGGGAGAGCCGAACGTTTGCCAATAAGATAACTTGCAAAGTCATTGCGCTCAAAGCAGGGTCACAGATCATAAGAGGAAAAGTGTTCTACAAAGGAATCTCTGCTTACACTGCAGTTCTCAGATGGACAGAGATATTAAAGTGACAGTATAAAAATTCTGAACCGCTGTATTCCAGTATCAGAGCTTACAGTATGTTTTCCTTCTACTTATAAATTTGACTTCATTTTATGGTTGCAGTGGTGTAAAGTGGCTCAGCTTTCAATTATTTCTTATATTCTGGCTTATTTTAATTCAGTTTAATGAAAGTTGAATTTGATTTCTGACCCAGGACATGATCTGCAATCCCCAGTACATTACCAATGACTGAAAACACATTTCTTTTGACCCCCAATTACTACTACTTCCAGCCACGGATTGAAACTTCCAGACTATATACTTGTTAGAATCAAGTTTCAAGACATTCGGTACTAAGCCGTAGGATTTGCAGGAGCTCCTGTTCTTTGGGAAGTAGATTACACTGGGTTGTGGATGTACTATATACTCTATTTACAGTCCTTTACAATGTTTTTGTTAAATGTCGAAAAAAAAATGATGTCCGCATATGTTTTTAGAAACTTGTGTGACTCCCCGAACAATGGCTTCAGTTATAGGGTATGTGCACACGCTAGCTTCCTTTTACGTCTGAAAAGACAGACTATTTTCAGGAGAAAACAGCTGCCTCGTTTCAGACGTAAAAGCTCCTCCTCGTATTATGCGAGGCGTCTTTGACGTTCGTAAATCTTGAGCTGCTCTTCATTGACTTCAATGAAGAACGGCTCAAATTACGTTGCAAAGAAGTGTCCTGCACTTCTTTGCCGAGGCAGTCAATTTACGTGTCGTCGTTTGACAGCTGTCAAACGACGACGCGTAAATGACAGGTCGTCGGCACAGTACGTCGGCAAACCCATTCAAATGAATGGGCAGATGTTTGCCGACGTATTGTAGACCTATTTTCAGACGTAAAACGAGGCATAATACGCCTCGTTTACGTCTGAAAATAGGTCGTGTGAACCCAGCCTCACTGTTAAACATCAGTTCTGCAATTTGGCCCATTGATCCTTAAAGAACTACCTTGTTTATCCATGTGTTTTTTGTTCATTTTGGAGCAAACTAGCTTTCTACTTTTTTGATTTGCATACCTTTTTTATTAGTGTTTGACTTATAGTAAACTTATACACATTGGCACTTGCCACTGCAAATGAGGAAATGAGGAAATATTCCTGGGAGTTTTGTGATTTATATTTTGCTCTGCTTTTGAAAATATTTTTGTTGGACGACACTCAATGCGTTTTTAGTTTTTTTTCTGTATTTGTACAGTCAGCCTAATAGTGGATTGTAGAAACCCCTGGTTTGTAAACTATTCCAGTCTGATAAACATGAACAGTTCTTCTTTCTCATCAATCTATTTTTAATGGTAAATATCAGTCTTCATAGTTGAGGCTCCTGCTTGCTTCTTTTGCTGTTTGCTTATTTTTGTTAATAGGATAGGGCCGGCCATTTGTCATCCAATTGATTGATACTCTAAACTGAACTGACAATCTTTTTCCCATCAAAAACATTTAATACAAGATAATTTAGAGGAATACATTAAAAACTATGTATATACCTTTCTGTGGTATTTGTTTGACTGGCTTCATTTAATCTATTTTATGATTTAGCTAAAGATCTATACATATTATGATAAATGAGAAGTTTAGATTCATAAATATTCCAGCACCACTGTGTGTTTTGTCCTCAAGAAAAAAGTCATACAGGAGCAAGAATTAGTCCATTGGCTGTTTTAATATTTAGCATTAACGTGTAAGACAAAGAGGCAAAGTACTGTCAGTAGAGAAGTGAGCAGTTTATGCTATTCCTTTATATTTCCGCAGAGTAGCATGTCATTGAGTAAATAGGGGGGGATTCTACAGGCCTGGAATGCTATTATAACACTTATGTATAGGAGTAATTTCCAAATGTTAATGTAAAATCTTGGTGTTCTGGTTACCTTTTTTGTATTTTTAGCTTCATTTTACACATATAATGCTTTCAAATTCCTGTTACTGTGAAAATAAGAGTATATCATATGTTCTACCATTTTATGTATATAGCGCCTATGCAGACCTGCGTACACCATGGTTAATGTAGTTGTTGCTTTATGGTTACAGACTACAAACTTGTATGTATCTGGTTTTGCAAACATACTTTACTCCTCTTCCTCTGTCCACTGCTTCTTACTAACCAAATTCTGAACACTGTAGGGCTATCTGTTATAGTTATTCTTAAAAAAACATCTCTGAAGCGTTTTCTAAGCAGCATTTTCTCTATGTGGGAAAGGAAAGGGAGACAAGATGCGGGCCCACGGGAAAGAGCATTGAGAGAAGAGAGGGGAAGAATGAGTATGCTTCACAGGGAACATCCAGTGAGCTCTGAACTTGCAGCTTCAAGGGCAGGCATGTCAGAGAAGACAAATAGAAAAGCAGTGCATGAATTAAGACAACATTTACACAGACATATACCTATGGGGTTTTGTGGGAGTTTTTTTTTTATGAAA
Organism: Rhinoderma darwinii; assembly: GCF_050947455.1. Lineage (NCBI taxonomy): Eukaryota > Metazoa > Chordata > Amphibia > Anura > Rhinodermatidae > Rhinoderma > Rhinoderma darwinii. The sequence goes on from NC_134689.1 coordinate 344,804,855, forward strand.
AAGCTACGCCTACTCTTTAAAGTGGGGACCAAACATTATTAGCAGTATACTCATTGCAGTAATTGACTTTACTCGCTAATATATATTCTGGTCCCCTGTCGCGCTGATTTTGAGACTTTCATAGATTTTTATCGCGTTGCCGAAGGGACCAGAAGTCTAGTTGCACAGCCTTTTTTGATGATGATACGACTCTCCGGCACCGCTGTACTTTATGTTCAAGCAGTAAAAGTAGTACAGCGATTACATAGAGTAATGCGGGGCCGGTCACATGACGAAGAGTCGTGTCGTCATGAAAAGACTGTGCCACTAAACTTCTGATCCCCCGCCAGTGCTATAAAAATCTATGAAAATCTAGAATATTATAACTATGCTTAATATGTGTATGTATAAATACAAGAAAAACCTAAAGATGCTGTTTAAATGGTCCTCATTTGGGACCAATTTCTAACCTTGATTCAATATGACAAACCTCTCTATTCAATCAGTTCCTAACCGGACAAGTCCTCTGTCTAGAAGCTATTACTCTACCGTTTGTTTGTATGTTAGGATAGTGACGGGACAACTCACCCAAATTGGCAACCTACAGTGGATATCATCTTTTAGCCGATGGGGAAATACTAGCTTTTATAACACAACTACAGTAAGTCATCCCAGAATAGTAAGGCTTAGTTCACACGGAAACCGCGCCAAAAAACTTGTCAAAAACGGCCCAAAAATGCCTCCCATTGATTTCAATGGGAGGCGGAGGCGTCTTTTTCCCGCGAGCGGTAAAACCGCCTCGCGGGCAAAAGAAGCGACATGCCCTATCTTCGGGAGTTTACGCCTCTGACCTCCCATTGACTTCAATGGGAGACAGAGAAAGCGAATTTCGCGGCGTTTTATGCCCGCGGCGCTCAATGGCCGTGGGCGAAAAACGCAGCGAAAATCGGCGTGCAGACAGAGGAAAATCTGCCTCAAACTTCCAAATGGAATTTTGAGGCAGAAATTCTGCCTGCAAAAAACTCTGTGTGAACATAGCCTAACTGTTCTGTTAGTATTATTACGTATATAAGAGAACTGAGCGTGGTGAATTGGGGAAGATTTGATGTACATATATTTACACAACAAAAAAAGTGCTGATGCCATCAGTTCAGCACTGCTTCCTTTGAACTGATATACTTTATGAAGCGTGTCTGTATCCTTGAAAAATACATCTTTGGACTTATTCACATCTGACTAAACTCCCTTACTCTACAAAGTTAAGCGAGGCTAAAGCATTTACATTACAGAGGCTGTGTGCAGAGCAGGGCATGAGATAAGTGACGGATAGCTTCACATACATCTCAGTGAGGAGCGATGCAAAGAGCAATGGATCTTTCAGTGCAATCACAGCAGGGTGAGCATTTGCCAGAAACCATACATAATCCCCATCAAAATATCTCTGGTCCTATCTAGAAGGCATACTCTGGGAACAGACTTGAAAGAAGCTGTTATATATAGATATATATAGCACCAATATGAGAAAAACATTTTATAGTCATTTAATATGGGCATCTTACAAAGGTTTTTCCGTATGGGAGGATAATTCGTTCCGGTCGCTATCCATCCATGCCACCAGAAGATGACAGATCTTCAGGAGGAATCTATCAATGACATCATTCATCTCTCCCGCAAACTTCCATTAGTTTACATCAGTTGTTGGGGAAACTAGAAGGCATTTTATTTTTTACCTCTTCACTTTTCCTAGCACAAGCTGCCAAGAATCTTGTAAACAGATTTTGCCCTGAGTGGTTTAAGGAAATGAAAGCTGAACGTGGGCTAGCTTATTACAACTGGAGCGTGCCCAAATGCTAGAGAGTTTAGAAACTCACCGTCACTCCTGAAGTGAAATTTACATCTATAATAATTTAATTTCTAGGGAAATTGACTAATGGTCCACGTCTCAAGCACATAACCCAGGGCTCAGTCTTGGCTCCAAGCTACTGTGGTATTTTGTGATTGCTCTGCTGCTGTGATGGAACATTGTCCACAGGCTCCAGGCATCTGCCAAATCTGTGTGACAGCTTGTGGATGTACTCCAAATACAATGCATGTGGGATGCTCCGATCATACTAAATATATTTGATACCATCAAGCTTTTACTCGGTAGCCGCAACTGGCTTCATCAGGCTGTCATTCACTGACCTCGATTTTTTTTTCTATGAGGCATTGGTCATACAAGTACAACAAATTACTCTGCTACAAAATATTCCTTTCCTCTTCATCTTTTGATGATATTGAAAGGAATCATAATTACTTTGTTTTTCCAATGTGTTCTAGTCAAAAGAACAGGATGCAGCTGGAATAATTTTAGGTGATGTCAGTTGATGTTCTACAGACTAGTGCTGAAATATTGTACTTGTATATTATTGTTGTTCACACTTATATGATAAATAATGAAGACAATGCACCCATGCGAACCCTGGAAAAAGCTAAACCCAACAGATAGAAGACTTCCAGCGGTTGGATCCCCAATGATTGGTTATTGATCATCAGACAAAAACATAGGTTTTTAAAACCAGTTTTTATTAGAAACATATTTTTTCACTTTTTGCTGCTGTTTTTTTTTGTTTTGTTTTACTTTTTTATGTGACTATTCCGTTTTTCATACTGGACACTAAGGCAAACACAATAGGCTGACACTAACTGATTTGTAGCTCGCTTGTCAGCTTTGCTGTATAGACTGGAACAGGGTAAGCAGAATTATTTAATTGTCATTAGAGAGTGGGTGAGTTAATGATAGATTTATTGTACTGCAGAAGGCTTATAGTCAGGATAATAACACTTCAGTCCAAAACAAACCTGTTTCAGATCCATCACTCCCCAGTAAGGGTCCTTTTACAAAGGCAGATTTTCATCAAGTCGATGATCGCTCGTTTAGCTCCTTTTACATGGAGCAATCATCAGTACTATATGTGACCATTAGTGCGATTGTTCAGGCACATATAGTTTCAGTATTCTTGGCAGCACATCCCTGTTTACATAGGGATATGTGCTGCTGACAACTGATGATTTTTATGTCTGCATAGAAAATGTGGTCCGCCGACAAAAAAGCAAAAAATGCAAAAAAAAAAAAAGAGACATTTTTCAATTTCAAATTTTTTTTTTTTTTACAGAGCAAAGGCACAAAGACTCTAAACATTGGAGGGGACACTATTATGGGGCACTAGATAGGAGCAGGACCATTCCAGGCAAGTGAGAGATGGTGAGAGCCTTCTGCTTCTATCTAATACTGTTCTGCAAATAAAATCAAGATACTTTTGCTTGAATTTGGTTAAGGAGTCCAATTTCTCATGAAACCAATTGAATACAATATCGTGAAATGCTAGCAAAAAACATGGCAGGCCGCAACGCACATCACAACCAGTGGGTGGCTATACACAGACACATATAGCATAGACATCGCGTTACAGAGTATCGCAAAATCATGTTATTTTTATTTATTTTTTTAAAGCTGGTCATCTCGCGCCACACAACTCAGGATATAAGGGAACATCTTTATCAGAGTACACAAGAGCAGGAGAGCTCTTTGTTACATCCTGTTGAAAACTATGTATGTGCTAATAAAAAGCAGGACGGCCCTGGAGCTTAATTGAAAGTGAGATCAATGCGCACTGCACAGAACTCCAGATGTGCGCATAAATGTCCACTTAAGTAAGGGACCTGAAATATCCGTATCCAAGGACAACTGTAATAAATTTTGAAAATATATATTTTGCAATGTTAATATTTTCAGGTATAGAAACTATTTAAAGTGAAGTCTGTGGTGAGTCAAACCCTTTAATAATTTTAGACTGTGTTTATATGTGGCAGTTTTTAAGCGTTTTTATTGAGGTCATGCCACAGTTTTCAATTAAAATATAATAATTTTCTATTGTGCAGTGAAAAAGTATTTACCCCCTTCTCCAGGTGTCCACACTGAATAATTATTGATCTCAAACAATATTAGACACAGGGACTGTGAGTAAACACATAAGACACTTTGTAATTTTCACTCCATAATAGATTTAGATATTGCAACAATGCTATTTATAAGAAAAAAACGTAGCTTTTCCGCACTGACTAACACAGCTCTAACACATCGGGCACATTAGATTATAGGGAGGGCAAATGTAGAGGTCTCAACCAACCCCATTTCAAAAACTATTCAGAAAACTGAATATTATCAAGCTTTACAGTTTATTAATTTATAATCTAATATTTCTGACAAATTATTACGTATTACTTTTGTTCAAATTACTAGCAGTGGCCCTCAAGCAATGACAAGAATGTATCAGCGACTTAAAGTGACCTTACACATTAGTTGTATGATGGTCGAACCTGACGATTTCGGTGGGACCGGACAACCATCTAATGTGTATGGCGGCATCTCAACTTTGCCCCGACGGCAGGGCTGATTCTAGCTTTTCTGCTGCCTGAGGCGAAATTGGAAATGGCGCCACCCCTCCCTCCACAAAAAAAAAAAAAAATTGTAAGTAAGAAACAACTTGTAAAATGAAACAAAAAAATTAAAGCTGTGTGAACAAAAAAATACATTAGGGCCTGTTCACATCACCGTTCGCTTCCGTTCCGAGGTTCTGTCAGGTGAACCCCGCAACGGAAAGTGAAAGCACAGCTTCCGTTTCAGTCACCATTGATCTCAATGTTGATGGAAACATCGCTAATGGCTTCCGTTCATCACCATTCCGGCTGGTTTCCGGTTTTCCGACGGAATCAATAGCGGAGTCGACTACGGAACGGAACGGAATCGAACGGTGATGTGAACAGGCCCTTATTGAACATCATTGTTATAAACTGCAAGGTCTCATAATGCTACAGGCAATTGTGTAGTAAATATCCCTATATTGCCCCAGCTATAAATACTAGTAAAATGACCAGGGCAACGTGTATCCAAAATTCAAACACAAAAATGAAAGAACAATGTCAGTGTTCAAACTTATGTCAGGGTACCTTTAATGGCTCTTTACAGTCAGTATAGTAACGCACGCTGCACTTTACAGTCAGTATAGTAACACATGCGGCACTTTACAGTCAGTATAGTAACTCATGCTGCACTTTACATTCAGTATAGTAACGCCTGCTGCACTTTACAGTCAGTATAGTAACACATGCTGCACTTTACAGTCAGTATAGTAACGCATGCTGCACTTTACAGTCAGTATAGTAACACATGCGGCACTTTACAGTCAGTATAGTAACTCACGCTGCACCAGTGGCGTAACTACCGCGGTAGCAGCAGTAGCGGCTGCTACGGGGCCCGGGGCTTGAGGGGGCCCGTGCCGCCAGCCGACACGCCCTCCCAAATGCCCGGTGGCGCCGCTAGCAGCCGTTATGGCTGCTACAGGGGTAGCACCGCTACTGTGGGGCCCGCGCCGACGAGCCTTACACAGGCACTCTCATGCCTGTAGGTGTCGCTAGCACCGGAGGGGGCCCCGGTGCTAGCGGCAGCCAAATACATGTATTAGCACTGAATGGCCGGGCATGTTCCGTGCCTGACCATCCAGTGCCTTACAATGACACTGATTGGCTAGCGGCGCGATGACATCATCGCGCCGCTTCCATGCTTGGAAGGTGCTGATTGGCGGGGCAAGTCATTCTGCCCCGCCAATCAGCGTCATTGGAGGACGCTCGTTCAGCTCCTGCAGACATGCTCAGAAGAGAGCATGTCTGCATCGCCAGTGAACAGCGTGGGAACCGGAGAATGTGAGTATGTCAACTTTATATATTTTTTTCCTCATAAAAATGTGAATGGCATTATCTATAGTGGGGGGGGTCTATCTACAGGGGGGGTCGTCTTTATGTGGGCTATTATATATAGGGGGGTCTATATGTGGGGCAGTAGCTACAGGGGGGTCTATATGTGGGGGTGGGGGCCACTATATACAGGGGGGTCTATATGTGGGCCACTATATACAGGGGGGGGTCTATATGTGGGGCACTAGCTACAGGGGAGGTCTGTATGTGGGGATGTGGGCCACTATCTACAGGGGGGTCTATATGTGGGGCAGTATATGTGAGACACTATACAGGGGTGGGCTATATGTAGAGCACTATCTATAGGGGAGCTATTTTTTAGGGTACTTTCTATAGGGGTGGGCTATGTGTGGGACACTATATACAGGGGTGGGTTACCTGTGGGGCACTAGCAACAGGGTGGCTATATGTAGTGCGCAGTCTACAGGGGTGGGCTATATGTGGGACAATATCTACAGAGGTGGGCTATACGTGGAGCACTAACTATAGGGGAAGCTATATGTAGGGCAGCACGGTGGCTCAGTGGTTAGCACTATTGCCTTGCAGCTCTGGAGTCCATATGTGGGCACTATCTACAGGGGCTTCTATGTAGGTCACTATCTACAGGGGGCACTATCTACAGGGGGCACGGTGTGTGTGTGTGTGACAGTTATATTTAGAGGTGTTGAGAATTTTAACTTTGTTTACAGGTGCATAAATGTTTTAAAAGTGAGAAGCTGAAGACATCTAAACGGAAAACTGCAGAAATGGGTCATGGCCGGGAGAAATCCATCATAGATGTCTGAACCGGAGTGAGAAGAAAAGAACTAGAATCTGAGACGTCACCGGTGAGTCACTTAATGTAAATGTTTATTCTGCCTCTAATCAGTATTGTAGTCACTGTATGATCTGCAGCGAGATGATGGTGGTATGATTTTTTTTTGTGAAACCGCATCTCCCAGCATATCCTTATCATTGTTTCGGCCATGCTGGGAGCTGTAGTTTTACGCCGTACAAACCTATGCGCAGTGGCGTAACTACCGCTATAGCAGCCGTAGCGACTTCTACGGGGCCTGCAGCATGAGGGGGCCCGTGCCACCCGCCGGCACGGCCCCTCCCATGGCCGCAGGCTCCGCTAGCAGCCGCTATGGCTGCTACAGCGAGACGCCACTGAAGGGGTTGTTCCTACAAAAGACATGCATCCCCTAACCACAGGATAGGGATACATGTGGGATCGCTGGGACGCCCAGCGATGAGGAGAACGGGGGACCGAAAGTCCCCCCTAAGTTCTCCATGGCAAACCTCGGACTTCCGTAGTCTGTCTGCAGCTCCATGGAAATGACTTGCGCACCGGTCGTGCTTGTGCGCATGCGTGACCAGCGCTCCTTTCATTTTTATTGAACTGCGCAGACGCCAGAAGTCCGAGGTTAGTCATGGAGAACTTCGGGGAACTTTCGGTCTCCTTATCGCTGCCAGCGATCACACATGTATCCCCTATCCTGTGGATAGGGGATGCATGTCTTTTGTAGGACAAACTATAGGCCGCTTTTTTTTTTGGGGGGGGGCTGTATGGCGTAATCTACAGAGGGGGCTGTATGGCGTTATCTACAGAGGGGGCTGTATGGCGTTATCTACAGAGGGGGTCTGTATGGCGTTATCTACAGAGGGGGCTGTATGGCGTTATCTACAGGGGGCTGTGTATGGTGCTATCTATAGGGGGGCTTTGTGTGGTGGAATCTATAGGGAGGCACTATCTACAAGGGGGGGGGGGTTGTGTGATACCCAGCAGAGGGGGGGGGGGCCCAGTCAAAAGTTTGCTATGGGGCCCAGTCTTTCCTAGTTACGCCCCTGCGCTGCACTTTACAGTTAGTATAGTAAAGCCTGCTGCATTTTACAGTCAGTATAGTAACACATGCTGCTCTTTACAGTCAGTATAGTAACGCACGCTGCACTTTACAGTTAGTATAGTAAAGCCTGCTGCACTTTACAGTCAGTATAGTAACACACGCTGCACTTTACAGTCAGTATAGTAACGCATGCTGCTCTTTACAGTCAGTATAGTAACACATGCTGCTCTTTACAGTCAGTATAGTAACGCATGCGGCACTTTACAGTCAGTATAGTAACGCACGCTGCACTTTACAGCCAGTATAGTAACACATGCTGCTCTTTACAGTCAGTATAGTAACGCACGCTGCACTTTACAGTCAGTATAGTAACACATGCTGCACTTTACAGTCAGTATAGTAACGCACGCTGCACTTTACAGTCAGTATAGTAACACATGCTGCTCTTTACAGTCAGTATAGTAACACATGCTGCACTTTACAGTCAGTATAGTAACGCATGCTGCATTTTACAGTCAGTATAGTAACACATGCTGCTCTTTACAGTCAGTATAGTAACACATGCTGCACTTTACAGTCAGTATAGTAACGCATGCTGCACTTTACAGTCAGTATAGTAACGCACGCTGCACTTTACAGTCAGTATAGTAACGCATGCTGCACTTTACAGTCAGTATAGTAACACATGCTGCTCTTTACAGTCAGTATAGTAACACATGCTGCTCTTTACAGTCAGTATAGTAACACATGCTGCTCTTTACAGTCAGTATAGTAACGCACGCTGCACTTTACAGTCAGTATAGTAACACATGCTGCACTTTACAGTCAGTATAGTAACGCACGCGCCACTTTACAGTCAGTATAGTAACACATGCTGCACTTTACAGTCAGTATAGTAACGCATGCGGCACTTTACAGTCAGTATAGTAACGCACGCGCCACTTTACAGTCAGTATAGTAACACATGCTGCACTTTACAGTCAGTATAGTAACGCATGCGGCACTTTACAGTCAGTATAGTAACGCACGCTGCACTTTACAGTCAGTATAGTAACACATGCTGCTCTTTACAGTCAGTATAGTAACGCACGCTGCACTTTACAGTCAGTATAGTAACGCATGCTGCACTTTACAGTCAGTATAGTAACGCACGCTGCACTTTACAGTCAGTATAGTAACGCACGCGGCACTTTACAGTCAGTATAGTAACGAACGCTGCACTTTACAGTCAGTATAGTAACGAACGCTGCACTTTACAGTCAGTATAGTAACGCACACTGCACTTTACAGTCAGTATAGTAACGCACGCTGCACTTTACAGTCAGTATAGTAACGCACGCTGCACTTTACAGTCAGTATAGTAACGCATGCTGCTCTTTACAGTCATTATAGTAACACATGCTGCTCTTTACAGTCAGTATAGTAACGCATGCTGCACTTTACAGTCAGTATAGTAACACACGCGGCACTTTACAGTCAGTATAGTAACGCATGCTGCACTTTACAGTCAGTATAGTAACGCACTCTGCACTTTACAGTCAGTATAGTAACGCACGCTGCACTTTACAGTCAGTATAGTAACGCACGTGGCACTTTACAGTCAGTACATTAACGCACACGGCACTTTACAGTCAGTATAGTAACGCACGCGCCACTTTACAGTCAGTATAGTAACGCACGCTGCACTTTACAGTCAGTATAGCAACGCATGCTGCACTTTACAGTCAGTATAGTAACACACGCTGCACTTTACAGTCAGTATAGTAACGCACTCTGCACTTTACAGTCAGTATAGTAACACTTGCGGCACTTTACAGTCAGTATAGTAACGCACGCTGCACTTTACAGTCAGTATAGTAACACTTGCGGCTCTTTACAGTCAGTATAGTAACGCACGCTGCACTTTACAGTCAGTATAGTAACGCACGCGGCACTTTACAGTCAGTATAGTAACGAACGCTGCACTTTACAGTCAGTATAGTAACGAACGCTGCACTTTACAGTCAGTATAGTAACGCACACTGCACTTTACAGTCAGTATAGTAACGCACGCTGCACTTTACAGTCAGTATAGTAACGCACGCTGCACTTTACAGTCAGTATAGTAACGCATGCTGCTCTTTACAGTCATTATAGTAACACATGCTGCTCTTTACAGTCAGTATAGTAACGCATGCTGCACTTTACAGTCAGTATAGTAACGCACTCTGCACTTTACAGTCAGTATAGTAACGCACGCTGCACTTTACAGTCAGTATAGTAACGCACGTGGCACTTTACAGTCAGTACAGTAACGCACACGGCACTTTACAGTCAGTATAGTAACGCACGCGCCACTTTACAGTCAGTATAGTAACGCACGCTGCACTTTACAGTCAGTATAGTAACGCATGCTGCACTTTACAGTCAGTATAGTAACACACGCTGCACTTTACAGTCAGTATAGTAACGCACTCTGCACTTTACAGTCAGTATAGTAACACTTGCGGCACTTTATAGTCAGTATAGTAACGCACGCTGCACTTTACAGTCAGTATAGTAACACTTGCGGCTCTTTACAGTCAGTATAGTAACGCATGCTGCACTTTACAGTCAGTATAGTAACGCACGTGGCACTTTACAGTCAGTATAGTAACGCATGCTGCACTTTACAGTCAGTATAGTAACGCACGCTGCACTTTACAGTCTGTATAGTAACGCACGCTGCACTTTACAGGCAGTATAGTAACGCATGCTGCACTTTACAGTCAGTATAGTAACGCATTCTGCACTTTACAGTCAGTATAGTAACACATGCGGCACTTTACAGTCAGTATAGGAACACATGCGGCACTTTACAGTCAGTATAGTAACACATGCGGCACTTTACAGTCAGTATAGTAACACATGCGGCACTTTACAGTCAGTATAGTAACACATGCGGCACTTTACAGTCAGTATAGTAACACATGCGGCACTTTACAGTCAGTATAGTAACGCATGTTGAACTTTCTTTCTGTCCACGTCTGTTGGATCTGTACTACCAATCCGTAATATTTGTAAACCGAAACTGCACAGATCAGACTAGGAATGAATGTGATCATCGAGCAAGTAATATAATCTGAAAACTATTAACTGCATGTTCAGGTCTTAAAGAGGCTCTGTCACCAGATTTTGCAACCCCTATCTCCTATTGCAGCAGATCGGCGCTGCAATGTAGATAAGAGTAACGTTTTTTGTTTTTTTTTAAACGAGCATTTTTGGCCAAGTTATGACCATTTTTATATTTATGCAAATGAGGCTTTCTAAAGTACAACTGGGCGTGTTTAAAGTTAAAGTACAACTGGGCGTGTATTGTGTTCGTTACATCTGGGCGTTTTTACTTATTTTACTAGCTGGGCGTTGTGAATGGGAGTGTATGATGCTGACGAATCAGCATCATCCACTTCTCTTCACAACGCCCAGCTTCTGGCAGTTCACAGACACACAGCGTGTCCTCGCGAGATCACGCTGTGACGTCACTCACTTCCTGCCCCAGGTCCTGCATCGTGTCGGACGAGCGAGGACACATCGGCACCAGAGGCTACAGTTGATTCTGCAACAGCATCGGAGTTTGCAGGTAAGTCGATGTAGCTACTTACCTGCAAACGCCGATGCTGCTGCAGAATCAACTGTAGCCTCTGGTGCCGATGTGGCCGACACGATGCAGGACCTGGGGCAGGAAGTGAGTGACGTCACGGCATGATCTCGCGAGGACACGCTGTGTGTCTGTGAACTGCCAGAAGCTGGGCGTTGTGATGAGAAGTGGATGATGATGATTCGTCAGCATCATACACTCCCATTCCTAACGCCCAGCTAGTAAAAGAAGTAAAAATGCCCAGATGTAACACACATAATACACGCCCACTTATACTTTAACTTTAAACACGCCCAGTTGTACTTTAGAAAGCCTCATTTGCATAAATATAAAAATGGTCATAACTTGGCCAAAAATGCTCGTTTAAAAAAAAAAAAAAAAAAAAGGTTACTCGTATCTACATTGCAGCGCCGATCTGCTGCAATAGGAGATAGGGGTTGCAAAATCTGGTGACAGAGCCTCTTTAAAGGGGTTGTCCCAAGATGAAATGTTATCCCCTCTCTACAGGATAGGAGATAACATGCTGATCAGTGGGGGTCCCTCGTACCCCTGAGTTAATGACGCTGCAGGTCAAGCATACACCCTGCCGCTCCAGTTTCTCAGGGGTACAAGGGACCACCGTTCCAGTTATCAGTGGGGGTCCCAGTAGTTGGACCCCCACCGATCAGCATGTTATGTCCTGTCCTGTAGACAGAGGATAACATTTAATCTTGGAACAACCCCTTTAACTGCAAGGGGCAAAAATGTATATTTAGAAAAAAAGGCATATGGAACAGTAGCAAAGCAAAAAATAAACTGTGCACAACCTATAAATAAATATGTACCAGCAGTGTATATACCGCTCTTATCCATATATAGCAGCAGTGAATATACCGCAGATATAAATATATACCAGCAGTGAATGTTATCAGCCTCAGTCCGCCCTTCTCCTCCTCCTCTCATCCAATAACATGTGGAGGCTGAGGAGAGGTGCAGAGTTGCCATACTCACTAGTTAGACGCGCTCTCTGTATCATGGTCCGCAGGGGCGTGCGCTTCTCCGCTGCAAGCTCTGTTGTGAACTTGTGATATTCTGCACACAGGGGCGGATATAGGATTGAAATCTAGGGCAGGGGTGGAAAAAATACAAACTGTGAACAGACCATATTTTCCCCCCTCCTCCCCCTAACACCACCCCTATTGAACTCTGTCACCTGTTAATGGAAAAATCATCTGTCAGAAGTAAAAATGTTTCCCCGATGAGTACAAGAAAGCCCCACCTGGGAATTAGACTTTCCTGTACTCCACAATGGGGAAACATTTTTTCCCTCTGGCGGCTAACTTTTCAGTTGACAGGAAGCAGAGTTACATGAAGGGAAATTATTTTTCCTTGACCTCTAGTTTCTATTGTGGCGCAGGGGAGAAAAAATATAGGTTTTATATTTGTAATACTGCTAACTTTTATTTTTTTGCTATGTTCGGCTGGACCATTTAGACTAAGGGTATGTGCACACGTAGTGACCAAAAACGTCTGAAAATACGGAGCTGTTTTCAAGGGAAAACAGCCCCTGATTTTCAGACGTTTTTTGAGCAACTCGAGTTATTCGCTGTGTTTTCGCTGCGTTTTTTACGTCCGTTTTTGGAGCTGTTTTCATTGGAGTCTATGAGAAAACGGCTCCAAAAACGTCCAAAGAAGTGTCCTGCACTTCTTTTGACGAGGCAGTCATTTTACGCGTCGTCGTTTGACAGCTGTCAAACGACGACGAGTAAATCACAGGTCGTCGGCACAGTACGTCGGCAAACCCATTCAAATGAATGGCCAGATGTTTGCCGACGTATTGTAGCCCTATTTTCAGACGTAAAACGAGGCATAATACGCCTCGTTTACGCCTGAAAATAGGTCGTGTGAACCCAGCCCTAGTCATAGATTAGTTGGACTACTTCGATAATGTACGTTTACACATATATACACACATAGACGGACCCAAGGCATGTATACATATACAGACACATATACACACACACACACACACACACACACATACAGACAGACACAAGGCAAGTATACATATACCGACACATATATACACACACACACATACAGACACAAGGCATGTATACACATACCAACACATATATACACACATAGACGGACCCAAGGCATGTACACATATACAGACACATATACACACACACACACACACACACACACACACACACACACACACACACATACAGACAGACACAAGGCATGTATACATATACCGACACATATATACACACATAGACGGACCCAAGGCATGTATACATATACAGACACATATATATATATATATACACACACACATACAGACACACACACACACCATGTATACATATAGAGACACATATATATACACACACACACACACACACATAGACAGACAGTCAGACACAAGGCATGTATACATATACAGACACATATATATATATATATACACACACACACACACACACACACACACACACACACACACACACACAAAGCATGTATACATATAGAGACACATATATACACACACACATAGACAGACAGTCAGACACAAGGCATATATATATATATATATACACACACACACACACACACACACGCACACACACGAACTTACCATCTCTCCAGCTGCACAGGTTTCTTGCAGGTCGGACTGTGGGCGGAGCTTCCTCCTCGGCTCTGCACTTGCTTCCTCTGCTTCCTCAGTGTGTGTAACGAGGAGCAGAGAATATAGAGTCCAAAGCATGGCCTGCACAGTTGCGCCCCCTAGATGGTGGGAGGATGCAGCACCATGTCGCACACCTCTAAGGCTGCCCAATGCAGTCAGTCAGATGCCCCCCTCTTGTCAGTATGGTAGCAGCCCATCACTTTTAAATTAGTGAGGGCAGGAGGCTGAGCGCAGTAATTGGCACTCTGCCGCTCTAGTCTTTATCAACGACTCAGCCTCCTGTCCTCAACTCATTACTTACCAGCTGCTTTTCTTTTCTTCAGGAGAGAGCGTTCGGCCGCTCCTCCCGCAGTCCTCCAGGTTCCCTATGCTCCTCTCTCGCGGCGCGTGCAGCGTCACAGAGGGGGAGTGTACTAGCAGACGTGCGCCTATCGTGCTGCACGTCTGCTAGGTAAAGTATTCTCCCCTGCCTTCCCCACGCATCCCCCCTGCCCCTGCCACAATATGCCGCCCCCCGTTTTTAGATCGGTGGCGCCGCCTGAGGCCGCTGCCTCACCTCGCCTCATGGCAGATGCGGCCCTGCCCGACGGCAGCTGTTGGGTGAGAGAAGGATCGAGTTCTGGAATTTCAATGTGCCCGATCCATTTGTTTGTACGGAGATAAGCTGCTGCCAGAGCAGTCTGGCAGCGGCATTCTTCCTTCTCGCTATTGAAAACACATACACGCTCAGCCGAGCCAATCGTGCATATGTATGGGGGAGTTGTAAGGAATTGCTGTCGGCCGAACGATCATTTTGCCGGCAGCTATCTAAAGATTATGGCCAGACTAAGCCGCTCTCTGCCGCTGTTATTGACAGGGTGCCACCCACACCAGCACCGCCTGAACCTGCATTATTTTCTTCTGCACTGTGATCGAGTAAAGCAGGTTAGTTATATCATTTCGCACTGTGAATGACATTAGTGAGTTAGGAGTTAAAGCGAAATTCCGGTTGCAGGAAAAAAAGTTTTTCTGTGTAATGAAAAGTTATCTACAATGAAACCTCTCCAAAATACCAATTCTTTGAGAAGACCACACCTTTATCCAGACCAGATTTCTTGTGACAGATTTTCAGTTCCACCATATATTATGCATACTGCCAATCTTCTTTAAAAAAAAAAACACCCCCACAGAAAACCACTTTTCAATGCAATTTTTCATGGTCATCTCAAAGAGGTTTCACTGTAATTTTACAATATGCTTTCTGTATAAATTCTTGTGCTTCCAATAATTACGTAGGAACCTTTATTGTTTTCTCCCAGAAGATAAAAAAACAGTGCACGGTTATGTGACGATCACACAGGTGCATGACTTGTTACAGAGCTCTGACACGGTAATGTGACTGTAGTTAGTCCTGCACCTGTATGATCAATACATGACCAGGACAGATTTTTATCCACTGGAAGTAAATAATTATATTTCTATTCAATTACAGCAAGCAAGCAAAAATTATGATTCATTGATAGAGAAAGTATATTGAAGAATTGAATGGGAACATATTTTCTGTTTTTTATCCTACAAAAAATGGGGAGAGACCCCCTACCCAATATTTTACCCAGTAGCCTCCTGGAACATTAGTCTGGCCCAGCATAAGCGTAAAGTAGTCACCACAAAATTACTATAAGAAAACTATGCCAAAAATGAAACATTTTAGAATTATATTTATCTGGAAATGGTTGCATCTGGAAAGGCTCTGAACTACACTTAGCCATAAGCATAAGCTTGAGCTTTCAATTGGAAAAAATTCTGAATCTTCCCAGGAGTAGTCAGCCTTTCAATATTATTCCAAGGGTCCAGTCAGAACTTGTTATTAGGTTAGAAAATATTCCATTAGAAGAGAGAAAGAGAAGGCAAGAGTGCGAGAGAGTGAAAGAGAGAGGCGTCAATCCATGTGAACACAGGAAACCATAAAGTCAAGAAAACTGTAGACAAAGTAAATGACAGAATCTGTTAATATTCCCGCGAGAGCGGCTCACATAGAATAGGGATTATATTGGCAAGATACATAGCTAGAGTATACTCTACAAGTTTAACTCATGATGATAATTAGGGTATGTTCACACAGCCTATTTTCAGACGTAATTTGGGCATTTTACGCCTCTAATTACGTCTGAAAAGACAGCTCCATTACGCCTGCAAACATCTGCCCATTGCTTGCAATGGGTCTTACGATGTTCTGTTCAGACGAGGTGTCATTTTACGCGTCGCTGTCAAAAGACGGCGAATAAAAATACACCCGTGTCAAAGAAGTGCATGTCACTTCTTGGGACGTTTTTGGAGCCGTTTTTCATTGACTCCATTGAAAAACAGCTTCAATAACGTCCGTAAAAGATGCCGCGAAAAACGCGAGTACTTGCAAAAACGTCTGAAATTCAGGAGCTGTTTTCACCTGAAAACAGCTCCGTAATTTCAGACGTATTTTGCGTTTGCGTGTGAACATACGCTCATAATTCAAGAAGGTATTCGGTACATAGAAGGTTTTTTATTTTTTTTATTCTCTAGAACGTTCAAGATTTAAGTACAGATCAATAAAAAACAGTCTTACGTAATTAAAAAAGACAAGACTCTTAGCTCTTAACTCTTCCTGTGATGTTTCCTTTTAGCGCACATTGTTATGAAAAAAATAAAAAAAATATTCTAATGGTTAGAAGAATTTTATTTGTATTTTAGGTTCTTTTCTAGTATATGTTTCTATTAAATATTTGGTTCAAATTCCTTCAGTGAGAAATCAATAAAACTCATCAGGTGATTTATTGAAAAAATATATTGTAAACTATTAGAAAAACATAGAAAAGTTGCAGATAAAGTTAGAAACAGATCTTCCAAGAAGTCATATAACCAAATATCAATAGTTGGCATATCATAGGGTAGATCATTAATATTTAATGTAATAAAATCCCTTTAAATTACCCTGGACCTGACTGTTACTTGAAAATGTAGTATAGATTATGCAAGCTATTCCTAGATTAAAAAAACATTAGTTGCAAAATGTGAATGTGCTCCTAAAATCATCATTATGCTCCAGTTAAGCATTTTTAGAATTGATAAAGCTTATAAAACAAGGCAGGAAAGAGTTAATTTAGCAGAAAGTCGCTTTGCTTACATTTGCCAATCCCCGAACAAGCTAGCCGTCGTCAGGCTAACTGTTGAATGGACAATAAAATTAGCTAATTAATTCATTTTAACTGCCTGTATATTTTTATTGCACGATTCAGTGTGTAATTATGATAATATGCAGTTAGTGCTGTGTGTTTTTCCACAGCAGAAAGAAAATGGTATTCCTTGTTGCAGGAGATACATGGATGAATATATTGAGACTGGCTTCCTTCCCCGTCTCTTGAAATCTCTAGCAAGATTGATGTCCTAGATTTTTTCATTCTATTTTTGTATGGGATTCAGCTAACATATTGAATGCATAAATACTTTTGAATTCCTAAGACAAATAGTGGTGACATAAGGAGAAAGGTAAGCACTAGGAGTTATGTATGAGTCTTTTGACTCTGATATGAAAGCTTTACAGTATGCTTAAAGACTAAGCTCACCTTTGGACACCATTTTATCGCGTTGATATAGAATTAATCTACATAATAAGAAAAATTACTTTGTGTTGTATTATTTGTCTTGTACTGATCCTGAGCTACAGCTTGTTTTATAGTCCAGAGTGTATTTATAATTCTAGAGACTTCAGAGCTGAAATCACCCAGCATACCTTGCTAAAATAATCAACAAGTCCTGAACAAAGGTGTAACTAAAAACTCATGAGCCTTAAAAAGTAAGTACACTTTCATCAAACTTTTGATATGTCAGAGACATATCAAAAGTTTGGGTCAGTGGAGGTCCGGGTGCTGAGACTCCACCATTGCTGAAATGAAGGTACAGAAGCGATCAGCTGACCGCTTTGCTTCTTCAGCTGAAAAGTGCCCTCAACTTTCACACGTAATATAAAGTATTATTCTTCTCACATGGGGTAGACAGTCCTTTTGGGCCCCCTAAAATTCTATCCCCCGAGTGCAACTGCAACCTCCACACACCCTAATACTTATGCTCCTGGTCTTTCAACATGTGTGTAACACATTAACCTCTCCACATGTATTGAACGTCTGCAAGTCTTGACCAATCAGAGAGCGGGATGCTGCATATAAAATTCGGCCTGCTCGCATTGCCTGTTATACTGGTTAATACCTTGCAACGTGCTACATCTGCCCATTGTTATTTACCTGTTCTGACCTGGATTGATTGACTATGCATTTTGTTTATGAATCCTCTATATTTACCTTCTTTGTTTACTGACCTTGGCAAATTTTTACCTCATGAAAGTTTGTGCCCTCTGTCCTGCATTCTGGCTTCTGTACCCTTATATTCTGATCCCAGTTTTTTTTACCACGTGTTCGCTTCCTCCTTTGGTGTCTGTTTAATCTGTTTGATCATCTATTACGAGACCTTCCACTATTAGCTCCTCTGTGTTCTCACTATCCTGGTTCCTCTCTACATTATCTAAATAATAAATTGTCAGGTGACCAAATGCACTTAATTCTTGGGGCAGCAGAGTACCCGTCCCAGACCCTAACCAAAGTCACGGGTAAGGTGTGTCCCATAGGTGAATTGTGCAATCTGATTTAATTCTTTCTTTGGGTATCTTGCAATCAGGTTAATTACAAGAAGCATTATAGTAATCTGCATTGTAGAATTGTGCATATCGATAGGCTTGTTGACAGTTTCCAAAAACAATAAGCAGAATTTAGAATTTTGAATGCAGCTCAGGATCAGAACAAGATATAGAAAATAATGCCACGTTTTCTTATGAGAAAAAAAATACGAAAAAAATAAGTGGCTGGAAATAATATTTACTTGGATAAATTTATATTTTGAAATGACTTAATAGAAAATGTACTATAATTCTCCAATAACCCTGCATTCTTAAGGCTGATAAAGGGCTTTCTATACAATTATTGTTCTTCCTTGATAATAGGATTTTGATAAGTTATAACACTTACCCAGGCTTTTCCAACTTTTAACATATCACTTCTAATTGTCTCCTGAACTAAGATGTCAAGGTCTGTGGTAGATTCAGAGTCCAGTGGCTGAAAGAATCAGGCAGGTGAATGCTGAGTAGTCAAGTGAAAAAAGAGGTTCAGATTCAAAACACAGATAAGCGTCAACAAGTTGTAGCGTGAGACGGAGTTGTGGTCAGAAAACAATCCAAGCTCGGTAAACAAATAAGCAGTAACCGTTTGTAGAGAGGCAGCAATTTATTTACAAAAATACTGACTACACTGAATAATTAAAATTAGTAACATCACCTCCGTTTAAGGTATAAACAGACTGTGCACATTAGACCACGTGTATGTGTGTTGTATTCAGTATTGCTCACGGCTGCAGACCAGCGAGTCAAACAAATACCATATGTGGAGAGCAACGGAGGTTCATATTAGATTAAAAATTGTAGGTATAAGAGCCCCCCCGACATGTTTCGCTGTGCTAGACAGCGTCCTCAGGGGTTCAGGGGCTTAATAGAGAGGCAGCAATAAACTAGACTACAGGCAGGAGGCTCAACAGTCTGAGAGGAGGAAGTCAAAGTCAATATCCAGGTTTATTTAGGACGTGAAAAGGGTGAGAATAATTTAGGCAATTATTCAAGGAATATCAGGGGGTAAGAATTAAGAGAATCTAGACACTATATTCAGCAAAGGAGCTGTCCAGCATTTCAGGTGGCTCAATAAGAAGAGCTGCTGCCTTGGAAATAGGAGTTTCTGGGTTAGAATTTGGACATTTGGTGTGCCAGCAATCAGAGTTGGCCCACTTGGGGTCTAATTGACTCTCACTCAAGCATAGCTAAGCATAACATTTTGTTGGAGCCCCTTTCCCAATATGGTGTACAGTCATAACTGTAAAAATAACCATGCCATACCATACATTGCCTAGTTATACAGTGTGGTATAGAAGTGCCATCTATTGGATAAATAACACTTTCTGTTAACTACGTAGCAATGCTTTACATTGCTACCACCATCATACGTTACACAAATAATATACCGTACAGGGCCTAAGTAGTAATGCCTCACAATGCCTAAGTAAATATCACAATAATGCAACATGACCAAAAAATTGCTTCATACATAAATCTGATAACAGTGCTGTACAATGTCTAAATAATATTGCTATACATTTAACCCGTTAGTGACTGCCCATTAGTGTTTTTACGGCGGCCACTAACAGGCTTTATTTTGATGCAATAGCCTTTTTACGGCATTACATTAGAATAAATAAATAGAGCAGGGAGGTAGCTGAGAGCAGGGAGCAGCCCTGCTCTAACGGGCGAGATCGATATCAGTATCAATCTCGCTAGTTTAACTCCTCAGATGCGGCGCTCAATAGCGAGTGCCGCATATGAGTGGTTTTGTAGAGTGGAAGGGAGCTCCCTCTCTCACCCCAATGGCACCCTAAGTTTCTATGGCAGCCGGGGGGCCTAATAAAGGCCCCCAGGTCTGCCACTAGTTATTCATGCTAGGCCATGCCAGAGGCATGGCCTAGCAGATGCCTGTCCGTTTTACATGGACAGGCAAGTAATACACTGCAATACAAAAGTATTGCAAGGTATTATAAAAGCGATCGGATGATCGCATAGTGAAGTTCCCATAGTGGGACTAGTAAAGAAGTAAAAAAAGTTGAATAAAGTTAATGAAAAAAATTACGGGAAAAAAAACAGAAAACCCAACTTTTCCCCTTACAAAATGCTTTATTATTAAAAAAATTTACACATATTTCATATTGCCACATCCGTAACGAACCCAACTATAACGTTTTGACATTATTTAAACCGCACAGTGAATGCCGTAAAAAAATAAAATAAAAAACAATGCTGTTTTCTGTGAATACTGCCTTAAAAAAATGTGATAAAAAATGATCAAATAGTTGCATCTACTCCAAAATGGTACCAATAAAAACTACCAGTTGTCCTGCAACAAAAAAGCCCTCATACAACTGCATTGGCAGAAAAAATAAAAAAGTTATGGCTCTTGAAATAGGGAGACAAAAAACAAAATGTGTTTTTACTGTGAAAAAGTAGTAAAACATAGAAAATCTATATAAATGTGGTATTGTTGCAATAATAACAACCCACTGAAAAAAGTTATTGTGTTATTTATACCACAAGGTAAATGGCCTAAATTTAGGACGCTAAAAAGTGTGTCAAAATTGCTGTTTTTTTTCTATTCCCCCCAAATATTTTTTTATAAAAGTTAATCAATAAATTCTATGTACCGCAAAATGGTGCTATTAAAAAATACAACTTGTCCCGCAAAAAACAAGACCTTATACAGCTATGTTGATGCAAAGTTATAGCTCTTTGAATGAGACGATGGAAAAACGTAAAAAATTGCTTGGTCATTAAGGCCTAAAATAGGTTGGTCACTAAGGGGTTAATATTAAAATGCATGGTAGTCAATAGCATTAGGTACCAGACTGACACCATCTCTGGCCCCCCTAGTTAGCACAGATGCTTGATGCGCCACGTGCATTGGCACAGATTGACCACCTTTAAAGTATACCTCTGATTTCATAACAAAATAAAATAAATGTTAACATCTTTCTCTTCATTTAAAGACAAACAAAACCATGCTCATAAATAATGCGTAATTGACTTTTTTCCCCACAGAGTTTTGGCATTTTTTCTGTTAGAAAGCTATTTGTTCAAAATCTTCCCCAGCAAAATAGAAGGCATAGAAGGTGAGCACTTCATTATTCATACGTCTGCTCGGGAACTGTGCCTAGCACACAGCTGCCAATACTACCTAGCGTTCTCTCGTGAACGCGCTTGGCAACTGATCCAATGAGCTTTCAGTTTGCTGAGTTTCAGCCGTGGCCGCTGTGGTTTTACTATGCAGGCTTGCAGCGGGCACGCACACTTTAACATCGTGCCACCCAGGATGCAACTGTTCAACCTAGAATCCGCAGCCAGTGTCTGTACGAGCTGGCTACAGATTCCCCTAGTCATCGAGCACACTCTGTTCAACTAAGAACTGCATATACCTAAGGAGACACAAGCAAACAAGGGGCAAAAGCCAAAGATCGCTAGTATTTAGGTAAAGAAGATGTATTGAGAAGATACTTAGAATCATGAAAGGAAATAATTAATTTTGAATTTAATTTTAGAAATGACAGCACGTGCCAAACATCAAATTGTCACTTGCTACCTTGGCATTTCGCACGTGCGGCACTACTGCATTCTAATTATAATTTATGATAACACTAATACATAAAGACATATCATGGCATATCTGACTTATAGTAGGATCATATTGCTCTTTTTATATATCCTCCCTTTATTTTCCTTGACACCTTTTCTTTCAGGCTGAATGCTTAGTTTCCCAGTAATCATGTCTACAAAAAGGTCACACTTTTACGGGTTGTCAATATTAATATACTGACGTCTTGACTTGCAGCAGACGTACGTTACATGATGCCCATTCCTGTTAAAGTTTAGTGAAATTCATAATTCAACATTATGAACACCAGAAATCTTATTAAAGATGCTCCAGTAAGATACCTGCTCTCACAAGTTCTTTGATCCTCAAACTTGACAAACTTGACATTTGAATAAAAATATTGCTACAGCAAAGTTTTCAGATCTGTTCGCTGTCTGGTAAGATGAGATATTGCCATTCAGTGCGGTTATATTATTTGACTTGATCTACAAGGTAAAATGTATATGTGGCTCGAGGATACTGAAGGTCATATCAATGTTCTCCATCAACATAAGGTGTCAGCACCACTAGATGCTTAGCGTGGCAACCTGTTAATGTAGATTAATTCTGATGTGCACTGTTTACGGATAGTCTCCAGCTTTTGTTTCAGTCCTTATTGAGGCTCATTTTAACAATAATAGGATGGTGCAGAAGCCTGAGGGAAACTGTGCTCAATAAGCACTTATTTCAGTCAAAATGACTATGTTGCGGTGTAAACTGACATTTGGCAGATTCATTGTGTTCGAAGGCAATCACAAGGGGCATCGTCTGTCCAATCTAGAGCAGAAGCAAGAGTTCAAATGCTTTGCAGGAGGGGTAATACCATATTAACCCTATATATAGCATGCTATATATGGCGTGCCAGACTAGTTCCAAAGGGTCTTTCTTTTATGAACTCCTGACATATACACAATATTTATGTCGAATCAAAAGCAATAGGATTTGCAGGAACTTTACTTTCTTTATATTTTGTATTGCATTGCAAGGGAAAAAGTTCATCAAGTCACTTTTGAATTAGTTACGTTGATAAATAGAAAAATATAATGTCTCAAAAAGATATTCTTACGATATTGACTGTATGCTGAATCTGAATAGTGAAGCTTACTGCTCAAGCACGTGGCCATTGTAATGATCCTGTACCATAACGAGCAATCTGCAAGAAAAAAAAAATAATCTGGCCTACTTTATATATCGTATGCAGTTTTACAGGGCTATTCCCCACATGGTAGATTCTTATTCTATTGTTTTTTAGGGCTATAATAATTTCCAACAACAGCTTACAACCAAGAAGACATTATGATTTTTTTTTTAGGCCCAAAACAAACAATTGTATCATGTCCATAAATATAAAATGGCTCTGAGACCTACTGTTACTTACAAGTCGTATTGGGCAAATGATTACGAAAGATTTATCCCTTACCTTAGCAAAACCTGCTATGGCTAACTCACACCTTGTTTGGGCTCTACAGTACAGTTGTTGTATACACTGGGAAATTTTGTCCGACCTATGCATATAGACTACCATTAGCCAAATGTATGCAAATAGAGCCCACTTTGGCATACATTTGGCTAGTATATGTCGGTATGTCTTTGCCTTAACTGTATTGAAAAGTATAGTCCTCAAATCTTTTCAATACAACTTTACGCTTTATATTTTTTTACATACCACTTGGTAAACATTTTTTTTTCTAAGGATGTCAATAGAAGACAAACACCACTGTATAGGCAAACATATTTGAAATATGTCTTGGGCATATGTTCTGTGCAACTATTCTAAAAGTCCAGACAAACATAATGCCCAAACGCAGTATGAACCTGCCATGGGGGTCTAGTCACACAGTGAGGTCAAATCTCGTTATTTTTGCTGCGATTTTGCAGAAACTTTGTCTAGAAACTCAACTTGACCGTAACATTTGAATAGATCCTTACTAAGAGGAATTCTACTACATTTGTGTAAGAGGAAATTGCAAGAAAATCACAATTAAAACCAATTCAATGGGTTTTAGTCAGCTGGCTTAGATGGCACATATTAAATTATTAATATCATATAATGGGAAATTCAGGACAAGTGGTAAGCTGGTTGGTAAAAGAATAAAGAAAATAAATAAAATAAAATACAAATGTAAAGTAATATGTGTATTTTCTAGGTTAAAGGAATACCGTTGTCCTCATCTGTACACAAAGTACCTTACATGAAAGAGTGGTTTGTGTTTTGTACTAAGGTTCCAACGTTAAGATATAATCATTCATCTTGCAATGCAGCCCTTTATGACAAAAAAGTTTTAAAACAGATGGGTCTCAGGAGATTG
Source organism: Rhinoderma darwinii (assembly GCF_050947455.1). NCBI lineage: Eukaryota > Metazoa > Chordata > Amphibia > Anura > Rhinodermatidae > Rhinoderma > Rhinoderma darwinii. Next base: position 344,829,334 of record NC_134689.1, read on the forward strand.
ACCAGAGAAAAAAAAATTGTATTGTTCATTCCGCTATATCTGGGTAAATGTCGAATTATTTCCTCTTGTGCACCTGTGTCTTTCTTTATTCCGAAGTCCTACCCCTCCCAACCAACTCTTATACCCTGGAGCAAATGTAACACAAACATCACAAAGCAAAATCATCCAGGCTATGTTGCTTAGTGGAGCCTTTTGTCCAGTTCACTAAACATTAGAAAAGACCCCATGGGCAAAGCAAACACAACAAAGAGGCTAAAAGGGCAATAATAAAAAGTAGACCAGATAGTCTATTTGTTTATTCATTTAGCATCTGCTATGAATTTTGTTTTTCTCGGCTGTGTGGGCTCTCTTTAGAGAAATAGGGATTTTGGAACATCTAAGCACCCAGGCGTGATGTACTTCTGTGTGTGCTCTGACTCAAGTGGCTTTTCAAGTGGAACTGGGATAGTTAATAAGAGTGGAGAGAGTGGGCAAACTAAAATAAGAAAGAGATGTAGAGTGGGGGAAATAAATTAAAGTGGATGGAACAGATGGAGATTGCAAGAGTTTACAGAGAAGTGGACAAAAGATTGGAAAAGGAAGATACATTTGATGGGAAAATATAAAAAAAACAAGTGCATGTAGGTTGAGTTGTGTAATACTAAAGGATTAGTAGACTATAAAAGCTCTGGGTACCTTAAATTTGTTTGATGGAATACAATGGACTGAAATAATTGAAGCAGTATTCATTATGCTTCTATGCAATAAACAGAACACACTGTACTTTTTTCCTGTCAGTTGTTCAGTTGGGTTTTTAGATGAACGTCAAAACAATGAGAAAAAAAAATCCGGACTACTGCACATAAACAATGCATAGAGATTTATGGCCAAAAGTATGTGGACACCCCCCTTAATTATTTAATTCAGGTATTTCAGTCATACCCAATACACAAACACAGCCATCCAATCTCTATAGAAATACATTGCTAGTAGTATGGGTCATACTGAAGAGCTTAGTGACTTTAAACGTGGCACTATCATAGGATGCCACTTTGAAACAAGTCAGTTCATGAAATTTTTGATCTACTAGATCTGCCCTCTTCAACTACACGCAGTGGCATAGCTATAGGAGTCGCAGCGGTCGCAGTTGCGACCAAGCCCCAGAGCCTGGGGGGCCCAGGGGCCCCCGTTGCCATACAGCATGCTTCTTAAATAAATCTTCTGTCCTGTGAAGGCGGCACTTTCTGGTTACGGTCACATGATCCGTCTTCCAGCCAGTGCAGTGGAAGAGTCGGTGCGGAGGACTCCAGGTAAGCTGCAGAGTCTGTAATGTAATGTATTGTGGATTGTGTTGTAATCTATTGTAATGTAATGTATTGTGTTGTGTTGCCTTGTAATGTATTGTGTTGTATTGTGCTGTTTGCGGTGGAGAGGGGGGGGCATTAAATTACAGCCCGCCCCTCCTCTCTTCACCGCAAACTGCACAATACAACACAATACATTACACACTGTGGTTGGGATGCACAATGCATCGAAACTTCGATACTGTTTCGATACTTTGCATCCCCAAACGGTTCGATACCGTTATTTCATGTGTTTCAATACTTAGCTTGTGCGGCCGCACAGCTCAGTATAGTAACATATGACTGTATGAGAGCGGGGCTGCGACTGTGTAATACAGTCACTGCCCCGCTCCTGGGACCTGATAAGTGCGCGTGGTCAAGATGATGCAATGCGGCCGGCGCTGCACTAATGATCTGCGGCACTGAAGACAGAACATGGCGGGAGCACTGAAAAACACCCCCATGTTCTGTCTTCAGTGCCTGAACCGCCGCTCATTACTGCAGCGCCGGCCGCATCCACTCATGCTGAGTGCGCGCGCACTTCCTGTCAGGAGCGGGGCAATGACTGTATTAGCGCTGAGATCAGTGAAACCTCTCATCTCCGCCGCTATTCTCCTTAATGCTGCAATCAAAGCTGACTGCAGCATTCAGGGGAAAATGAGAAGGGGGGGGTGCCACTGGATTGCATCACAGGAATCCCTGTGACGCGATTGAGGGACAACCATATATGGGCAGACAGCCCAGGGTTCATTGAAGGACCCCAGGGCTGTCCTACCATATTTCCTGTTAGGGCATACTGAGGTATGTCCTAACAACTGCCTGTGTACTGTCAGTACACAGGCTAATGTACTGGGATATAGATATATACCAGTACATTAAAGTTTAAAAATAAAGTAAAAACAAAGTAATGTTAAATTAAAAAAGTACATATACACCTTTTTTGCAATAAACATTAAAATAAGTCTCAACAATCATAACCTGCACAACAATTTTTTTGCATCTTTTATGATGTGTACTCTGTAAAAAAATAAAATAAAAACTGCTCTCTATCACTTATTGTGGGGCACGAGGTGCGATGATGAATTTAACCTCCATGTACCTCACATAATTAACCCCATCATGTACCTTACGCATTAACCCATTATGACTTAGAAACATGATGGGTTTAATTGCTATTAATGTGAGGCACATTTAAAATTCATCACACCTCGTGCCTCACATTAGAAAACAAAAGAACTTTTTTTTTTATTACTGTTGGCAAAGTATCGTTTTGGTATTGAAATCGCAATACTAAACGAAGTATCGGTATTGAAGTCCAAATTTTGGTATCGTGACATCCCTACACTGTGGGTCACGTCCCCCTGGGGGTTCGTGTGAAAACCTCCAGAGGGTCGCGAGTCACTTACCGAGGTCCCGGTTCCATTCAATCCTGGAGCAAGGAGCTGACATCCCCTTCATCCAGCATTCCCTGTGCCCTGAGCGGCTCGACGCAGACTGGCGGGATGTAGCGACATCATCGCGCCTGCCTGCGCTGAGTCCCTCATAGCACACACCGGAGGAGGCGAAGGATCCTCCACCCGAGGTGGGAACAGGGATAGGTAAGTAGTTATGCTATTTTTCTATTATGCACATATGGGGGCATTATGCAGTATGGGGGCTGATATTGCCAGGTGGGGGCATTATACTGCATGGGGCTGATATGGCATGGGGGCTGATAAGATGGGGGCATTATACGGCATGGGGGCTGATATGGGGGAATTATACTGTATGGGGGGCTGATATGGGGAGCATTATGCGGTATGAGGCTGTTATGGGGGGGATTATACGTTATGGGGCATTATACTGTGTGAGGGCATTATACTATGGGGGCTGTTGGGCAAGGCGTCTGGGCATAGGCACGTGCAGGGGTCTGATGATAATGGTGGTGTTGGGGAGTGGTAGGGGGGCCCAAGCTGAATTCTTGCACCCGGGCCCATGAGCCTTTAGCTATGCCCCTGACTACAAGTGTTCTAATTATGAAGTATAAATATCTAGGAGTAACAACAGCTCAGCCACAAAGTGGTAGATAATGCAAACTCAGAGTGGGGCTGCCGAGTGATGAAGCGTGTGACACTTAAAAATCACCTATACTTTCTTACATTCTTACTCACTGTAGAGTTCTAAACTGCCTCTGGAAGCGGCATCAGCACAAGAACTTCATAAACGGGAAATTCATAAAATGGGTTTCCATGGTCGAGTAGCTGCACACAAGCCTAAGATCACCATGCACAATGCTGAAGCGCCCGCTGGAGTGATGTAAAGCCCACGACCACTGGACTTTGGAGCAGTGGAATAGTGACCTCTACAATGATGAAGCCCATCTTACTATCTGGCAGTCTGATGGTTGAATCTGGGTTTGTTGAATGCCAGGAGAATGGTACCTACTGGAATGCATAGTGTCTATTGTAATATCTGTAATATTTGGTGAAGCAGGGCAGGGATAATAGTCTGGGTCTGTTTTTCAGGGTCTGGTCTAGGCTCCTTATTTCCAGTGATTAATTAGAACCTATAATACCTTCAGGCATAAAAACATATACAACCAAAAAACAAAAGGGACATAGCACCCAATATTTATACCTATGAATGTATAACTGACACGTATCTTCATAAAATATAAAAATCTTTATTGGTACATAATGAATAACGATACGTGATAACAGAAATATTGACAATGGTAAAATAAGTCAGATTCCAAGAACAGCATCAGAGTGGTATAGATGTAATAATACCTGAGGGTATACGGAGTAACCTATCTAGGGAAAATGATGCCAAATACACATAAACACCATGTGATAAGAAGGACATGTGCAGCTGTAAAAAACAGCATGAATACACAGCCCAAGCAAAAATAGTAACTATAGGTAAGTATATAAATGTATATACAGCCCTCAACAGAAAGCTATAAAATAAGAAAAAGGCATATCACCAAGAAGAATAAAGCATACCTATAGACATGGTGCAAGGAGATGGACATCAGCCTAGATATGGCACAGAAACAAGTACATTTATATACTTACCTATAGTTACTATTTTTGCTTGGGCTGTGTATTCATGCTGTTTTTTACAGCTGCACATGTCCTTCATATCACATGGTGTTTATGTGTATTTGGCATCATTTTCTCTAGATAGGTTAGGCCCCATGCACACGACCGTAAAAAACCTCCGATTTTGCGGACCGCAATTGTGGTCCGCAAAAACGGACCCATTCACTTTCATTGAACGCGGACACCTTTCCGTAGCACTAAGGAAGGGTGTCCGTGCCGTGGAAATTTTCCGGGAAACATGTCCGTTCTTTTGCATTTTGCGGGCCGTGCTCCCATACTTTGTGCGGGCACGGTCAAGTGCATGGGGCCTTACTCTGTATACCCTCAGGTATTATTACATCTATACCACATCTATGGTTGTTCTGCATTTAGTGGGGACTCCCTGTTTCTTCTGTTTTGAGGTTGTTTTTTAGGTTTAATAAAAACATATACAAGACATAATTAAATAATAATTATTTCCAGTGAAAAGTAACGTTAATGCTACAACATACAAAGACATTTTAGATAATTGTATGATTCCAATTTTATGATACCAGTTTTGGCAAAGCCATTTCCTGTTCCAGCATGACTGTGCCTCTGTGTACAAAAAAAGGTCCACAGATATGGTGTGATGAGTTTGGTGTGAAGAAACTTGAGTAGCTGCATAGAGCCCTGGCCTTAGCCCCATAAAACACCTTTGGGATGAATTGAAACAACGATTTTGACACAGACCTTCTCATCCAACCGCAGTGCCTGACCTCACAAATGATCTCGTGGCTGAATGGGCACAAATTCCCACAGACACACTCCAACATTTTCTCAGAAGAGTGGATGCTGTTATAGCCACAAAGGGCACCCAATTCTATATTAACGCATATGGCTTTGGAATGGGATACCCAGCAAGCTCATATAGGTGTGATGGTCAGGTATCCGCATATTTTCGGATATAAAGTGTATATTACAAGTCCTCATATTTTCTCTAAGGACTGGAAAAAAAGTCATAGTACAGTATACTTATTGCATATGGAAATCGTATTCTTTTAGAACTAAACAATTTGCTTATATGTGCGGTAGTGTTTGTCTGGACTCTTTTAGCACATAGATAGGTTTGAAAAAGTAATCTTAACACAGGCATTTAAGGATTCCCAAACTATCCCATACATATTTTTGTACTATGTAAAGTTGCTATTAATATCATCACAACTACTGTATAACACACACCTACAAAATTCTACAAGGAACCGAGTTTTTTTAGAAGGTACTGTGGAATCATAAATGTCAGTGGTGCAACAGAAAAACCTGACCGAGCAAGCTGACAAAAGGCTATTGCTAGAGTTGAGAGAATTTTGACAGGCAGTTGGTTAGCTGACCATGGACGGTATTGGACAGCCTGTTTGTTCACATAAAAATAGTTTTGGAAAACTATTTGTTCAGTTAAAAACCCAATGAACCTATCAGATTCTATTGTCCATTCAAGTAAGCCCATCACTCTTGTTCAGGTTGACAATTTGGTCTGCTAGCAGATTACATGATTATTTGAATGAGTGAATATTTTCCATTGGCCAGTAAATCCAGGAACAACTCAGGAACGAAACAAGAAAATAAAAACCAATAAAATATTAGACATCCATCAGGTGTTTGTTAGGTAACCACTAAAAAAACCTTATCCATTAGCAGAGCAATCCTGTTATAATTGCACTTTATGGCAGACTTTCATACTATCATATATTTGTCATTAAGATGCAAAAATTATTCCATAGACTCCATACAAATTTCTGTAAATATCTTGCATCCAAGATAGTGGGCAGATTTTTTTTTTTCCTGGGAATACGGTATGAAGATTGTTCCTTTCTCCAAATAGTTAAAGCTCCAGAGTAACTGGGGATAAGTAATGGTTATTGACGCTTGTGTCCCAGTCCCCTGATGATGATGCTGCTGAGACAGCGAAACATGTCGGGGGGCCCTAGAGGTGTTTCATTATTTATACCCTGTGCCAGTTGTAATGCTTAATACATTCTGGCAGGGCCGTATTTAGAGTTTGTTTTGCCCTAGGCACTTTTAGTGCTTACGCCCCCGATAACGCATCCTTTCCGCTGCAAAAATTGCAACATGTGCTAATTGTCACAAGTTTTACCTCCCATTGAATTCAATAGGGAAAACCAATGATTCCACAACATAAATTGACATGCCACGGATTAAAAAAAAAAAAAATGCAGGTCAATTTATGAACAATTTTTTTAGTGGCTTATTTAGGAAGCGTGTGGATGAGATTTGTTCAAATATCATCGACTCTACTGCTAATTATTACGCTGCAGATTTTTTGCAATGAAATCTGTTATCGACATACCCTAAAATAAATGCTCAGTGCTACTCCATTAACATTCCCTCCCCTGCCACATGAAAACTTGGGCCCATTTCCCCTATTATTGATCAGGTCACAGGTTATTATTTATTAGAAAAAAACACTCCTTCAGCGGTCCCCCTTCCCAACTGGAGCAAAAAAAACACCCCTCTGGTTATTTCAGTACATTGTCCTACTTTTAAAAGTAGGCCAATGAACGGAGGTAACCTGGGATCATGTGATGTAAACACACCAATGACAGCTTAGAGCTGTCATTGCTTAGTTTACTGTCACGGTTTACTGTCACAGACCCAGGAGGGTAAGTAAAATAATCGTTTTGCTTTTTTAGTCATTAGTGTTACTAATTTGTTTTTTTTTGTGTGTTTTTTTACAGATTTGGTTGTTGGACTACATCGGATTCGAGTACTACTTTGATGACGGCGTTTTTATTTTCAATAAAATATTTAACGAGGTTTGTGTGTTTTTTTTTTTATTTCTATAAAATATTTTTTCTGTGTAGGTGTTTTTTTAACTTCATAACTACTGCCTTAGTAATGGCAACTGTCTGAAAGACAGCGTCCATTGCTAAGGCGGGGCTTAGTGTTAGCCAGTGAAGAGGCTAACACTAATCCCCCCATTATTACCCCGGTACCCACCACCACCAGGGGTGCTATGAAGGGCCGGGTACAATCCAGTACCTGACGATCTGAAGTGATGGTTGGGTACTGGGGCGGATGCAGGTTGGTATTATTAGCCTGGGAAAGCCCAAAAACAATGGCCCTTTCCACCCTGGTAATGCTAGGCTGCGGCTGCTTTATTTTATCTAGCTGGTTATGAAAAGTTGTTCTTAAAATTATTTATTTAAAAAAACGACGTTGGGTCCCCCTAATTTTTCATAATCAGATAGATACAACATAGCAGCAGCAGCCTAGCATTACCAGGGTGGGAATGCCAAATGTTTTTGGGCTTTCCCGACCTAATAATACCAGCCTGCGGCCACCCAAATGCCGACCATCACTTCAAATGGTCAGGTACTGGATCGTACCTGGCTCTTCCTGGAATCCCTGGTGGCAGTGGGTAATGGGGTAATAATGAGGGGGTTAGTGTTAGCCTCTGCACCAGCTAACACTAAGCCCCACCTTAGTAATGGACGCTGTCTATCAGACAGCCACCCATACTTACATTTCTGGGTCTGTGACAGTTAACTAAGAAGTGACGGCTCTTAGCGGTCATAGGTTCATTTACATCACGTGGTCCCAGGTTACCTCAGTTCATTGGCATACTTTTAAAAAGTGATGTCAACTAACCAATGACAGCTTAGAGCTGTCACTGCCATAGTTTATTAAGCCTTGTAAGTTACACAGGATCACCCGAGATGTGTCAGAATTTGGTCGCATCTCGTGTGCCACTATAAACCTAGTGCGGGGACTCCTTCAGATACAAAGGAATCCCCGCACTAGGAGTTAATAGCGTCGACGGGGCTCAGCAATAAAGTTTCTGTTGATGGAGGCCTGGTCTTTTCTGATCAGGCCTGCTCTAGCGGAACGACGGCGGGCAGCATGATGACATCATTGCACCACCTGCGCCACAAGAAAGTGTTGAATGATGTGGAAGGGAACTAATGGTTCCCTTGCTCTACCTGCAATTTCAATTGTACCTGCTTCCTAAGGACGTGGATACAATTGAAGTCAGTACATTACATTTGGGCTGTCATGATACCAGAATTTAGACTTCGATACTGATACTTTGTGTAGTATTGCGATTCTCGATACCAAAATGATACTTTGCCAACAATAATAAAAAAGTTCTTCAATTTTCTGATGTGAGGCTTGTGGTGTGATGAATTTTGAACCTCCGTGTGCCTCACATTAATAGTAATTAACCCATCGTTTTTCTCAGTCATAATGGACAACATTGGGTTAATGTGTAAGGCACATGATGGGGTTAGTTACTATTAATGAGAGGCACATGGTGGCATAAAATTGATAACACCTCGTGCCTCACATTAATAAGTGAAAAAAAGACGTTTTGATTTAATTTTTTTATGCTGTACACGTCATAATTAACGCTATACATTTGTTATTACGGTCGCGACAATACAGAATGTATGTATATTTTATGTATTGAAGCTTTTATTTTATGCGTGTGTGTTTTTTTTTACAGCGTTTGTCTATTTCCGCCGTTGCCATATAGAATGAATGGAGCAGCAGTGCACATGAGCGACCTGCCGCTTGGTTCAATCGAGAAGTACAGGACCCCCATTCTTGTAAATGGTGGGGGTCACAGCTGTCGGACACCCACCGATCAGCAAGTTACCCCCTACCTTACAGATAGGGGGTAACTTGTAACCGGAATACCCCTTTAATGAACTGGCTTATATCTACATGCCAGTACATTAGACTGTGTACTGACAGTACACAGGCAGTTGTTGGGACATACCCAAGTATGCCCTAACAACAGGAAATATGTTCAGACAGCCCTGGAGTCCTTCAATCGACACTGGGCTGTCTGCACATATAGGGTATGTCCCTCAGTCGCGTCACATGGATTACCATCCCCCCACAAAATTTCCCATTGAATGCTGCGGTCAGGGGAATAGCAGTGGAGATGAGAGGTTTCTCTGATCTCTGCCGTTAGAGCGGGGCTACAGCTTTGTAATAAAGCCATTGCCCTGGTCCTGACAAGTGCGCGTGCACGCAGCATAAGGTGATGTGACCAGCAATGCACTAATGAGCAGTGGCGGAAGACAGAGAACATGGGGGTTTTTCAGTGCGCCCGCCATGTTCTGACTTCAGTGCAGCCGCTTATTAGTGCAGCGCCGGCCGCATCACCTCATGCTGACCGTGCGCACACACTTGTCAGGAGCGGGACAAGGGCTGTATTACACAGTTGCAGCCGTGCTCTCATACATTCATGTATAACAATACTAAGCAGTGTGGTCGCACAGCTTAGTATCGCAATACATTAATTGCAACCCAACACTACACTACACTACACTACACAAGTAGCAATACTTACCTGACCTGCTGCGTTGTCCTCCTTTCCCGTATTGCCGTTCACTCGCTCTACAGCGCTTCTTAGACTGAGGCTAAGACACGCCCACTGTTCTCGGATTGGCCACAGCTGATCTGGCCAATCCATAAACAGTGGGCGTGTCTTACAGAATGGTGAAGCGCACCCCCCCTGCCCTGTGAGATTTGTTTTAAAAAAATATGATCCTCTAGCCGCCCTGCTCTCTGCTGGATGCCCTAGGCACTGCTCCCCCAGTGCCTAGTGGTAAGTACAGCCCTGCATTGTGGAGTTGTAGTCTGGACTACTTTCTCCTTATCTGCTCTCAATTTATGAAATTTGCTACAATACATAAAATGACATAAAATAAAAACACCAGACCCTTGTTCAGGTTTTTATAACCACTTGAATATTGACCCACTCACAGTTATTGTCTTATTTTATTAATAATTTAATAAAAAGGTGATTTTAATGGACTTTTAACGAAAGGCTCGGCTACTAGTGGGGCTTTTAACCCTTTTAGTATTGTGTATGAATATCTCCAAATAGGTTTCCAGTTTAGGTAGGGAAAATAGAAAAATATAATATAGCTGTGTTTACTCTATTATTTGATATTTGTTTCTTCTGCATTGTGCTAATTTGTAAAAGGAATGTGAAATTGAAGACAAATAAAATGGGTAATGGTAGTATCAAAAAGTAAAGAGAGCAGCATTTTACTAATAATTATGGTAGATGTTCATGTAAATGAGAAAACTCAACAGTAGCAAATATTTAAGCAAGCCAACTCTGCATGCCGAATCACAGTTAATGAGGACAGGGCTAAAAGTAAAGTAAAATACGTAGATAAATGTTCAAATAATAGAGCTTGGAGACTTTTTCTGGGATCTTGGGCTTTGTGGCGTATAGAGAACAACTTCCTATATACACTGAGGTATCACTAAGGATATTCAGCCTGTTAATTCATCCCTCTGGAGGATTGGTGAAAACCTGTCAGACCAGGAACAGAGACAGGCGCACACAGTGGCATGGAACCGTTACCTGGCAACTAATGCTTAAGAGAAGAAGGTGGGAAATGCTGTCATATTCTAACTGGAGATTTATGTATTAACTGCCAGACTTTAGCCACATAAAAAGCAGATTTTCTTCACATTCTCCAACACTTAAGTGTTTGATGGTTTCAAACTGCTTTTCTATTTTCAGAGACTCATTTCATTCCTAAGTACTGAGCTGAGGATCAGGCCTATGTTTAGCACCATTATTGGAAACCACTGGTCAAAATGTCACGGAAAATAGCAGTAATATTAGACTTATATGCACAAGAGAGAAAGGGGAGGCAGGAAAGATTTAGGATTTACTTGGAGAGAAAGATATCATAGCTAGACCTACTGTAAGAGTTATTCGTCTTATCTAGTCTATTACGGCATGCAAAGGGAGCATAAGCAAAATTATGATTCTAGAATATTTTGGTTATACTAAAAAATAAATAAGTCAAATGTTTGAATTAGTTTTAGCTATATTACTTTAGGTAGTACCATATTGTTTCCAAAAGACAAAGAGAAATGAGCGGCTGCCATGTTATCTGCTTCATCAGTCCTTCTTTGTTCTTGGAAGAAGAACTGTGCAAATTGATTTCTCTGCATCATATATTGGTTGCATTTTACATCTTCTTAAGCCATTAGTACAGATAGGCAAATCTATTCGCCATCTTCAAATCAGGGAATATTTGCCCATTTATAGTTATAAACGCTAATGATCAGCAAACTGGGACATACCCCTGAAAAAGCCGTAATTGGCAAAATTATTCAGGTTTGATCCTGGAGCCTATATCGTTGTGTGAAATGACATACTATGACACAAGTGGTTATCTTTTAGTCAATAAATGTGCAATGATACTTTTCATATAGATTCCACCCAGTGTTTATTTTTCTTCTCTCTTTTTCTCTAAACTCCTCCATGACAGCAATGAAACTCATCTAAGAATATCAGGACTGAGGATCTGAAGCGTTCGGTTTGGTGTCTTCCATCATTTTACTGTTCCGAAATACGAGCAAGCATTGCCAACGCAGACACCAACATAGGAGCAAAGAAATGTGGTGGAGAACTCTGTTTTGGAAACGAGCATTGGAGTGGTGAGAGATACACTAAAAACATTTCTGCATTTATGACATCATATCTATCGTGTTTATCAAGCTCCAAACCTTTGTATACATCATACATATGGCTAAAATGTGTCAACATTAAGGGCATATTCAGACATGGCAGAATTGCTCTTGAATTCTGCTGCGGACAGTCCGCAGTGGAATTCTGCAGTAGATGTTTTTTCCATTGTTTTCTTTACCTATCTATATTGCACCTTGCTACAAATTCATCCAGCACAAGGGCTAAGGTATAGGAATCAACAATTTATTGTCTATCTAATTGTAGTTAAATAAACTGTCCCCCTCTTCATAATATTTAGAGATTCTCTAGTGACTGGTATAGTGCCAAGGGACTGGCGCAGGTCAAATGTGGTGCCTATTTTCAAAAAAGTCTCTAGGTCTTCCCCGGGTAATTATAGACCAGTAGCTTAACATCCATCGAGGGGAAAATGTTTGAGGGGCTATTGAGGGACTATATACAGGATTATGTGACAAAAATTGTATTATAAGTGACAGCCAGCACGGTTTTACTAAGGACAGAAGATGTCAAACTATCCTGATCTGTTTTTATGAAGAGGTGAGCAGAAGCTGTGGATATAGTGTTTTTGGACTTTGCAAAGGCATTTGACGCTGTCCCTCATAGACGTCTAATGGGTAAATTAAGGACTATAGGTTTAGATAGAATAGTTTGTAATTGGATTGAGAATTGGCTCAAGGACCGTATCCAGAGAGTTGTGGTCAATGATTCATACTCTGAATGGTCCCCGTTATAAGTGGTGCACCCCTGGGTTCCGTGCTGGGACCAATATTATTCAACTTATTTATTGTAACGTCTATGGCCATGGTCCGTCGTTCTGCCTTAAACATCGACGGCTGTGGCCATGGACATCTTACCTCTGTGCAGTGTCACCCTCCTCTGAGGTGCCGGCACCCCCTTCCGGACTTCGAGATCGTCTCCGGCGGGCGCGCGCGCCCGTGTGCGCACGGTCTTAAAGGGCCTGTGCGCGCATTTTGTAGGAAGTCTGCAATCTGGGCTATAAAAAAAAAGGCTCTTTCCCCTTGCTCTTTCCCAGAGCGTTGTTTGTTACCCATAGTTTGTCGTGCTAATGGTCTCCCAGTATCTTCCAGTTTCCCAGTGTACTTTGTTCCTGTATCCCGTACCCTGTTTCCATGCTACCCCGTTCTAGTGCTGTTGCCGTGCTGTGCTACAGTCCCGCTTGATTTGCTACGCCTCACCTGACGTCTTTCCGCTGCCTGGACGTGCCTGCCTCGCTACTGTCTACAATTGCCTCAGGTATCCTCGCTGAACTATTTGAACTCTGTACTTACCTGTTTGGCCAGCTGCCATCCCGCTACGCGGTACGGCCCAGTGGGTCCACACCCCGCATCGAGACATTTATTAATGATATAGAGGATGAGATTAATAACACTATTTCTATTTTTCTATGTTCCGTCTATGGAAAATGTTTGTAAATTGCAAGCTGATTTGAAAACACTAAGTGTTTGGGCATCCACTTGGCAAATTAATTTTAATGTAGATAAATATAAAAATATGTCTGGATACCAACAATCTGCATGCATCATATGTCCTAAGAGGAGCTATACTGGGGGAGTCTCTTGTTGAGAAGAATCTGGGTGTACTTGTAGGTCATAAACTAAATAACAGCATGAAATGTCAATCAGCTGCTTCAAAGGCGAGCAAGATATTGTTGTGTATTAAAAGAGGCATGGACTCGCGGGACAGGGATATAATATTACAACTTTACAAAGCATTAGTGAGGCCTCATCTAGAATATACAGTTCAGTTCTGGGCTCCAGTTCATAGAAAGGATGCCCTGGAGTTGGAAAAAATACAAATAAGAGCAACAAAGCTAATAAGGGGCATGGAGAATCTAAGTTATGAGGAAAGATTAAAATAATTAAACCTATTTAACCTTGAAAAGAGACGACTAAGGGGGGACATGATTAACTTATATAAATATATGAATGGCACAATCAAAAAATATGGTGAAATCCTGTTCCATGTAAAACCCCCTCAAAAAACAAGGGGGCGACAAGACTTCTTTACTGTGAGAACTGTGAATCTATGGACCAGCTAAAGAGCTGGTCACAGCAGGTACAGTAGATGGCTTTAAAAAAGTAATAGAACGAAAAAATATTAGCTTGTATGTGTAGAAATCTTTCCCTTCCCTTTTCCCATCCCTTGGTTAAACTTGATGGACATGTGTATTTTTTCAACCGTACTATGTAACCATGTAAACATAATGAATGAGATGACTATATGTATTTTTTCAACCATACTAACTACGTATCTAACGATATTGGGGTCTTTCTTCATAATGTTAGTTAAAACCATGACAATGCTTGTTTCTCCCCCCTACACCCTTATGTACAAATGAAAAATGCATTAAGGAGATTGTACAGGAGTAGAAGAAAGGGTCTTCTTTTTACACCCAAGCAACATCAGCCAAGCAACAGCAGAGGAGCTGTACATGTTCCATGGTTGCTTAAATCTGACGGTTTCTGCACTGTCCAGTAGCTCCACTGCTACATATCCCCCCTTTTATAAAGGCCGTAGATGAACACAGCACTCCATAAGGCTATATATTAGGCCATATGCACGTTACCAGAGGATGAATCAGTTCCCCAAAGAATACATAAGAACCAAAGGACGAAATAACGGCACCAGGACTTCCAGATAGATGAAAAAAGGGGTGGATTTATTTACCTCAAGTGAGCAGCGATGTTTCGGTTCGTCACAGAACCTTTCTTGTATATATATACGTATCATATAGAAATATATCCAATTCATGGATCAATAGATAAATTCATACATATCAATCTAACAATAATGATGATACATATATTCAAGGTATGAAGGATAGATGTATATGTATATATATATGTGTATATATATATATATATATATATATATATATATATATATATATATATATATACAGTCCAGATACAAATGAACACAGCACTCCAACATACCCATATATCAGGCCATGTGCTCATCACCAGGGGATGAATCAATTCCCCAACTTGAATAGAAAGCAACCATAGAACGCAGTAACGGCACCAGGACCTTATAGCTTGAGAAAGGTTCCTGTTGAACCAAAATGTTGCTTTCTTGAGGTGAATAAATCCACCCTGTTTTCATCTACTCTGAAGTCCCGGTGCCGTTACTGCGTTCTATGGTTTCTTTATATATATATATATATATATATATATATATATATATATATATATATATATATATATATATATAATCATATAGATATAAATATATAGTATATGTATATATAGGTCAGACTAAACAAGTATACATCAGGTAGTATTGGCCAATATCCAAACAGCTTAGGTAAATAAGAGCATATGGAGCAAGTTTTCTCGTAAAGTAGCTGCGAATGTAATCATAGGAAAAGCAATTCATTGCTAAACATCCCTCTCAGCCATGGATAAAGATGGTTTTACACAGGCAGTTATTTGCCCGTGTTTACCACCTTTTAACAAGTGCAGAGAATGATCAGTGGTATGGGAACAAATGATCGTTACTACGATCAATCATCCCCATACATTTGCATTTTGTCTGCAGCACCTCTCCCGTTTACATAGGGAGACGTGCTGCAGATAAGCGTCCATTTTAATGGCTGCATAAAAGATACGATCAGTCGATCGAGCATTTACCTGATCTTTGGCCCATGTAATAAATCCTTAATGCATGCAGCAGTTACAGCACAGACTTAACTTTCTGAGCAGAGGTACCAAAATTATACCCAGACCCACCACCAATTTGCCAATTCCGTTGGGCTGCTATATGATTTATACATGGTGAATCATTCCATTTAGCCTGAATACTTCATTGTGCAATATTCCGCATATGTCATTGTGCCTCAGCATCATCACTTTATAGATATTCTCTTATAGGGATCATTGTAACCTATAGACCTCATATTGCTATGAAACTTATGGAAACCACACTGTTAATAATAGACCACAATAGTACTCTTGGCTTACTTCAGTATCATAACCTTTCTTCGCTGTCCGTAACATTACTTTTCTCTCTTTTCTCATGAAGGTATTATTGTTAATCATAAAGACTTTGTTCCCTGAGAGAGAAAATTATTAGGTATAATTTAACTGCATTAAGGGCTAAATACCAAGTCACTTTAATAGCACTTGTTTTATATTTTCCTTTGGTTAAACGATTACAGCTCTGCTAATAAAAATATTGAATCTCTCAGGCTAGAGAAAATTTGGTAAAATTAATATAAGAAGGTATAAAGTGAGAAAATGTAGGAATATATAAGAAACCAAAGAAAAAAGGAAATAAAGGTATGAAATAAGGAATTATTCAAAGTCAAATAATAGAGGATAAATGTGCAAAGACCTTTCTAACAACAACCAATGATACCAAAAGCCACCATAATGTATGTACTCATGACGCACACTTCCAATGCAAAGTATTAAATGAGTTTTTATGTACAGTATAGTGATATAGCTTTGTTTAGCGTAATTTGAAGCTCCTGGGCCGCAAAGGCAAATTCTTTAACAGGACCCCACACTATCACACGTAATTTATAGGACAGGTCTACTCACATTGGGCAGAGGGGCCTTTTGGGCCCCCCAAGCTCCAGAGTCCGGGTGAAATGGCAACCTCTCTACTCCCTATAGCTACCCCCTGCTGTTTAGTATTATTGTTTCATGTTATGATGTCATTGTGCAATCTGTATAAATGCTATAGCGCTCATGCTTTTGTATATAAGGGTCAATATGCTATTCCAACCTCTGCACCTATTACTTTACCACTGTTTTGTAGTAGAAATATAGCAAACAACAGAAGAATGGCTTGAATGAGCAAGAGGACTATATAGAGGGAAAAGGGTTGTATCCCCTTCTGATGCTGATTGACACCACCTCACCCCTAACCACATAAGACAGGAGGACTTGATGCCTGATCCTTGGGCTAATTCCATACAACCTTGTTTGCTAATGTTGTAGGAGATCCTATGGAGAGGATCCATGCACAGGTTCTCAACACCCATTAAAATTAGGGATGAGACCAACATTGGCTGAGACAACTCTCTCCAGGGGCCTAATAGCAGCCGCATGGTCTCCCTATGGTAACGTATTGCCTTGAAATGAACACAATTCACTTGTTTAATTGTTTGATAACGGATTTGTTTGCTACAGTATGTAATATGTAAAGGCGGGGATTCAGAATTATTAAATTTGTAACAATATTATATCCTAATTTGTTATGTTGCCCTGTGAACATTCCTGAACATAGATTACCCAAATTGATTGCAATAAATATTGCAGGACTCTGATGTGTGGATGGGGTTAAGTGTTAGGTGCTGCATATAACATCATTATTTGTGTGCAGGGGACAAGTAGAGGAGGGAAACGCCTGTTTCTATCATAACCCATCTTGTATTTACGATGTCTCGCCACACTGTGCACTCTATGGTATCACAAGCCTATTAAATTTATTTACACAAAACTGTTAAGCGACGTAATAAAAGCTTCACCGCCAGCTACATAGGCTGTAAATGATTTATTCTTATTATAAAAGTTAGCAGTTTGCAGAGTATTTCATCCCAAAATGCAAAGAGAATTTAAATAGCTTCCGACGGAGATTAGAGAAAAATGCCAAGGTGATAGTAGTAGACCACTGCACTTATATAATGATATAATGTACAAAAATGGTTTAAAGATGAACAATTTATGTTATGAGGGTAGAGCCTTATAAGACTTTTTATTTTTGTACATCAACTTTGGTATAATTAGTTCATAGTATATTGACATACGTACTGCTTTATTGCAGGTATTCTCTTAAGACATGGGTACTGCAATGTTAAAGGGGTTTCCAATCCTAGATATTATGATGTATCCATGGACCATGAACATGGACAGATACACACTTGCACAGCACATACATACATAAAAAACACCCCCACACACCCACGCACGCCCGTACACACGCACACACACACACAATGTGACACACATATACATCCACACACTGTGACACATAAAACTGATGTTTCTTACGTAACACCCCAGCATCCATCCATTCGATGAAGCAGAAAATGTGACTCATCAGAGATGGCAGCCCTTTGCCAATCATCAGTGGTCCAATTCCGATACTGCCGTGCAAATTTCGGCCTTTTTTTCCGATGCACCTTTATTAGCGTAGGAGCAGTGACGATCCGTCTGCTTCGGAGCCCCATACACAGTAGGGTTCACTAAACATTTGTTTTAGACTCATGTCAGGTACTGGTCATCACGCGAACAATTCACAAACTGCGCTGTTTGAGAAATACTGCCACCCTTGGCCCGAAAGCCATGCTGATATGTGTTCATACTGCCTAGCGCACACCTTATATACCCACCAAGCCAGCCCACGACACATCGCTTCCTTTATGGACTACGCACTGCCAATGTCAAAAGAAGGAGGTGGTCATAATAATGTGACTCAATTGTATATATACACACACACTCTCAGATACAAACACACATATACACACACCTTCACTGATGGATTTTTTTCATGGTTCCTAGAGCAGAGCGGTATGGGTACAGCAGAACAAGAATGTTCCAGCAGACAGTGATGTGGAGACGCTGGTGAAATTCTCCAATGTAATATGGAAGAGGAGAGCTACAGGTATGAGCCAGGGAAGCAATGAAAGAGTAGTCAGGGCACAACAGAAAGGTAATCCATACTTGCCAACTTTCCTGAAATGTCCGGGAGACTCCTGGAAAGAGGGGAAACCTGACAAAATCCTGGAAGATCAGGTAGATCTCCAGGGTGCCCTGCATCCCCTTTAAATCATGCTTACCTCTCGCCATACCTTTATTCTTCTTAACTCCCAGACACCACTACAGACAAAGTCTTAACACCTGGGCCACTGAGGTCTGTATTTATTTAGCAGTCTGGAGTCTGTATTAGTTTAGAGAGTCGGATATCTGTATTTAACAAGTTTCTAGACACAGGATGAAAATTCTCGAGTATTCTCTCCCTGTGTGACAGTCAGTGTGCATGCACGATCATGAGCAGGGCAACGGCTGTAATACACAGTCTCAGTCCCGCTCTGATGGTGGAGGGAAGGGAAACCTCCTGCCTTGGCCTGAAACCAGCCGCCGACAACCCCTCTTGCACTAATTATACCTGCGTCTATAGGATGCAGATCCAATTACATGCATAGGCGCTGAGTGGCCAGGCACGTTCCGTGCCCGACCATTCAGCGCCTAACAATGACGCTGATTGGCAAGGCAGAATGACTTGCCTCGCCAATCAGCGCCATTCAACCACGCTAGCACTTCCGTTGTTGAAAGACGCTGATTGGCTTTCCAAATTCTGCCAGGCCAATCAGCGCCTTTCAATGGCGCAAGCGGAACAATGACGTCCTCGCTCTGCTTGCGTCGTTAAGCCCCAGCAGACCTGCTCAGAAGAGAGCAGACATGCATTGACACAGATAGGCGTGGGAACAGAATCAAGGTGATTAGATAATTTAAAAAAAATGGATCACTTAAAAGTGGCATTATCTACAAGGGGAGCTATATGTGAGGCACAATCTACAGGGAAGTCTATATATAGGACACTATCTACAGGGGGCTCTATCTACAGGGGGGCTATATATGGGGGCCTATATACAGGGGGGGGCTATATGTGGGGCACTATCTACCGGGGGGTTACATGTAGAGCGCTATCTACAGGGTGGCTATATGTAGAGCGTTATATACTGGGGGCTATATGCGGGGCACTATCTACAGGGGGCTGTATGTGGGTACTATCTATGGGGGGCACTATCTACAGGGAGCTCTATGGGGGCATTATCTATGGGGGGCTCATTGGGGGCACCTTATACAGGGGGCTCTATGGAGGCACTACCTACAGGGAGCACTGTGTGTGTGTGGGACACAGTGTATGGTGGTATTATAATCAGCGACACAGTGCATGGTTCTATTATAATCGGGGACACAGTGTATGGTTCTATTATAATCAGGGACAATGTACGGCGCTATGATAAATAGAGCTGAAGTGTATGAAACTCTTATATTTAGGGACATAGTGTGTGGCACCATGAGAATTTTATCTTCGTTTATAGGTGCAGAAATGTTTGAAAAGTGAGGAGCTGAAGACATCTGAGCGGAAAACTGCAGAAATGGGCTGGGGCTGGGAGAAGTCATTATAGAGGCCTGGACCGGATGTAGAAGAAAAGACAAAAAGAACAACTAGAACTGTGATCGTCACCGGTGAGTCATTAAATGTAAATGTTTATTCTCCCTCAAATCAGTACTGTAGTCACTGTATGACCTGCCGCAAAATGATGGGTGGTATGATTTATTTTTTGTAAAACAGCATATCCCAGCATATCCTTACCATTTTTCGGGTCATGCTGGGAACTGTAGTTTTACGCCGTACAAACCTTAATGGTAGGGGTTGCACTAAATTGAGCTGTATTTGTGCTGGGGCTGTATATATGTACTGAGCTTGGTTCTGGGGTTGTATATATGTACTGTGCATGGTTCTGGAGCTGTATATATGTACTGAGCTTGGTTCTGGTGTTGGATATATGTATGAGCTTTGTTCTGGTGCTGTATATATGTACTGTGCTTTGTTCTGGTGCTGTATTTATGTACTGAGCTTGGTTCTGCTGATGTATTTATAAACTTAGCTTTGTTCTGGTGATGTATTTATGTACTGAGCATTGTTCTGGAGCTGCATATATGTAGTGAGCTTTGTTCTGTTGCTGTATTTTTGTACTGAGCTTTGTTCTGTTGCTGTATTTATGTACTGAGCTTGGTTCTGGTTATGTATTTATGTACTGAGCTTGGTTCTTGTGATGTCTTTATGCACTGAGCTTGGTTCTGGTGATGTATTTATGTACTGAGCTTTGTTCTGGTGCTGTATACGATATATGTACTGAGCTTGGTTCTAGTACTATGTATAGATGTACTGAGTTTGGTTCTGGAGCCGTATATGTCAGAGCTTGGTTTTGATTCAGTAATTATATAGGAAATATTTATAATAACAAAATTGCAGATGGAGTTGTTTTCAATTCATTGTATATTTAATTAACCCGTTAGTGACCGGCCCATAGTCTTTTTACGTCGATCACTAACGGGACTTATTCCTATGTCATAGACTTTTTACGTTGCGGCATCGGAATAAGTAAACAGAGCAGGGTGCTGTCAAATCTCCCTGAGGCAGCTGAGGGCTGGGAGTGTCCATGCTCTGCCGGGTGAGATCGATATTAGTATCGATCTCACCCGTTTAACCACTCAGATGTGGTGCTCAATAGCGAGCACCGCATCTGAGTGGTTTTGGAGAGAGGGAGGGAGCTCCCTCTCTCTCCCACCGACACCCGGCGATAAGATCGCCGAGCGTCTGTGTCTCTCATGGCAGCCGGGGGCCTAATAAAGGCCCCCAGGTCTGCCTGTAATGAATGCCTGCTAGATCATGCTGCAGGCATGACCTAGCAGATGCCTGTCCGTTTTAAACGGACAGGCAGTAATACACTGCAAAACAAAAGTATTGCAGTGTATTATAATAGCGATTGGAGGATCGCGTATTAAAGTCCCCTAGTGGGACTAGTAAAAAAGTAAAAAAAAATGTTTAATAAAGTTAATTTAAAAAAAAATGTGAAAAAAAAATGAAAAACCCACTTTTTCCCCTTACAAACTGCTTTACTATTAAAAAAACAAAATTAAGTTAAAAAGTTACACATATTTGGTATCGCCACATCCGTAATGACCCCGACTATAAAGCTATTACATTACTTAACCCGCACAGTGAACGCCGTAAAAAATTAAATAAAAAACGATGGAAAAAATTGCTGTTTTCTGTGAATCCTGACTTTAAAAAAAATGTGATTAAAAAGTGATCAGAAAGTCGCATCTACTCCAAAATGGTACCAATAAAAACTACAAGTCTTCCCGCAAAAAAAAGCCCTCATACAACTGCATCGTCGAAAAATTAAAAACGTTATGGCTCTTCAAATATGGAGACACAAAAACAAATAATTTTGAAAAAAAAGCTTTTTTACTGTGTAAAAGTAGTAAAACATACAAAATCTATACAAATTTGGTATCGTTGCAATCGTAACAACCCGCTGAATAAACTTGTGTTATTTATACCACATGGTAAACGGCGTAGATTTAGGACGCAAAAAAGAGTGGCGAAATTTCAGATTTTTTTCTACCCCCCAAAAAAAAGTTAACAAAAGTTAATCAATAAATAATATGTACCTCAAAATGGTGCTATTAAAAAATACAACTTGTCCCGCAAAAAACAAGACCTTATAGAGCTATGTCGACGCAAAAATAAAAAAGTTATAGCTCTTGGAATGCGACGATGGAAAAACGTAAAAAATAGCCTGGTCATTAAGGACTAAAATAGGCTGGTCATTAAGGGGTTAATGGGAACCTGTCAGCTAGTTTTAACCCCTTGAGCCGCCACTATGCAGTAAAACATGACCTGACAATATTTCCAAACATTGCCCTGTATGTTTTTTTCAGATGCAGAAAAATCTATAAAAACAACTTTTAAAACGGCACACACTATAGGCTAATTACTGATAAAAGGGTCATGGGGCAGTGCCGCTATCCTGAAGAGTCACATAGTCCTACCTCCAAACCCACCTTTCCATGTTTGATTGACTTCCCCCTGGCTGTTATGCATCACTACCAGTCTCTTCCAACATTCTTGGATGTGCCATTGCCTTGTACTACTTGGGCACGCACCCTCGGCACGTCAAGGAGATGTCAATCAAAATCTGGGGTGATGGGGTTTATATACAGGAATGATGGTTGTTATATACAGGGATTATGGGTAGTCCAGCCATCATCCCTGCATTAACTCCCATCATCCCTCTGTATACCAGCCATCATGCCTTTATATAACGACCATCATCCCTGTATATAACTCACATAATCCCTGTATATACCAGCCATCATCCCTGTTTCTAATCACCATCTTATCTGTATATACTAGCCAGGCTGGTATATACAGAGATGAAAGGGGTTATTTACAGGGATGATGGCTGGTATATACAGAGATGATAGGGGTTATATACAGGAATGATGGCTGGCATATACAGGGATGACAGGGGTTATGTACAGGTATGATGGCTGGTATATTCATGGAAGATGGGGCTATATACAGGGATGATGGGGCTATATACACTGATGATGGGGGTTATATACAGGGATGATGGCTGGTATATAATTAGAATGCACCTCTTCAGTTGTAAACATGCGTTAGGGGGGCCCACTGGGTTGGGGCCCACTCAGATATGTTTTGCCCGCCATGTGCTTAACCCCTAGCTACGCCTCTGGGCTAAGGTGTCTGCTCTGTGGTCTGTATTTATTTATGATTTTTAGTCGGGGGTATGTATTTACTTTGGGGTTTTGTATTTATTTAGGTAGTATGAGGTCTGCAAAAATATAATTAAATAAACAGCACTGGACAGAGCACAGACAATTGTTCTCCTAATCATCTCTAAAAAGTTAATTATACATTTCCTGCATTTTTGGACAAAACTTATACAGTAAATTTTTTTTTAGAGTAGACTCCAGGTGGTTACAGTATCCTCCTTGTCTATCTCAGTTTCGGTGTTCCTTCTGAACACATTCTCTCTGCAGCTTGGTATACGGATGCCCCTGAGAGTCAAAAGACTCAAGTTATTAATATTTCCTCAGTAGGAATGCTGCTGGAACGCTGGCAGGCACTCCTGTTCTTTCCTGGAATGGCTTCAGACTAGAGAGAAAACATTGAGACAAAGAAGAGAAATAATGCGTGGGAACTTATATTGTATGTTTTTATTCTGAATGTTTAACATTGAAGCATTCTTACTATTGGGTCCTATTTTTTGTGTAGCGTGAAGCCATACTGTAAACTGCTTTTTTATTTTAGGGGGTCTGACCTTGGGTCTACAATTGTTTAGGAGGTTTGGTCTGAGGTTGGTATCTGTTTAGCGATCTGTTCTGGGGTCTATTTGTTTAGCTGCTCTGTGGTCTGCGTTAAGATGTGTTAAAGAGGGTCATATTCTCTATTTGTTATTTAAATGCTGTAGACTGGGGCCATGTCCTATATAAATGGGTGATGCATAAGAAAAAATACAATTTGCACATCATATCACACATCTTATGGGATCATCAGACTGTCCCATCTTAAAAGTTGGCAAACATGTCAGAACCATCTTTGTGTACATCCCTGATTCTACCTCCAGGACCTCACCTGGTGAAACAGACTTTTTCTGTGACACCGCAGCATGCCCTATAATCTGTGCTGTCTTTTTATGATGTATGTGAATGGGGTCTTGTAAAACCCCATGCACTTGCATTATACTCTAACCTGCTGTGCATTACTTGTACTTGTTGCAATACAATGCCTGAAATCCTCAGCCAAATCAGAAACAAAATCTGAATTTGGACACAAATTTTAGTGGAGATTTTTAGGTTAGTTACAATGCGTATATTTTACGTTATGCAAGAACTTAGCTTATAATAGATTTTCTTATGAGACCCTTTTAAACTGTTCCCATTGAGTGCAGACACACAAGAGCTACTGTGAGAAGGGAGCAGGCATAGAGTCTTTAGCCATGACCACGTTAGTGGCTGTAACTTGTAAGTATAAACCTGCTTACATTGACAGAAGGTTCATGGCTAACATTTATACTTGCTTTCTCAGGTGTGAATCACTCTCAGCAAAATTTTAAGAGGGTCTATACCAACATTGGCTCATAAAGAGCACACACTGTTTTATGTTAAAGAAAACAAGAGTAAAAATATGGCCATTCACATAAGTCTTAAGTTTAGGCAGCTTTAGGTTACCGTTATTTTTTGTCCATTTCTACGTAGGTAAGTTAGGCTATGTATACGTCATGTTTGAGCCTTCGGTTGGGGATATGTGTTGTATTTCCTAACATATACAAATCAAGGGAAAGGCATTTAAATGTGACCAGTGAAGAACAAGAGCAGGAAGGTAAAAATGATCAGGCTGAGCCGGCACTAGTCCGATAAAAATATTGAGATTAATACCTAAAGAACCCTGGACTCGTGATTAATGTGTATTAAGCCCTAAGCCATTCTACACCACTAGAAATATAATCAATAAACTGTAAACTACCCTCCACAGAATGGTGTGATGTTGACAAACAGAGTATTGTGGTACTGGGGAGAAGGGCAGGACACATTTTGTCATTTCCACCTTGGGCACCAAAGCAGCTCAACCTGAATTCTAAAAAATAAATCGGCATGGGATAAGTTGGTCTTTCTGTCATCAAATTGGTGCAATATTTACAGTACATCAGTCACCTGTTAATATAGGCCTGCAGATGTATGAGAAAGTTCTATATTTTTAAACGTGCTTACATTTATTACATTTCCCACAAATGTAATAAACATTTGCTCCTTTAGAATATCCTTATGCGATATACACCGTATCTCAGTGTAAGCTGACTGATAGTATTTTTGACACATCGAATGCTTTGCCTGTTTTGTATTCAAAGGTGAGTAAAAAATGATCCGCACTCTGGCTGTAGAATTTAATTTAATCAACTTTTAGAAAAGACAAATACATCAATTTTCGACATAAACTACCTACTTTTCAATACACTTTGTCCATCTGTCAACAAGCTTTCGTATTCCCACATTAAACGATGTTTTAGGCTGAGCTGCGAGCCGCATATACACCACTGTCTTCACCTCTTCATCAGACTTGAATCTTCGTCCTCGTAGGGCTTCTTTCAGGGAACCAAACAGGTGATAGTCTATCCAATAGAATCAGTTCACGTGCACGCTCAATGTTTTCATCAGTCGTATACGTGGCAGTGGCGTAACTACCGCTATAGCAGCCGTAGCGGCTGCTACGGGGCCCGCAGCATGAGGGGGCCCGTGCCTCCCGCCGGCACGCCCCCCCCCATGGCCAGAGGCTCCACTAGCAGCTGCTATGGCTGTTACAGCGCGACACCACTGAAGGAGTTGTTCCTACAAAAGACATGCATTCCCTATCCACAGGATAGGGGATACATGTGGGATTGCTGGGACCCCCAGCGATAAGGAGAACGGGGGACCGAAAGTCCCCTGAAGTTCTCCATGACAAAC
Organism: Rhinoderma darwinii; assembly: GCF_050947455.1. Taxonomy (NCBI): domain Eukaryota; kingdom Metazoa; phylum Chordata; class Amphibia; order Anura; family Rhinodermatidae; genus Rhinoderma; species Rhinoderma darwinii. Next base: position 344,855,324 of record NC_134689.1, read on the forward strand.
CTCAGACTTCTGGGGTCTGTCTGCAGCTCCATAGAAATGACTAGCGCACCGGTCGCACTTGTGCACATGTGTGACCAGTGCTCCTTTAATTTTTTCTGAACTGCGCAGACGCCGGAAGTCTGAGGTTTGTCATAGAGAACATTGGGGGACTTTCGGTCTCCCGTTCTCCTTATCGCTGCCAGCGATCACACATGTATCCCCTATCCTGTGGATAGGGTATACATCTCTTTTGTAGGACATACTATAGGCCGTTTTTTTTTTGGGGGGGAGGCTATATGGCGTTATCTACAGGGGCGTCTGTATGGTGTTATCTACAGGGGAGACTCTGTATGGCATTATCTACAGGGGGGTCTGTATGGTGTTATCTACATGGAGGTCTGTTTGGCGTTATCTACAGGGGGGTCTCTATGGCGTTATCTACAGGGGGATCTGTATGGCGTTATCTACAGGGGGGCTGTATGGCGTTATCTACAGGGGGTCTGTATGGCGTTATCTACAGGTGGGTCTGTATGGCATTATCTACAGTGGGGGTCTGTATGGCGTTATCAACAGGGGGTGTCTGTATGGCGCTATCTACAGGGGGTCTGTATGGCGTTATCTACAGGGGGGCTGTATGGCGTTATCTACAGAGGGGCTGTATTGCGTTATCTACAGGGGGATTTGGGGCTGTAAGACGTTATATACAGGGGGGCTGTATGGCGTTATCTACAGGGGGTCTGTATGGCGTTATCTACAGGGGGCTGTATGGCGTTATCTACAGGGGGATTTGGGGCTGTAAGGCATTATCTACAGGGAGCTGTGTATGTCGCTACCTACAGGGGGCTGTGTATGGTTCTATCTATAGGGGGCACTGTGTGGTGGAATCTATAGGGAGGCACTATCTACAAGGGAGGATTGTGTGATACCCAGTTGAGCGGGGCCCCAGTCAAAAGTTTGCTATGGGGCCCAGTCTTTCCTAGTTATGCCCCTGATACGTGGATTTGTCATGGCTGACATTGTATGATCTTCCTTGAACTTCTATAGCCATTCATACACACTTCTTCATGACAAAATACTTTCTCCATACTGTGCACAAAGTCTACGATAAATATCGGCACCAGGCACACCCTTAGACCACAAACAACGAATCACTGCACGCTGCTCTTCTTTCATGCGATTCACAAGTGGGGCAGCCATTGTATCTCGCACCGCAGTCGCAAATCAACAAAACTTAAAACGTTTAAAATTCTGGGGTCTGTCTGCAGCTCCATAGAAATGACTAGCGCACCGGTCGCACTTGTGCACATGTGTGACCAGTGCTCCTTTAATTTTTTCTGAACTGCGCAGACGCCGGAAGTCTGAGGTTTGTCATAGATAACATTGGGGGACTTTCGGTCTCCCGTTCTCCTTATCGCTGCCAGCGATCACACATGTATCCCCTATCCTGTGGATAGGGTATACATCTCTTTTGTAGGACATACTATAGGCCGTTTTTTTTTGTTGGGGGGAGGCTATATGGCGTTATCTACAGGGGCGTCTGTATGGTGTTATCTACAGGGGAGACTCTGTATGGCATTATCTACAGGGGGGTCTGTATGGTGTTATCTACATGGAGGTCTGTTTGGCGTTATCTACAGGGGGGTCTCTATGGCGTTATCTACAGGGGGATCTGTATGGCGTTATCTACAGGGGGGCTGTATGGCGTTATCTACAGGGGGTCTGTATGGCGTTATCTACAGGTGGGTCTGTATGGCATTATCTACAGTGGGGGTCTGTATGGCGTTATCAACAGGGGGTGTCTGTATGGCGCTATCTACAGGGGGTCTGTATGGCGTTATCTACAGGGGGGCTGTATGGCGTTATCTACAGAGGGGCTGTATTGCGTTATCTACAGGGGGATTTGGGGCTGTAAGACGTTATATACAGGGGGGCTGTATGGCGTTATCTACAGGGGGTCTGTATGGCGTTATCTACAGGGGGCTGTATGGCGTTATCTACAGGGGGATTTGGGGCTGTAAGGCATTATCTACAGGGAGCTGTGTATGTCGCTACCTACAGGGGGCTGTGTATGGTTCTATCTATAGGGGGCACTGTGTGGTGGAATCTATAGGGAGGCACTATCTACAAGGGAGGATTGTGTGATACCCAGTTGAGCGGGGCCCCAGTCAAAAGTTTGCTATGGGGCCCAGTCTTTCCTAGTTATGCCCCTGATACGTGGATTTGTCATGGCTGACATTGTATGATCTTCCTTGAACTTCTATAGCCATTCATACACACTTCTTCATGACAAAATACTTTCTCCATACTGTGCACAAAGTCTACGATAAATATCGGCACCAGGCACACCCTTAGACCACAAACAACGAATCACTGCACGCTGCTCTTCTTTCATGCGATTCACAAGTGGGGCAGCCATTGTATCTCGCACCGCAGTCGCAAATCAACAAAACTTAAAACGTTTAAACCTGCACAGCAGTGACTGGGGCGACAGCGGCCTTGTACGGAAAGCGCTTTTAAGACAGCACGACGAACAGAAGTTTTAATACAACCAGTGTGCGGATAGTTTTTGACTCACCCTTGTATTTGTCACACTATTTGAGCCAACCAACAATTTCCTTATTTTCCCTAATTACGAAACTGTATTTCTGCCAGAAAAGCCAATAGAGGATAAAATACGAATCCATATGTCAGCCATCATTAACTTAAATTAGTTAATTCATTGCTTTTATAGGAATTAGCACATTGTGAACTTACAAAGTTTTCTTAATCCCTAATTGTGACTGTAGATGAGCAAATTGTTTCACCTGATTTGATAATTTTAATTTTCACTTGACCACAAAATAAAATGAAAGCATCGAATCACCGATTATTTTTATAATTTCAGCAAAAGCAAATAGTGTGAAATTATTTGTAAGTGCATTTTAAGGGTTGGCAAATTATTAACCAAACAATAAATAGGAAAACACGACTCAAGCAAAAACATTTGGTGGCCAGATATAAATATAGAGCACATGCTTCCACTATTTTTAACTGCATGCAGACTTGTAGACTGTCACAGGGCCCGTGGATAATGAATCTGTCACAGGGCCAGCAGAGGGTGGTGTGAACCCACTTTGTTATTAAGGGATTTGATGTAGAGCTAAATTGAGGTATCTAAGGGAACCCCTGGTATTTACCCTTTAACCCCTTGACAGGGATCTGGACTTCCCTGAAGGGGAACCCCAGGTTACTACCCCCAGAATAGTTCTCAGTGGTAGCCATAAACAGGCGCAGTACAAAATCATTAGACAATATGGGGAGTTAGGTATAGCAAAAATCAGGGCAGGCGGTAAACGGGCACTTACGGTTGGTTAAACAAAGGTCTGGGCAGGCGGAAAAGTTTCGTAACAAGCAGGGTTGCCAACCTCCACTTTAGTAATTTCTTGACACCTGAGCTAAAATATTTACACACATTACAAACACATTACAAAATCAAGAGTTAGTGATAAACCTGATATACCCCATTATCCCTGTACATAACCCTCATCATCCCTGTACATAACCACTATCATCCCTGTATATAACCCCATCATCCCTCTATATCACCCCATCATCCCTGTAAATAACCTCATCATCCCTTTATATACAAGCTATCATCTCCCTACATAACCCTATCATCCCTGTATATAACTGTCATCATCCCTGTATATAACTCCATCATCCCTGTATATAACCCCATCATCCCTGTATATAACCACCATCATCCCAGTATATAACCCCATCATCCCTGTATATAACCCCCATCATTCCTGTATATAGCCATCATCTCTGTATATTACCCCCATCAGCCCTGTACACAGGAATGATGGAATTTATATACAGGAATTATGCGGGTTATATACAGGGATGATGGCTGGCTGGTATATGCAGGAATGATAGGGGGTTATATACAGGGATGATGGAAGTTAAATACACTACAGGGATGATGGGGTTATATACAGGGACCCCCCATCATCCCCGTATATATAACCCCCATCATCCCCCATATATTACCCCCTCAACCCTGTAAATAAACCCCATAATCCATGGATTTAACCCCCAGCATCTCTGTATATTACCCCCATTATCCATGGGTACTGTCCTTCGCCGTGGCACACGGACAATAAGGCTAAACAAGAGGTAAATGGGGCGGGCATTGAGACGGAAATAAAGAGTAAATTGGGCGGCCATTCGTTTTTTGCGTACTGTCCGTGAATATACGGAGGGTTGGCAACTCTGGTCACGAGTCACTTAACAAGAGGTTAGGCAAGGATAGTTAAAAGGTACAGGCAGAGATCAATAACAGGAAATCCAACAACGTAATGGCACAGTATCACTAGACTATATAGGAAGAACCTAATTGCTCAGACAAGGTGTACAAGAAAAGGAGGATCTTTATACTTTTGGAAAGCTGGGTAGAGATTTTTGTTGTGCGCTGACAGTTTAAGGCAGGAAGAGTAAGCACGCACACTAAGAGCAGAAAGAGAGCGTCTGTGGCGTGGGAGGCTGGCAAAAGCAAAACTCGGAAGAATGGAGCGGCGCCAACCAGAAGCCAGAAGACCCAGGGATTTAGTAAGTATATGGCGTCAGTGACGGGGAGCAGAGGCCTTTGACATCCATCCTTATGTTTGCTTAAATTTGGTTAAGGACTCCAATTTCTCATGAAACAAATTCAATACAATATCACTACATGCTAGCAAAACCTTTGTCAGGCTGCAATTCACATCACAACCAGTGGGTGGCCACACATACCGTACACATATAGCAAAGACAACTTGTGACATAATATTGTGAAATCATGTTTTGTTTTTTGTTTTTCAAAGCTGGTCATCTCACCCCACACATCTCAGGATATGCTGAAATAAGGGAAAGGTAAGAAAGGACACTACTGTACCTGCATTTTCATAAATGTGCTGCAGTGTGTCAGTCTAGGCTAGGAATGGTTGTGCAGTTGTGGCTTCGATATTTAAATGGCTAGGACTTGCTTATATCTGAACAATTTGACACATACCTCCCAACCATCCCGGATTCAGCAGGACAGTCCTGGATTTGGGGCGGTGTCACGCTGTCCCTGGCAGCAGGTGGTATGTCCCGGTTCCCTCAGGACGCAGATACCGTTGAATCCACTGCTTAAGCAGGGAACTGTCAGCTCCCTGCTTCAGCATTCAACTATGTAGTATCGGGCCTGAGCAGCAAATGCTCTCTGGCCGGGGACTCTTGTCTTGGAAAAGCTCTTGACGTCACTGTCCATATATGGACAGTGACATTGGGGGCTCCTCCTTGGAGCGGAATCCCCGACCAGAGCATTGCCGATGCTCTGGCTGGGGATTCTGCTCCTGGAGAAGCCCCTGGCGTCACTCTCCATATATGGACAGTGACTTAAGGAGCTCCGCCTGGAGAGGAATCCCTGGCTAGAGAGTGGCAGACGCTCTGGCTGGGGATTCCCCTCCTTGAGAAGCCTCTGACGTCACTATCAATATCTATATTGTCACGATCTGTGGGTATGTGGACCCACTGGGCCATATCGCCGTAGCGGGATAGCAGCTGGCCAAACAGGGTGCAAAGTCAATGTCTATAGTTCGGATAAAGGAACCTGTGGCAATGCAGACAGTAGCAATGGTTTAGGCTTGGATGGAACTCAGGCAGGAGGAAGACAACAGGTGCGGGGAAGCACAACAGGTGTAGTAGGCGACACAACATGACTCCAACTCAGTACAGCACAGGAACACGGTAGCAGGAATGGGAACACTGGGAACTGGAAAACACTCAAGGGACCATTTGCAAAGACTAACACTGGTAGGTACAAACAACGCTCAGGCAATGAAGGAAGGGGCAGGGCCCTTCTTATAGTCCACGGTGATCTGGGAACAATCAGCTCAATCTCACACATGTGTGCGCTCTGGCTCTTTAGGACTGGACTGAGCTCGCGCGCGCACCCTAGTGGTCACTGCAGGACAGGACAGCCGCATGTGCTGGCATCTCTGGAGAGAATGACGTCGGCAGGATGAGAGGAGTTTATGGTCAGCGACCGCGGACGTTACAGTATCCCCCCTCTTACGCCCCCTCTTCTTGGGACCAGAACGAGTGAGAAACTTCTTAATGAGGGCAGTAGCATTGAGATTCTCTTCTGGCTCCCAGGACCTCTCCTCTGGACCAAACCCCCTCCAATCTATTAAATAAAAGGTTCTTCCTCTTACTTTTTTGGTGTCCAGGATCTCCTTAACCCCAAATATCTCGGCAGAACCGCTGGGGGCAACTGGAGGGCTAAGAGTCTTAGATTAGCGGCTCAGGACCACAGGTTTCAGAAGAGACACATGAATGGAGTTAGGGATCCGGAGGGTAGCGGGCAACCAAAGCTTATAAGAGACCGGGTTAATCCGCTGCAGGATCTCAAAGGGTTCGAGGAACCTGGGAGCGAAATTGCATGACGGCACCCTCAGTGGAATATTTATTGAGGACAGCCAGACCTTGGTACCCGGAAGAAGTTGAGGCGGCTCTCTTCTCCTTGTGTCTGCCTTTCACTTCATACGGTCGACCCCCAGCAGAATAGAGGATCGGATTTGTTGCCAGATCTGCAAGAAGTCACTGAAAGCAGAGTCAGATGTAGGCTGCTGGTACGTAACTGACAGAGGGAGAGGAATTTGAGGGTGTTGTCCGTAAACTATGGTGAATGGTGTGGTCTTTGACAACTCGCTAGTATGGTTGTTATACGAGAACTCGGCCGAAAGAAGAAGCTGCACCCAGTCATCATGCTGCCTGGAGATAAAGTGTCGTAAATAGTTCTCCATGATCTGATTGATCCTCTCAACTTGGCCATTGGACTGGGGGTGATAGGCTGAAGAAAAGTCCAGCTTTATATTGAGGAGTTTACAGAGGGCCCTCCAGAACGTTGAGGTGAACTGAACCCCCGATCAGACACTATATGCAGAGGTAAGCCATGAAGGCGGAAGATGTGTTGAATGAAGAGGTTGGCCAGTTGAGAAGCAGAAGGTAGGCCGGTCAGCGGAACATAATGAGCCATCTTAGAGAATCGGTCCACCACCCAGACCATACTGCATCCAGCAGAGGGAGGCAGATCCGTGACGAAGTCCATTGCAATATGCTGCCAAAGTAAATAAAGAAGCAAAAGGCACGGCGCCACATAGTGCAGGTCAATCAGACTAAAAATAAATGTATAACGTAGTTAATATGCTCACCACGTGGTAGTAGGTAAAGGCAATATATAACTCCACTGTGCTGCTGCCAGGATCCAAAACCGGTGAAAACGAATGGTCACCGCTAATTGAAGCAAACGAAGGAAGAAAAAAGGAGGATCCTATAGGGCGCTGCTGCGTGGTTGTGGTGGAAAGTCAATGAAAAAATAGAAGATATATAATAATTATTTATTGAACAATAGATGGCTACGCGTTTCAACACTGAACTAGTGTCTTCCTCAGGCCATTAAAAACATATACAAAGGGGTTCCTTATATACCTATAGATATTAGACAAACAAGAGTCAGAGGTGGGAGAGGTCAGGAAGTTAATTAGAACGTCATGATTAACAGCTGTATCAAAGGGCTAACTTAGAAAAAATCATTAGCACATAAAATAACACTTGCACAGGGGAAAGAAAAAAAGCGGGAAGCATACCCGTATTAATTTCATAGAATAAATGAATGAATTAATACATAAATAAATGTTGAATCCATCATACACAACATTGAAATAGTGTATAGACAAATATACATGTAAAAATATCATTAAAAACAAAGAATGCATTACATTAAATAATGAATTGACAGAAAAATAAATATATATATATGAGCGCGTATAGTTTGATGCAGTAAATGTTTTTTTAGTGTCTCTAATATTATTGTTAGATGATGTAAACAATAATAAAGAAAATAAAATATATAAAAATATATATTTTAAAAACCATCCGATGTATAAAACCGGTGTACAGAAACGCAAAGTGTCAATAGTAGCCAAATCAGCTTTACATACGATTTTATAATCAGAAAAAAACACAATAATGGTTAACCATTATTATGTGACAAAACGAAAAGGTAGGGACTATAAGTATAAACAGAATTTAACAAATATATATATATTAGAAAAAATAAACACCTAAGGGAATAAATAGATATTTTTTCTAGAACACATACATAAAAGCCGCAATGGTTTGATAATAAGGACAGTTCACATTACTAACCCCATTGGTAGCATGCAAACCGACCCATTCGTGTCAATCATAAGTCATTAATATTTGAAATATTACTGCAGAAATATCTGTCACTTACGAAGCAGAAATTTAGAATGTCAGACACAAGCGCTAAAATGTGCCGTATTAAAACGGCATTTATACATAGCAGTGTTGTCAAAGTGACAAAGATAAAGAAAGATTGACAAAATGCCAATCTTTTATTAGTAACAGAATCACAAAAAGCTATCAGCGAAGTGCAAAATATTAGAAGGAGTAAACAATATAACTATAAGCAACAAAGGAAATAATCAGATTATTAAAAAATGATCCTAGTATAATGCATAATATTTGTGTTTAAAATATAAATATAAAAAGAAAAAAAAGAATAAATAGATGACACATAGTCAGCCATATTTAACGGTATTTATGGATGTCTTATATTGTCCACCCATAATTTGAAAATATTAAATATAGTAGTCAACAAAGTCACAAAGGGCAATTAATGAAGGGCAAATTTTTAGAATCCACGAGGTCTTAATGATATTTCAGAATCTTCCTTGGACTGATGTCCTACTGACCTCTCAACTCATACGGATTTTTATCGTATAATGTTGTTCAATTTTTTAAAATTTTTTTTTAAAATAATTAATTTTATATAGATATTTATATTTAGTCTTATTATTATAGGTTACAAAGGTTATTGATTCGATATACATTCGAATATATACATTTGTTTTACATGAATAGATTTAACGTTGACCCCTTAAACGTGTCCCCTTTGAATTTGAACACTGGCCCTGGGGATTCTGTAATATTGTTGACGATCCTCTTGGTTGCTTAACTACGGAGATAATATCACATACTATTTTAATAACCCGTTAATTCTTGTTGGTTAATCGAAAATTCATTGTTTGTTTGCCCTTAAATAACTATTTTTCTAAAAATTTGCCCTTCATTAATTGCCCTTTGTGACTTTGTTGACTACTATATTTAATATTTTCAAATTATGGGTGGACAATATAAGACATCCATAAATACCGTTAAATATGGCTGACTATGTGTCATCTATTTATTCTTTTTTTTCTTTTTATATTTATATTTTAAACACAAATATTATGCATTATACTAGGATCATTTTTTAATAATCTGATTATTTCCTTTGTTGCTTATAGTTATATTGTTTACTCCTTCTAATATTTTGCACTTCGCTGATAGCTTTTTGTGATTCTGTTACTAATAAAAGATTGGCATTTTGTCAATCTTTCTTTATCTTTGTCACTTTGACAACACTGCTATGTATAAATGCCGTTTTAATACGGCACATTTTAGCGCTTGTGTCTGACATTCTAAATTTCTGCTTCGTAAGTGACAGATATTTCTGCAGTAATATTTCAAATATTAATGACTTATGATTGACACGAATGGGTCGGTTTGCATGCTACCAATGGGGTTAGTAATGTGAACTGTCCTTATTATCAAACCATTGCGGCTTTTATGTATGTGTTCTAGAAAAAATATCTATTTATTCCCTTAGGTGTTTATTTTTTCTAATATATATATATTTGTTAAATTCTGTTTATACTTATAGTCCCTACCTTTTCGTTTTGTCACGTAATAATGGTTAACCATTATTGTGTTTTTTTCTGATTATAAAATCGTATGTAAAGCTGATTTGGCTACTATTGACACTTTGCGTTTCTGTACACCGGTTTTATACATCGGATGGTTTTTAAAATATATATTTTTATATATTTTATTTTCTTTATTATTGTTTACATCATCTAACAATAATATTAGAGACACTAAAAAACATTTACTGCATCAAACTATACGCGCTCATATATATATATTTATTTTTCTGTCAATTCATTATTTAATGTAATGCATTCTTTGTTTTTAATGATATTTTTACATGTATATTTGTCTATACACTATTTCAATGTTGTGTATGATGGATTCAACATTTATTTATGTATTAATTCATTCATTTATTCTATGAAATTAATACGGGTATGCTTCCCGCTTTTTTTCTTTCCCCTGTGCAAGTGTTATTTTATGTGCTAATGATTTTTTCTAAGTTAGCCCTTTGATACAGCTGTTAATCATGACGTTCTAATTAACTTCCTGACCTCTCCCACCTCTGACTCTTGTTTGTCTAATATCTATAGGTATATAAGGAACCCCTTTGTATATGTTTTTAATGGCCTGAGGAAGACACTAGTTCAGTGTTGAAACGCGTAGCCATCTATTGTTCAATAAATAATTATTATATAATTATTATATATCTTCTATTTTTTCATTGACTTTCCACCACAACCACGCAGCAGCGCCCTATAGGATCCTCCTTTTTTCTTCCTTCGTTTGCTTCAATATGCTGCCAGGGAGCATTGGGCACAGGCAGCGGCTGGAGCAGGCCAGTCAGATTGGAGTGAGCAACTTTGTTGGCTGTGCACACCGTGCAGGAGGAGACAAAAGTCCATGATGTCTTTGGGCAGCGTGGGCCACCAGAACTGACGGGTAATCAGGTCTCGGGTCTTACGGACACCCGCGTGACCTGCCAGTTTGGAGCTGTGTCCCCAACAGAGGGGGGATGTCTCTAACTTGCAGAGGGTTGACAGAGATGATGCAGGATGGGTCAATGATATTTTGTGGAAACTCCATGGTGTCCTCTGTCTCGAATGACCTGGACAAGGCATCGACCCTCACATTCTTGTCGGCAGGGTGGTAGTGGAGCTCAAACTGGAACCGGGCAAAGAACAGCGACCACCTGGCTTGACGGGGGTTCAGCCATTGGGCCGTCTGGAGATAGGTGAGGTTCTTGTGGTCAGTGAATATCAGGATGGGATGAGCTGCACCCTCTAGTTGGTGTCTCCACTCCTCCAGGGCCAGTTTGATGGCCAGTAATTCCCGATCCCGAATAAAGTAGTTGCGCTCTGCGTAAGACAAGAGCTTGGAGTAATAGCCACCTTTGTGATAACCTAGGTCTTTATTTATATCGACTGCGTTATGGTTATATAGACAACTTTTTTTTCGGTTGTGAAGCTCCTCCAGTGGTTTGATTTCATCTAGTACTTTCTGTTTTATAACAAAGGGTTTTTGGAGGCATTCGCAAACTGTTTTTTTTTTTTTAAATCTATTCCCCTTTGTATCCTCCTGACAGCAATCTGGAGATTGTTCATCTCATTGTTATCGTCTGTAGCTGTGAGGTTGTCGGAACTAATTTAACTCAGCAACAAGGCCAGGAGCAAATTCAAAACCACAAGATTCCCAATCACCATCACTAACATGAACACCAGGAGACACATAGATTGTCCTGCCACCTCCATACAGTCCCACATGGTCTCGATCCATTCTCCACTTAGCTCTCGAAACACAATCAGGATGGGGTGGAAGAAGTCTGTCACGATCTGTGGGTATGTGGACCCACTGGGGCGTACCGCCGTAGCGGGATAGCAGCTGGCCAAACAGGGTACAAAGTCAATGTCTATAGTTCGGATAAACGTACCTGTGGCAATGCAGACAGTAGCGATGGCCACACAGCCATTTAAAGAAATATTCAAACATTGAACAAGTGCATAAAACAATATGATAAATCCTATCAATATGTCATCACTTGCTTAGATTGGATAATTAATTTATGTGAGTTTAATGTTCTAGATTATAGACTCAACATCTAATTAAATTATTATCATGTTAATGGTCTGAATTATTTTGTTGATATATAAGACATTTAAGTAATTTCCATAGTTGATAAAACACTTTGCATTCTACTTAATTGAGTTTTCACTATGGATAATCATTTAGATGTCGTTCACATCTCTTTCCAATCCAATGGATACGAGCAATTATTTACACAGTGAATATGTCTATTATCACAGGTTTATGGCTAGATCAGTAAGATTTGCTATGTATTAATGATCCCCTTTTACAATGAAATACTTTCCTCTCATAGGTTAAAAAAGCTCTGGATGAAGACAAAGACTTTACTATGTACAAAAAGCTTGTATAAAGCAATTGTTCACGTACACCTGTGTTGAGCTGAGTGTATTGACCCCTTTGGTGAAGGAGACTGTGGCTTTCATCAAAGAAAGGGCGGACAGTCCCTATGTGAAATTGTGAAACAAGAAATCTTCAGGCCTTAAAGAGACAGGCATCCTTTGAGAGGGATGAAAACATTAAAAATATCAAAAGACCCATGTTTTTAGCCTGAAGCAAACTGTAGATTTTTTTTTTTTTGTTAGGTAAAGCTCTGTTCGGAGTCTTAAAGCAGATAAAGTAGAACAAATTAAATTTGTATTCAATATGTGTAAGTGAAATGCTGACTTTCCAACTGAGCAGAATAGAAAGGTGCGTAACAGGCTTTTCCAACAGGTTATTATAAAGTGCCAAATAATATTCCTGTTTATCTGGGGGATTGGAGGAACTGCAGAAAATTTTATATGATAATAGGAGCTGAAACATTGCCTTAACCTTCTAGCTTCTGTACCTGTAAGGCATGGATCACACATGCAGTTTTGATGCCGTTTTTTGGCAGTTTTTGGCTCCGTTTTTTCAGCCAAACACATGAGTGGAAACAAAAGAAAAAATATATGTCAGTCTTTAATTTATACCTTTCTTCCTTTTCGGTCTAGTTCTGACTTTGGCAAAAAAAAACTAAGCCAAAAACTGTGTGTGTGATGCTGGCCTAAGGAAAGCACTATGCATTAAAGTCATTCAGGGGCTCATGAAGGGAAATAGAAGATCACTCGATATCTCCTAGTTCAAGGCAGAGACTGCCCATTATAAATGAGGCAGGAACATCCTTTAGATAATGACAGGGTTATTATTTTGTCTAATTCCAGAATTCATGCCATATTGGATTTTTTTTATTATGTAATCACCCAAATTGTTAAATTAATACGCACATTGGAAGTAAATCCACCATTCCCAGTTACAGCAGGGACCTACCTAACTTTTAGTTTGTGTAGCTGCAGAACTCCTATGAAACAAGGTGTCCATTATTTCTTTGTTCATGGAAGCCATTTTTTTCATGTTTAACAGCCCAGCCATTTAGCCAAGGTTGTATAGAGATGTGAGTAGAAGCCATTCCAAACAACATAATTCCCCCCTTATGAAAGTCTACTAGAAGCAATAAGCATGTAGGATACAGTACCCATATGCCCCTCATCCTCTTCCCCACCACTTGAAGGATAGAAATGTTATGTGACCCTTGGCCAGTTACCCTCTATATTGAGAGATAAAAAAATGTACTGCAAGACAATAAGAAAGACAGTAATTTTGTGTAATAAATATTTATTTAATGCCTTCCTCCTGCATATCATTTGTGCTGCTTCTCTTCCCTATCTGGTTGTTGCCTAGTTGAGGCTTCACGCAGTTTGAGTTTTGCAAATTCATGAATTAATTCACAAAATACTTGCATTTGTGACCCATTAGGCAAATTGTTTAGCCTCGTTTGAGATTCTCTTTTGGTGAACTTAAATAGGTTGTCGTTTTATCAGACTTTGCATAAATCAATAGTGTAAGCGAATATAAGAAACTTTCTAACATATCTTATTAAATAAAAATGCCTCCTTCTCTACTTATCAGGCTCCTGTCCTCCTCCCCCTCCCTCCTAAGCCGTTCCCTCACTCTGAATTTGCTGCTAAATTCGTTAATAGAGACGAGACTGACTATAAGCTCACTGAGGGATCAGGTTACATGCCCCCGATAGAAGTCTATGGAAAGGGGGAGCGAGGAGGGAGCAAGAGCAGAGTGATGGATAGGCAGGTAGAGACACATAGATATTGCACAGCTTCTAGTAAGTGTGATATGTCACCCCAATTCTGGATACTCAGCTACCCTGCTCATTACTGCTTTATAATCTCCTCTATGTGACTTCTAAGGGTGCGCTACAAAGAGATAGAAGAGCAGGATGTTCTCTTCTCTATGTGTACTTTGTATTGCAGACATAATAGCAGTTAGTCTCCATTCACTATCTCAGGGCAAACTGAGATTTAGAGATAGAGCCTGCAGAGGGGAAAACTGCTAAAAAAAAATGCCATATAGAAGTCATATAATGGCCAAAATTAGTGTTGTCCCTCAAATGCTCTCAGGTCAACATCTTGGCTATCCAAAGGTACATGACATTTGTTTGTCTGGTGTACATCATATGTTCTTTAGATGTAAAGATAATATCATGGAGGAATGTATGGAGAAAGTTCTGGGATGTAAGTCATGTATTTATTAATATACATAATTGATATGACTTGATTTTAATCTTATTTTATAGTTAAATTGATTATGTAGGTTGGGATGTCAAATAGGGCACAGTATGTAATAGGCCATGTGGCTGTTGTCATGAGACGGAAACTACATTTTAAACAATGCACTGTTTCTGACAGTCTTTTGCGCTCAATTGATCTACTACCGGCCCTTCTCAGAAAAACTTGCATGCTCAGCTATATCTTATTTCTAAGATCCTGCTCTTTTTTCTTTAAGTCTATTTTCCAGGACTTAAATATTGATAGCTAATCTCCAGGATAGGCCAACACTTTTTGCTCTTGGGGTTTCTGCCGATCAACAGAATGAAGGGGTAGAAGCGTCACAGACCCTACATTCTGCTGATCGTCAGGGGCCCAGTGGTCGGGCCAATATTATCCATCATGTCTTGGAACGCCTTGAAGAAAGAGGAGAAATATTATTTAGAAATAAGATATAGCTGAGTGTAATAGCTTTTCCTTGGGCTAGTTGTAGATCCATTGAGTTCAAAAGACTTTTAGAAACAGTTCAATATTTGAAGCAACCTAGAAACAATTATAAAACAGTTATAAACTAGAATTAATTATTCAGTGTTTTCTGTGTGAAATTTTAATTGTGGGCTATATTTTTATAAATTATGCTTTATTCCCTATGTAGAACAGATGATAGTCCTCTGCTGATGTAGCAGTTTTAGTCTTCTGCCCTGCTTTCCTCATGTTACTTTGCAATCTGTTTCACCTTTAAACCTTGGGGGTCTCATTATATTTGTGAAAACATCCTGCGTAGCAAGAAGCAGAACAGTGCACAGATGGTCTACTAGATATGGACAGGAGCAATATCCAGGCTGTATACCACCAACATTGCAGAGCCAGTGATCCTCTATGCTCTGTTGCTCACACACATACAGCAAGTGCAGGAAGTATGTTTGATAGATGAGACAGCCAATTTGAGATTGCAGACAAAGAAACCATAAGGAATGGAGCAGAATAACAATAACCTTATGGATATTGTTTGTGCATTTTCTACCAAGTAAAAGGCCAAGAAAATCTTCTCTGGTGGTAGATTTACAGTGTCTCCGATGTTTGCTTATAAGCATGTACTATTTGCTACCCATCAAGTAATACACAGTATAAATTAAGACATTATAAGCATTTCATAAAACAATGTACACAATTGTTTCAATAATGACAGGTTTCTACAGGTTCATGCTTTCTAATTATTGATTTCTCTATGTAGCCCATAGAAAATTGTCAAGTTCTCTCTTGCAGCCGTGTGACCAGCTCAAAGTCCAGAATCAGCCATCTCTTCCCACTCTTAGCAGTAAATCTCAGCATAGCCTTAAAGGGATTTTCCCATCAGAGACATTTATAAGATAGCCACAGGATATGTCATAAATGTCAGATAGATCCGGGTCCCACCTATCTCTAGAACAGAGCCTCCAAGACCCATTCTACTGCTCTGTGTTGTGGCTCTGAATCGTGTGATTTCTGACCATGAATTATGGAAACCACGTAGCTCGATGAGCTACGCTGTTTCCGTAAGTCCCATAGAACTAAATGGTAGTTACAGAAACAACATAGCTCGCATGCTACGCTGCTTCCGTAACTGCAATTCACTACTATGGGAGTTACGGAAACAGCGTAGCTCAGCGAGCTACACTGTTTCCGTAATTCATGGTTGGAAATCACATGCTTCAGCCACAACACAGAGCAGAAGAACGGTATTCGGGGGCCCTGTTCTAGAGATAGGTGCGGGTCCCAGAAGTGGGACCCGCATCTATCTTACATTTATGACATATCTGGTAGATATGTCATAAATGTGTCTGATGGGAAAATCCCTTTAAGCATCAATCGGCAGTTAAATTACAAACAGATATCTGCTACATGTCTGCTGCTGAGAAAAAAATCTCTTGGTCTAGTTAAAATCAGTCTATACAGTCTGAGTGTGCCAAAAAGTTAGCCCGATAAATAGAATAATATTTTGTCTTCTGACAATCATAATATTAGAGTTGTGTGTAGTAGGTGCAAATGCAGATGTTCTCTTTAGGGCACTTTATAGATATAAAGTAGTTATACTGTTAACTGAAAGACATGTTCCATGAGTTAAAAAAAATAATATTGTGCAAAAGAGAAAATTTTAGCATATGCCTTACTCTATAGTAGATAAAGCAAAATGGGTTAAGAAAATAAAATCTAAACAAGGTCATTATTTAAAACTGTAAAAACAAACTACTTTGGCATATAAGAAAAATCAGTTGTTGGGACCTAAAGCGTAACACTAAAGAGCTTTGTGATGTATCGTACTAACCTTATTCAATCTGCCCTTTTCCTGCACCATTGCTGCCCAGCTGTTCCAACTGTTCCCTGGTTACAAAGTGACCTTAATTATGTAATGGCCATGCGAACACCAATCAAGTGACTGCAGCATGGCACTCCCCACCACCTATACAATGGAAGAAAGCATGTTGCAACTTCAAATTTTCTATGCAAAAACTTTGTTACCTTAAAGATTAAATTTGCATTACTTGTGTGCAAATAACATTTAGAATTTCAACATCACCCAAGGTGTCAAAGTCCGTGAGAAATCCAAACAGCTTTTTTCCAGTGGATTATGGTTTTCTGTACGGAGACTCCACGAGGAGGGAGGATTGGTGTCTTGCTATGGCGGTGCGACGTTTCGAGGGTCAAATTTGGTGGAGGAGGGATAATGGTATGGGGCTGTTTCTCAGGGTTTTCCAGTGAATGGTAATGTTAATGCAAAGATATTTGAGACAATATTATGCTTCCAGCTTGGTGATAACAGTTTGGAGAAGGTCCTTTTCTGTTCTAGCATTACTGTGCTCCTGTGCACAAAGCAATGTCCACAAAGACATGGTTGGGTGAGTTTAGTATAGAGTTAGTCTAGTGGCTGCACACAGCACTAACCCAAACCCTATCAACAAACTTTGGGATGAATTGCAACACAGATTGGAAGCCAGACCTTCTCATCCAATATCAGTGCCTGAAATCACAAATGCTCTTTTGACTAAATGGGCACAAATTCCTACAGACACACTCCAAAATGTTGTGGAAAGCCATGCCAGAAGAGTGTGGACTGTTATATATGCAAATTGGGAGAGAACTCCATATTAGCTCCCTTGGTTTTGGAAAGTGATGCCCATCAAACTTAAATAGACGTAATGGTCAGGTGTCCACATACTTTTGGCCAGATAGTGTATCTATCTCACAGGGAATGCCTGGTGTAATATGGAACAGTATAGTATAATCTGCACTCGATATCTCACACTGGCTACACTGTGCTCTCTGTGATTTATTATTTATCTCAGGCTAGTTCCAGAGGAAATTGATTTTTTTTTTATGGTAGCTTGTCTCACTTTCGCCTGTCAAGATTTGTACTTGCTAAATAGGTTATAGGTAAAGAATCTAGGAACAGTGCTCAGTAAATATCATTCATTACACCTCCATAGTGAGCATCTGACATCTAACTAAGTCAATGAAACGCTGTTTAAAATAGTTTGTGTTTTTTTGTTCCCATTTCTCTCTCATCGGAACATGAGCATTTCCCATAAATTCAGGTCATTTATAGTGTGTATAATCCAATAAAGCAGTTGCCAATCTTCAGATGGTTTAACATGTAATAAAGTAGAAGTTCCTCCATGGGAGCTAAAGAATACTGGAGGCCATTTTGGTTGTAACCCAGTTTAACAGAAAAGAACTTTAACAATTTAAAAAAAAAAAAACTTGCTTTGGTCTGTTGCTTTGTTGTCCTAAGTGCAACCACTGAAACATCAGCATGCATTGCATTTTCCACCAACAATCTAAAAACGTCTCCAAAATTAACCTGAGCATGTACAGAATGCATTAATGTCAGAGGTGTTTACATGGTAGGGTAGGACTGGCCCACCAGTGTACCAGAGGATCCTCCAGTGGGCCCTGCTTCTGACACAATATTGGGCCCCTACTATAATGATATAATACAACCCAGTTTGAATCGGATTTTGGAGCTAATAACTTAATTAGTGAACGCGGCATCTGAGAGGTTAGACAGAGGGAGGGGACGCCACCTGTCCCCCGATCCCCACCTCGCGATAAAATCACAAAGGCCTGTTTTTTGTGTTTTTTTTTATTAAGCCTTGCCAGATGCAAAAATAAAAAAATAATATCTGCCTCTCAGACTTTGGTGACACAAAGCAATTCATTTTTAAAACAAATAGTTTTTTCTTTGTAAATGTAGTAAAACATAAAGAAAACTATAAAAATTTAGTATTGCCATAATTGTATTGGACACGTAAAATAAAGTTAATATGTTGTATGTTGTTTGTCTCGTACGGTGAACGTTGTGAAAAAGAAACCCAAAAAATGATGCCAAAATAGCTGTCGTTTGCCCATTCCACCCCACAAATACTTTTAGTTTTAGTTTCCCAATACATTATATGGTACAAAGTTGAGGTTAGCCCTCTTAATCATGAGCATGAGCGAACCAGTGCTTGGCTTTCAATCTCAATAGCCAGTACAGAATTACAAAACATGGGAGCAGGGGCGTAACTAGGAAAAACTGGGCCCCATAGCAAACTTTTGACTGGGGCCCCCCCCTCCGCTGGGTAACACACAACCTCCAGTTGTAGATAGTGCCTCCCTATAGATTCCACCACACAGCGCCCCCCCATAGATAGCACCATACACAGCCCCCTGTAGGTAATGTCATACACAGCCCCCTGTAGATAACGCCATACAGCCCCCCGTAGATAACGCCATACAGCCCCCCTGTAGATAACGTCATACAGCCCTCCTGTAGATAACCTCTTACAACCCCAAATCCCCCCTGTAGATAACGCCAAAAAGCCCCCCTGTAGATAACGCCATACAGACCCCCTGCAGATAACGCCATACAGACCCCCTGTAGATAACGCCATACAGACCCCCCTGTAGATAACGCCATACATACCCCCCCCTGTAGATAACGCCATATCGCCCTCCCCCCCAAAAAAACGGCCTATAGTTTGTCCTACAAAAGACATGCATCCCCTATCTACAGGATAGGGGATACATGTGTGATCGCTGGCAGCAATAAGGAGAACGGGGGACCGAAAGTCCCCCGAAGTTCTCCACGACAAACCTCGGACTTCCGGCGTCTGCGCAGTTCAATAAAAATGAAAGGTGCGCTGGTCACGCATGCGCACAAGCGCGACAAGTGCACAATTCATTTCTATGGAGCTGCAGACAGACCCCGGAAGTCCGAGGTTTGTCATGGAGAACTTCGGGGGACTTTCGGTCCCCCGTTCTCCTTATCGCTGGGCGTCCCAGCGATCCCACATATATCACCTATCCTGTGGATAGGGGATGCATGTCTTTTGTAGGAACAACCCCCTCAGTGGCGTTGCGCTGTAACAGCCATAGCAGCTGCTAGCGGAGCCTCCGGCCATGGGGGGACCCGAGCCGGCAGGTGGGACGGGCCCCCTCATGCTGCGGGCCCCGTAGCAGCCGCTACAGCTGCTATAGCGGTAGTTACGCCACTGCATGGGAGTAGAAGTGATGTGAAGGGAGAGAATGATCAAGTTCCTAGTCTTCTGTTACCAGACCGGTAGATGAGGATGTGTAAACTAGCACCAGAAGAAAAACCCCATAAGGAATTTTCTTCCTCTTCTCTATAGTATGTATGGCTATTGCAAGGACAATTTTTTAAACCAAAAGTTTTCTTTGCTATAGTTAATAAATTGAATTTGCTACACTACAGGTTCACTGCAGCCGGTTTGACATTAATATACATTTCTAGAATTTTGTCTAGCATGGAATTAGAGGGGGTTCTACGTACAATCCTATGCAATTTTTGTTGGGGATTGTTCATGTCTGATAGTCGAATAAAAACTAAATGGAGATGACATAGTGTAACATGTTATATAGCAACACATAGAAAACAAGAAAAGATTTGCCAAAGGCTTTAACTGGCACATTTTATTTCCACAGTCTGCTCTCTTGCAACAGATGTGGCCGACCTTAGAGCAATTAATTTAACTGAACAAGAAATTGAGTTAAATGCATTATAGATGAAGTATTTATGTGCGATGGGTCTCAGTGAGGAGTGGGAGGCATTGAGTGGAGCCTCGTTTTAGAAATTCAGCCCGTCATTTTGATCTCACGGCTAATTTCTTTACCCAATTTGCATGTTTCAGTATTGCTTTTTCATTTAGCTTTTATTCCCCAAAGACAAATGTGTCCACAGTTGCTGGAGAATACTGTTTCACTGATATGCATTGACTAAATCTTAATGTAATCTTGTTTGCAGAGATTTTTTCTAGTTTCCATAGCTAAGAAGAATTCATGAAACTAAGGCCTTATCTCCTGATCTGCAATCTTTTGGATGCAGTATTATCAGACCTTGAGATGAGAATAGGTTAATATGTTTAGTTATCAGATATTGTATTGCGTTGTGTGTCTGTCCTATAGTATATACAAGAAATGCACCCTCTTAACCTTTCCTACCCATATCTGTATCAAGCACACACAAAAAGATAATACAATGTAACATTCCCTTTTGGTGATATTTTATAACTCAATATATAGAAGTGCCTAGAAATTTATGGTTGCTGCTTTATGGTTGGAAGTGCTTGTATTTATGGGAGAGCAGAAATGTATTCAGGACAGTTGTCGTCCAAAAGCTATTGCATGCGTATGGCCATCTCAAAGGGTTTGTCTCATCAGAGAGAACCCCCTTTTAAAATGCGGCTGCTGGGACGATCAGTTGATCGCCCTGGGTCCTGCTTCTACCACCCCTGGCAAACAGTTGGTTTTGCCAGGAAGAGTCATGACCAGTTAGGCATTTTGCCAGCATCGGTAGCTGCAGAGGAAATTGATGTCCATCAGATAAATGGTCAACTTTATTATACAAGAGTAGCTCGAGTCCTCCAGAACTGGAGCTGCTAGTTTTTGTTCAGACTCACAGAGGGGGTCCCAAGCGTGGTATCCCCTCTATAATGTCCAAATCCCCTAAAAGGACATATGGACATGAGTTGTCTTCATGAGACAACCCCTTTAAGTAGGCTGTGTGGATGCTTTTGGAAAGTTCATACACTGTAGCTAGGCACTAGGAGGATCAGTCTCTGCATCTAAACAACGGGCACATCAGGGTATGTTCACAAGGGCTATTTTCAGCTGTTTTTTGGGCTGTAAACGTCCCGAAAAATGGCTGGAAAATCAGAAGCAGAACGCCTACAAACATTTGCCCATTGATTTCAATAGGAAATACGGCGTTCTGTTTTGACGGGGCGTTTTTTTACGCCTCGTTTTGAAATAACGGCACGTAAAAATATGCCCCGTAAAAAGAAGTGAATGTCACTTCTTGAGCCATTTTTGGAGCCGTTTTTCATTGACTAAATAGAATAAAAGCTCCTAAAACGGCCGTAGAAAACGGCACGATAAACGCTAGTTTGATTAAAAAACGGCTGAAAATCAGGATGTTTTCCCTTGAAAACAGCTCTGTATTTTCAGCCGTATTTTGTTAAGCGTGTGAACATACCCTAACATTTATAACGTTTATGGCAAATGTAATGCATTAACTTCTTAATGACGTGGCTAATTCTGGCCTTCAGAACGCAGCATATTTTTACATTTTGCCTCACTTCATTCCGGGAGCTATAACTATTTTTATTTTGTTGCGACATTGCTGTGTTTGGTCTTATTTTTAATACAAACTTGCCAGCACTTTACATTTATGGCGTGGACCTAGAAGGGGACAGTCGTAGAAACAGAGTCCATCCCATGTCCTATCTTTTCACGCATCACGCATTCCTCCATAGACTCTCATCTATGGAGGATGTGTAACATCGCGTCCCGCAGCGCTGAGCATGGATGCACCTCGGACATGAAAAACTGCAGTTTTTCACGTCCGAGATGCGCAGCGTTCGTGTGAATCAGGCCCTAATTTAGAGCTGCTCAGAAATTTCATACACAAAATGGCTAGCAAGCCAGAAACTGTGTTTTGCAAGTAGTAATAGATGTCGCTAGAATTTCAGTATTTTATTTACATTCTGCCTTGATTCTGTGCTTTGCAGGTCTTGGTGTTGAAACTCTGTGCATGACCTTCCAAGCAAGGGACAGGTGTAAGTTATGATATATTTACAGCTCATTGTCACAAAGGTTTTCATTAAAAATATTCAGGTATTATTCATAAAATCATGTTACCTGCAATGACTTAGTAAGGCTATGTTCACACGCTTAACAAAAAATAGCTGTAAAATATGGAGCTGTTTTCAAGGGAAAACAGCCTCTGATTTTCAACCGTTTTTTAAGCATCAAGCGTTTTATTTAATGCGTTTTTTTTACGCCCGTTTTTGGAGCTGCTTTTCCAACCAATGATAAACTGCTCCAAAAACGCCTCAAGAAGTGACATGCACTTCTTTTTTACGGGGCGTTTTTTTACGTGCTGTTTTTAAAAACAACCACGTAAAAAACACCCCGTGGGAAGGGAACACAGTTTTTCCCATTGAAATCAATGGGCAGATGTTTGGAAGTGTTCAGCCCCCGCATTTTCAGCTGTTTTTCTGGGCGTTTACGGCCCGAAAAACAGCTGAAAATAGGTTGTGTGAACATACCGAAACAAGTACAACACAACTGCAGAAATCGTAATTACTCCGCACCGTGATGCTGCATATGTACAGAGATAATAAAACAACTTCCCGTTCTATCATTATCCTGAAAAAGACTCTTTCATCTCATGTAATGCGCTACTGGTTATATCTCTCATGGGGGCGAAATAGAGATTATCTCAACAAAATGGCAGCTTTATCAGATACTATAATAGTGCTTACTTTTTACAAATATTTTTACATCTCACAGAGGGAAAATTTGTAATTTAGATGCACTCCTATTACAACGAGGACGGCTTCTTTTACGTTTTATCTTTGAAACATTACATTTAAAGGTATATGGCTTATTTTCAGATTTCAATAGAACTACACATATTGGCTGAATAGAAAATAATTTAAAACACACCTTTTGTGATCAAGGAAGCAGGGGATTATCATGAAATTTGCACACTTTAAACAGGGGTATGTACAAGATAAAGGTTAAATAAGGTCATCTGCAAGGATAATGACCTCTGATAGCTATTTACTCTGTCCACTTATCAGCTGAATTGGATGGGTAGCCCTGTCTCTAAGTAGTAGGTCAATGGAGTACATGAAATGTGAGCTGGTGGTGGGCAAAACTGGCCGAGCTTCCTGCATAATAATTTATACTTTTTCAAATGAGTTCAAAGGGAGCTTCATTAATTCATTTTAATTAAGCTCCCTCTAGTGGTGGCTTTAGGCAGCGTAAATTGAACTGATGGATTTGGATTCGCTCAATTTTAGTTACTTGGTCCCAATGCGAAATCTGTAGCAGGGCCCACCACCTACCATGTGCCATTTATAATGCTAGCTCCTTCTTATGTTCAGGGCCCTGGTGCCACTTGTAACAGATGGGAGGGGGTGTAGGATGGTTACTGCCCCGGAGATTAAATTGCACAGCAAGAACTTCAGATGACACAGGTATAAGATGCCGAACAGAACTTTACTCCAACAGACGCACAATCTTCATGGTTACAATATTTGGTACATAAGCTTGACGGTTTCACTAATAAATAAGCTCTATACTTGGCAGTTTCTGATTTAACTGGTGAGAACGCGACAGCGTGTTGGCTAATGGTTCAGTCTCAAGTTAAACTTGTGGTGCAGGGGATCTTTGTTCTCATATTATGTGCTGAGCTAGCGATACACCATTCAGCTTAGCAATACAAAAGTCTTTTTTTGGTGGATCAGTCACTTGGTAGCTGTCGCCTTGCCCGTCTATCCAACAGCGGCTCATGCCTCGCTCGGCAAATCCACCCACTCTGTACTGACTTCTTTCTCCCTCTACTGCTTATCCCACACACATCACTCTTTCTGTCTCTCTCCTCCATCACTCACCATTGCCAACTGTCACTATAAAAAAAAATCTTTATTATTTTTTTTTTAAGACTAGGCTCCTCTTATTTATTTAAAGGGGCCACAATTGACCTCTGACTCTAATCTGCCTTTACAGAGTCCCATCCGTACAATATATGTAGTGCTCTATGGAAAATAACGTATTCTCTGAATACCGATACGGTTGCATTACATAACATAACATTAGGTGCTTAACATATATACATAAGTGGGTTTGGGGAATACCCTACAAACTGCTACCTCTGCAAACCCTATTGCTACGCCCCTGGTGACTCGCATGGCTCACTATGTCTTTAAAAAATAATAATATTCAGCTTCCTTCTTAGTTATATCTGATTTTAGGAAAATTACAGTGTGACAACAAATATCACAACTATTACAACTCCCACATGATTTATGATCCAACTTTTCCTAGAGTCTAGGTTATTCAGATATATTAAGAATGTATCACTTTGTGCAGAAGTAGCAGAGTTTATTTTTGTATGTTACTGGGTATTGTTTTACCGCAGTAGGTTTATCTGCAGACCTAAGGAAAACCACAACCAGCAAGCACATCACTGAAAAACTCACCACTACTGCATTAGAGAACTCAGCTCTGCTATACCTTTAAATAGGCAGATTTGTTGTTTAGGACTTTAGGAAAACTTGCAGATGAAACTTGACAAAAGAGATACAAGGAGGCATACTCTTGCTTTACTATCTCTAGGTCTTTAGTTTCTTCCTATATTCATCAGATTGGATAAGAACGGATTGTGAATGCCTGTTGACACTATGTTATAATAAACTGTTTTGTCAATCTCAGGGCCACCATCAGGGACCTAACCACAAAGCTGAAAAAAGGTGCCCGCCACTGACCACTCTTAGTAATTTGAGAAATTTGGAGCAGAGGGCCAGCAGTAGTTACTTCGGAGCAATGTATTGGGGCCCGTTCCTTTCTCCAAAGTTACTACTGCTGAGCTCTTGCTCACAAGGTCCTGGCGCTGGCCAACCATGGAGCTGGAGTATGCAGAGCACATAGCGTTGAGGGTAGCATGTGGCGCCACATCTCTATGCACCTGTGTGGTACACATGGGGCATGCGGTGTTGCCAGGGATGCTAAGATGGTGGTCATTTGCAGAGACGCTAACCGTGGATGGATCTGTTAGGAGCTGTTCTATGCCTGTACTTATACATCTATGCCGATGCTGATTCTACTTGCTGCAGGCTGAGGTTAGGATGGCTGAAATTATCTTAATCTGCTCCTGTTTTTACTCAGGATGATGGCGATTATGAGGGGATGGAGGTAAAGCGAGCATCTAGACCTTGGGAGAAGGGCCCCAAGGTCAGGAGCTTCATACGAGAAAAAAACAAATAAACATAAACAAATAATTGCAAAAAAAGTGATATAAACACATTTATTTTTAAATAAACTATACCGGGGTTGCATAAGTAGGTGTACAGTTTAAATAATAGGTAAATACTGTATAATAATAATAATAATAATAATAATAATAATAATAATAATAGGTATACAGTTTAGATAGTATTTTATAGTATAACAAATAAGTACAATTTCTTATATGCTCAAATTGGTGCCCTCACTATTTACACATTTCTATAATCTAGTGTTTATACTCACACTTTGGCACAAAGTTCTTTATTGGCACTCATTTCTTGGCACGCTTTTTTTATGAACTGAATCATGTTATCAACCGTGCTTGGTTTTCTTGAATATACCTTATGGCTGATAACTCCCCAAAAGAAAAAGTCCATTGGGGTAAAGTCTGATGATCGTGCTAGCCATTCAACTGGGCCAGGTCTACCTATCCACCTATTGGGTGATTTTACGTCCCAAAAAATATGCACCGCTAAAGCATAGTGAGGAAGGACTCCATATTGCTGAAAATAGAAGTCTTCATTTTCATGCTCCAACTGAAATTGTGGTATTACATTTTCTTGGAGCTTATTAATGTACTGGTCTGAGGTCACCATTATACATATTGTAGAAGACAGGTCCAATCACCCCTTTACATGAAAACTGTAACCCTAGGGAGATTCAACTTTTCCTCAATTGTTTCAAGGAGGTTTTCTGTTGAGTAATAAACACAGTTGTGCCTATTAACCCCTTCACGCACCCAGACGTGCTATTATGCCCGGATGCGGGGGGTGATGTTTGTAGCTCGCTCCATATCCTGTGGGTGTTGGCTGTATTTTACAGCGAACACCCGGGAGCTGCAATAGCGCTATTCCTGGCTGTTAAAACCCTCAAATGCTGCGGTCAATCACAACCGCAGCATCTGAGGAGCTGAAAGAGGGGGATAGCCCCCTCCGACAGCTCATCGCCCCCCTGCAATGAGATCGTGGGGTGACGATGATTGTCATAGCAGCACAGGCGCCTAATGAAGGCCCCCAGGGCTGCCTTCACTCTGCCTCTGCCACAGGCAGGGCTTAACAGAAGCCTGTAAAAATGGCAATATACTGCAATACGTTAGTATTGCAGTGTATTGTACCAGCGATCTAACAATCGCCGGTTCAAGTCCCCAAGTGGGGCTAATAAAGTGTGTAAAAAAAAGTGAAAAAAAGTTTTTAGTAGTGAAAGAAATATATATATTAAAAGTTCAAAAAAAAAAACCTTTTCCCATTTTTCCCCTAAAGTAATGTAAAAAGTAAACAAAATTGGTATTGCTGCATCCATAAAAGTCTGAACTATTACAATATAGATTTATTTAATGTGCACTGTGAACGCCGTAAAAAATAAAAAAATTTAAATGCCAAAATCACAGTTTTTTGGTCAACTTAGTTCTCAAAAAAATTTAATAAAAAGTGGTCAAAAAGTTCTATGTGCCAAAACATGGTACCGATAAAAACTACAACTCCTCCCGCAAAAAATAAGCCCTCACACCACTCTATTGACGGAAAAATAAAAAAGTTATGGCTCTTGGAATGCGAGGAGTGAAAAACGAAAATCAAAAATCAAAAAATGGCTCAGTCCCAAAGGGGTTAACAGCACCTGATTGTTTGAAGTTGGCTTCATCGGACCAAGTTATTTTTCTAATAATTACATCTCCTTGTGTTTCTTCATTCCAAATTGCTTCACAAAATTTTAATTAGACATGAAAAATCTCCCCTGTATACCTACTTATGCACCTAAACGAAGTTAACACTTAGTTTAGGTTGGCGTTAAATGGGGGTGGATTAAATCAGTAATGATTAGACGCTAACTTAAATGTACCGTAAAATTGTACATACAAAAAAGTACAAGTTGTTGCGCAAAAAACAAGACCATTTAGATGCGTGTAGATTTAAAAATAAAAAAGCGATACGTTCCGGAATGCAGACAAGGAGTTTAGTGCCTTAATCACAATGGTTATGAATATGTACATGTTTTTTTGTTAGGCATTGTCACATATATATATATATATATATAAATATTGAAGTTTAGCTTTACCATTAGAGTAGATAAAAAAAAAATGCTGCTAACTCCTTCTTGTTTGTATATTAGTTTATTATATTGAAACATTTCTTCATTGCGTATCTGTCATACGAAAAAAAAAAAGTCTACAGACAGCTGCATTTATGTATTAGATAAAGGACAACCAAAATTTGGTATCTAAGTTTTTCTTCATCCCTCTGTATGGATTCCGTAAATATATGACTTTTCCCTGCATATTTTCTGAATGGGCTGGCTCTTGCTGGTGTGACGTTTGGTATTTTCCTACTGTCTCCACAGCATCCTGACCAAAGTAAATGATTACCCACATCAGCTCTTCTTCCCCTCTCACAGCATGCAGTCTCGCAGAAAATGAGAGAAAGAGAGAAAAGCTGCAGCTGCAACCTTTCATGCCTTTCTACTATTTACTGTATTAATGCAGATCAAAGATTTGCAGGGAGCCTTTATTGAAATGAACTAGAAAGGGAAAACAGGCTGCTGGAAGGTGAGGAAGATGCAATATCGCCCTGATAAGATATATTGTAATGTTTTATGTATTCACATGCACTACTGATTCATGCAATATAAATTACAATACAGAGCTGTCAATCCTTTTGGAAGGCACTGACGTTCATCTATTTACCTGGTCTACATAGGCTGTAAGCTGGATATTTAATAGTCAGCAGCTCCCACTAGATGAAGCTCTCTGCATGGAGATTCATACAGTTAGTATTGACTTCAATGGGAACTGTATTCGTTTATATGGAGTGAATTCGACCTAGTGGTGGCCGTGGGCAGACAGAAATGTATCATTTAACTCTATAGAGGAGATGTATTGAGACTGCACCAGTCTTAGGGTATGTTCACACGTAGCATAAATGCTGCAGATTTTTCACAATGTATTTCATTGCGGAAAATTCGCAGCATAATACAGTAGCAGTAGAGTGGATAAGATATGAACATAGCCTTAATAAAAAAACAAGCTAGAGAAAGATGGGACAAATTTATTAAGAGGCACATGTCTCTTAATAGGGTCGTCACATCTTTGGCTGTCCGTGCGACAAAGAATAAAATCTACCCAAGCCAGGAACTGGCGTAGATTTCCGCTACAATTTACACCAGTTTGTAGCGTAAATTATAGTTAATGCACTGGGCCACGGATGGCCACGCCCCTTTTGCTAAGCGCCACCTACTTTCTTTAAACATGGCGAGAGCAGTGGAAACGCAAACAAAAGTTGCAACATAGCAATGTTGTTAACTTTCCCCTTTGGTTTTATGGAAAGCAGGGGATATGGAGCTTTGTATCAGACAAACTGAGCCCTGATTCCTAAAATGGCATGTTATAAAATTATTCAACCGATAGCTTTTTTTAAATGAAATAGAATGTGTTCGCTTTAACCTCTTTACTCCCCTGAATCGAAAATAATACCATAAACCCCATCACCATCCTAAGCTACCAGGAGTCTTAGATGCTATTAGCTAATTCAGACCTCCAGGGTATTTAAATATTAATTTATCACCACCATAGACCATTGCGGATTAACCCCATATAGCTTATGTAGCTACTACATTGCCTACATTATTTGGTGAACATATTGATGTATTAGTTAGAACTTTATATTGGTTTTAAGTGGGAACATTCATATTTGGACACACCTCCCAAAACAAACCACACCCACTTCAGGGGAAGACACAGGATATAACAATTTGAGTTTCCAAGTACCTTGATGCCCCACCCTCGATTATACTCACTTTGCCAACTTTCTACATTACACATTTTTATAATGAGCAGTTAAGGATTTAATGATAGTATTTCTGTAATATACCTGGGGGGTCTAAATTGTCTAAGCCGTTAATACCTCGTATCTCTGGTAGTCTAGTGTGATGAAGGGGTTAATATTCCTATTTATTATGCTCGTGGTCTAGGATGGGTATGAATTAATATCTTATATCCCTTAAGGTCTAGGGTGATTTAGCGGTTAACACTTGATATTATATAATAATATACATAGTTATATAGTGAAACTTCTTTGAGCCGACCACCCAAAATGCACAGAAAAAAAATGTCTTTTATGGGAGCTCAAATGAGCTCCTAACTATTATTTTTCAGAATCCTGAACTATAATTGTTTTCCTCGAACTGTACAGTTATGAGCAGCCCGCAGCATGGACCGCGGACAGTCCATACTGCTGTTCTTTAGAAGCAGAATTTACTATTATACAGAAAACCAGATATTTAGCAAAATCCTGCACTATAATTGTTTTTTTTATTTAATTGGCAGTACACTATAAATAATAACATTCTAGCTGTAGGTAGCAACCACTAGGGATAGGGCACTGCATACAGATTTGTATAACTCCCACTTAACTAAAAAAAAAAATCACCGGAATACCACTATCTCTACATAGATAAGAACTAACATCTAATGATTATCTCAAATATAAACAGGACCTGCAGAAAACTGGTCAAGAAACACAGACCCCCCTGTCAATATAAGTTATATAACCATAATGTCCCCCTAGTCTGTCCCTGCTTAGTTTAAGCACCCGCTCCGAATGGGTGACCCCAAACTCCTTTATGCCCCCTAGTAAGAACCTATCTTACCATTGAGTGTTATGCAGCAAAGGAAACAAAATACAGGAAAATATTACACCCAAGTTGACAAATGTGGAAATTCCAGACAAAATTGTGTCAGACTGACTGGTTTACCCAGGGGCGTAGCTAAAGGCTCATGGGCCCGGGTGCAAGAATTCAGCTTGGGCCCCCCTACCCCTCCCCAGCACCACCATCATCAGACCCCTGTGCGCGCCTATGCCCAGATGCCTTGCCCAACAGCCTCCATAGTATAATGCCCTCACACAGTATAATGCTCCCATAGCTGCCCCCACACAGTATAATGCCCCATAACGTATAATGCCCCCCATAACAGCCTCATACCATATAATGCTCCTCATATCAGCCCCCACAGTATAATGCCCCACATAGCTGCCCCCATACAGTATACACGGTCACATGGTACACTAAGTGCACCATGTGACCGTAACCAGGAAGTGCCGGCTTCACGGCACAGAACATTTATTTAACAAGCATGTTGTATGGCAATGGGGGCCCGTGGGCCCCCCAGGCTTAGGGCCCCGGTCGCAACTGCAACCCCTATAGCTATGCCACTGGGTCTACCCTTTTATTAGATGCCCCAGGTTACAGACCAATCTGTCTGTCAGGTTGCCGCAATTTTTTCTGGAATATCCACATTTGTTCCCTTGGGTGTAAGATTGTCCTGTGTTGCCTTGCACATAACAGTGTGTTTTGTTTCCTTTTCTTCATCCCACTTAATGGTAGGGCCGTTATAGGGTCTTACAAGGGGTAGGATGGAGTTTGTGGTTTCCAATTCGGGGCGAGTGCTCAAACTAAGCAGGAAAGACTAGGGGGACATTAGGGTTATATTAACAGAGGGGTCTGTGTTCCTTGACCAGTATGGCCATTTCTGCAGGTTCTTTTTATATTTGAGATAATCATTAATTAGCTAAGTTTTATCTCTATAGAGATGGTCGAATTTCTGTGATCTGTTTTCATGTACCACGACTCTCAAGTTTAACTATAGGTGCTCCAATATCTGACATTTATATATAAGTAAATTGGCTCTGTGACTCCCACTGAACTCAATAATAAATACGTATGCAGTCAGTTCCTCCTGCAACAGAAATATGTTTTTTCATTTAACTCAATGCTTTCTTCTGAGCTGCTCAGACCTCCGATTGACACCGCTGATATTTATAAGTAAGATTTAAAGCATGAAAACTTAAAGCTAAGACATCACGCCATATCTGCATGCTTGACCTGTTCTAGGACTTAAGTAAAAAGGAGCAGGTTTGCATTTGACCGATAATATGAAAGAAGCACAAAGTCATCCAAATGGCTTCACGTCTTATCTTTCTTTAGAAGTAAGAAAACAATGGACACTCTTATCTTGGTCATATCGGATATTTCTCATTAATATGAATTTACTTCTTCGAGTGAATACAACCACTGAAGTAATAGCTGCTGGAATTTACTTTACCTCCCTGCAGGAAAGCAGTGCACTTGTTTATCATGTATTATTGGACAAAGTAACATTCTGCAATATCACCTCTAAAAATGAGATATGTTTTTTGATATCTTCAGCAGGCTTCGAGAGAGTTCACAGTCTGCCGTCCTCATAAAAACTGTCAAACACTCCTAACCTTGTTTGGTTTGTCTCTGCTGAACACCTACAGAAAACGTGATATGATAAAGTAATCTGTGCACTATAAGGACATTTTGATGACTTTTTGGTCCAGACACTTATCACCGGGGAAAGGAACAAGCAGAAGTAAGACATGAATCACTGACCAGCAAGGGCCGAAAGCAATAGTTAGTAGTTCTGACAGTCTGAAAGTCACCTGCATGGGGAGTTGTGCTGAATCAGATAATGTCCTACAGTATTTCATAAAATCATCAATCATTGTGTCCACCTATGGATAATTAGGTTGCAACATCCATATACAGAATCCATAATCTGCTATATATCCTGTCATTGCGTACTAACATGAATTATACACTTTACTTGCTATTAGTCATGAGAATTAGGAGTCCCTAAGTTTTCTGGTCAATTTGTGCTAGTCATACAGTTTGGTGAAAGATGGATAATTTGGGGTCCGCCATAAGTGAATTGCATAAAAATCAAGGCACTACTTTACGTATGAGCAAAGGCACTGAGCTTCCTTTTCAGCTCTCTACTGATCATTTTCAGCTAATCTGGATAAGCAATGTTACATCACCCCCTTCCCCATAAAAGGACAGTTGCTGCTTGTACAGAAAAAAAAGAGAAAAATATGTACAGGAAGAGTAAAATAGTGAGAGCAAAATAAAATGTAAATAAATAAACCCATTATAACAACTGGTGTTAAAGGATATGTACACTTTTGAACGTGATTTAAAAAAAAAAAAAATGTCAGTCAGTGCATTTGGTGCAACTTTCAAATCAGTTTTTATTAAAAAATATTTTTACTTTTTGAGATACATCTGGTCTGTATCCTGTATGCAGAGCATCTGTATTGTTTGCTAAGTCCGTCGTGTCCGGTGTCAGTGGTAGACACGCAGGATCCACATGTGATCTATCACATGTAAGTTGTGAACTTTGATGTGATCGATAACAGGTGGATCCTGCATGTCAGAGACACACAGGACCTACTTTCACTGAATTTGTCAGTCCCGTGGACCTGACAGGTACAGGATTCAGTGAACGATGCAGCTGCTCTGTGTACAGGATACAAAGCTGCTGTATCTCAAAAAGTAAAAATATTTTTTAATAAATACTAATTCGACAGTTGCACCAAGCACACTGACTGACATTCTTATATAAAAAAAAATCACTTTCAAAGGTTTACAAAATGGTAATATTTTTTCCACTATAGAAATGCCTTAGGCCTCATGCAAACAACCGTAGCCATGTGCACGGCCATGATTTCCGGGTCGGCCGGCCACGGTCGTGTGCATGGCCACATAGGAATGAATGGGGTCGGAATTCTCATGTGGATTTTCGGGGGAGTTGCGGCCGCAAAAGCACATTCGTGTGCATGTTGCCTTAAACTTTTTTAGACTCTATTGACCTGTACCTCTTCTTCACACTTTTTCTTTAGTAATACTACAGCACAGATCCAACATGCAGTAAATTGCTTGGTTTAATCAATCAGATTAGGTATAAGCCAATATTTAATCATTTATAGAGTAACCGTCATTTTCTAAAACTTTTGACATGTTATAGTGACATGTCAGATGTTTTGATCAGTGGGGTCGGGGGACTGAGAATCCCACTGATCGCTAAAACGAAGGAACAGAAGCGCTCAGCTGAGCACTGTGCCCCTTCAGCTGTAATATTATAACTTTGCCTCTTTTCGGTTCTTCTAGGAAAGACGGAATTAGCTGAAGACAGGCTCATAGACTTCTATGAGTCGGTCTTCAGCGGACCCCGCCTCTTTGAGTAGAGCTAAGGTGAGCCAAAGTTATACCATTACAGTCAAAAGGGCACAGCGCTTCTGTCCCTTCATTTCAGTGAACTTCTGACATCGTACAATGACATTTTAGAAGTTTTAGGAAAATGACAGTTAGTGTTAAGGATCTGCCAGGCACAGCGTCTGTATCCACGCCCATAGGTAATCAGCCTGCACCTGCTTCTATGTCTGTGAGACTGACTCCATCTTCCACCACTCAGGATGGCAGGCTTAGGAGTGGGAGAGCCTATCACAGCCTGGCCAGACGGAGCTAGCTTCCGCCCTCTGTCTATTTATACCTGCCTTTCCTGTTCCTCCTTGCTTGTGATTCTTGTTTTGTTTCCTGGCCCTGCTGCAGCTTCTTTAACCATTTGACCCTGCTTCATATCGATCCTGGCTTACTGACTACTCTCCTGCTCTGCGTTTGGTACCTCGTACACTCCTGGTTTGACTCGGCTTGTTCACTACTCTCCTGCTCTGCGTTTGGTACCTCGTACACTCCTGGTTTGACTCGGCTCGTTCACCACTCTTGTTGCTTGCGGTGTTGCCGTGGGCAACTGCCCCTTTTCCCTTGCTTCTTTGTACCCTTGTCTGTTTGACTGTCGGGCACTTATTGAGCGTAGGGACCGTCGCCCAGTTGTACCCCGTCGCCCAGGGCGGGTCGTTGCAAGTAGGCAGGGACTGAGTGGCGGGTAGATTAGGGCTCACTTGTCTGTTTCCTTACCCCCATCATTACGTAATCACAAGCCCATATACCTACTCTACCCTGGTCCCTCACACTACTATGGACCCCCTTGAGACCCTGGTTCAGAAAAATGCAGGGTCTCTCCCTACAGGTCCAGGGAGTCAGAGGGTCAACCAGCCTGATGCTACCATGGTAGTGCCCCTCACCTCACCTCTTGAACCCCACCTCAAGTTGCCTGACTGGTTCTCAGGGGACCGGAAGACTTTTCTCTCCTTTCGGGAGAGTTGTAGGCTCTATTTTCGTTTAAAGCCCCACTCCTCAGGTTCTGAGAGCCAGCGGGCGGGTATAATTATGTCCCGGCTCCAGGAAGGGCCCCAAGAATGGGCCTTCTCCTTGGCTCCTGACGCCCCTGAACTTTCCTCCGTTGATCTTTTCTTTTCTGCTCTCGGACTCATTTATGACGAGACTGACAGGACTGCCTTTGCCGAGAGTCAGCTGGTGACCTTACGTCAGGGTAAGAGACCTGTTGAGGAGTATTGCTCTGACTTTAGGAAGTGGTGCGTAGCGTCTCGGTGGAATGACCCTGCCTTAAGGTGCCAGTTTAGGTTGGGTCTGTCGAACGCCCTGAAAGACCTGCTAGTTAGCTATCCCTCTTCTGACTCCCTAGACCAGGTTATGGCTTTAGCGGTACGACTTGACCGACGTCTCAGGGAACGACAACGTGAACGTTTTTGCGTTTTCTCCTCTGACTCCCCCATGATGCCTCCCGAGGTTCCGTTGCTTCGTTCTTCCACGGAAGAATCGGAGGTATCTATGCAACTCGGGGCCTCCGTGTCCCCCCGACAATGTAGAGAGTTTCGCAGGAAGAATGGTCTCTGCTTCTATTGTGGGGATGACAAGCATCAAGTGAACACCTGTCCTAGGCGTAAGAATAAGCAGCCGGAAAACTTCCGCGCCTAAGTGATCATCGGGGAGGTCACTTGGGCGCACAGGTATTTCCCGTAAATATGAAACGTAATAAAATCTTGCTTCCCTTTCAGGTCTCTTTTGGTGGTAGGTCTGCTACCGGCAGTGCCTTCGTGGATTCAGGGTCGTCTGCTAATATCATGTCTGTGGAATTTGCTATGTCTCTAGCTATGCCTTTGATTGATTTGCCTAAACCTGTCCCGGTAGTGGGTATCGACTCCACTCCTCTTGCTAATGGTTATTTTACACAGCATACCCCTGTTTTTGAACTCCTTGTTGGCTCCATGCATTTGGAGCAGTGCTCTGTACTGTTGATGCAGGGATTATCGTCCGATTTGGTTTTAGGCCTTCCCTGGTTGCAGTTGCATAATCCCACGTTTCACTGGAATACTGGGGATCTTACCAAATGGGGTAATGAATGCTTGACGTCATGTTTTTCTGTTAATTCTATTTCTCCCCCTGAGGAGGTGAACACGCTACCTGAGTTTGTTCAGGACTTCGCTGATGTTTTCTCTAAGGAGGCCTCCGAAGTGTTACCTCCTCATAGAGAATACGATTGCGCTATCGATTTGGTACCAGGAGCTAAGCTCCCTAAGGGTAGGATATTTAATCTCTCTTGTCCTGGACGTGAAGCCATGAGAGAGTATATCCAGGAATGCCTGGCCAAGGGTTACATTCGCCCCTCAACGTCGCCGGTAGGTGCTGGCTTCTTCTTCGTAGGGAAGAAGGATGGTGGTCTTAGGCCATGCATTGACTACCGTAACTTGAATAAGGTCACTGTAAGGAACCAGTATCCCCTTCCTTTAATTCCTGATCTCTTTAATCAGGTTCAGGGGGCCCAATGGTTGTCTAAGTTTGATCTACGGGGGGCGTATAACCTTATCCGCATCAAAGAGGGGGATGAGTGGAAGACTGCGTTTAACACGCCCGAAGGTCATTTTGAATACCTCGTCGTGCCCTTTGGGTTGTGTAATGCTCACGCGGTCTTCCAGAATTTCATAAATTAGATTTTAAGAGATTACCTGGGGGTATTTCTTGTAGTGTACCTTGATGACATACTTGTGTTTTCCAAGGACTGGTCCTCCCACATTGAGCATGTCAGGCAGGTGCTCCAGGTCCTTCGGGAAAACAAACTGTTTGCGAAGACCGAAAAATGTGTGTTTGCGGTGCAGGAGATACCATTTTTGGGTCAAATCCTAACTCCTCATGAATTCCGCATGGGCCCCGCCAAGGTCCAGGCTTTGGCGGAATGGGTCCAACCTGCCTCCCTGAAGGTGTTACAGTGCTTCTTGGGGTTCGCTAATTATTACAGGAGATTTATTGCTAACTTCTCGGTCATCGCTAAGCCTCTTACAGACCTCACTCGCAAGGGTGCTGATCTCCTTCGCTGGCCTCCTGAGGCTGTCCAGGCTTTTGAGGTCCTTAAGAAGTGCTTTATCTCGGCTCCGGTGTTGGTTCAGCCCAACCAAATGGAGCCATTTATTGTGGAGGTTGACGCGTCCGAGGTGGGAGTGGGGGCTGTCTTGTCCCAGGGTACCAGGTCCCTCACCCATCTCCGTCCCTGTGCCTACTTCTCCAGGAAGTTTTCGCCCACTGAGAGTAACTATGATATTGGCAACCGCAAACTCTTAGCCATTAAATGGGAATTTGAAGAGTGGCGCCACTTCCTGGAGGGGGCTAGGCACCAGGTAACAGTCCTTACCGACCACAGGAACCTGGTTTTCCTAGAATCTGCCCGGAGGCTAAACCCGAGACAAGCTCGATGGGCGTTATTTTTTATCAGATTAAATTTTTTGGTTACCTATAGGGCTGGGTCTAAAAATATTAAGGCTGATGCACTGTCGCGTAGCTTCATGGCCAGCCCTCCTTCGGAGGAAGATCCTGCTTGTATTTTGCCTCCAGGTATAATCATTTCCTCTATTGATTCTGATTTAGTCTCTGAAATTCCTGCTGATCAAGGTTCAGCTCCCAGGAACCTTCCTGAGAACAAGCTGTTTGTTCCCCTGCAATTCCGGCTAAGGGCACTTAGGGAAAATCATGACTCCGCACTATCTGGTCATCCAGGCATCCTGGGTACAAAGCACCTCATTGCCAGAAACTATTGGTGGCCTGGGTTGCCTAAAGACGTTAAGGCCTACGTCGCCGCTTGTGAGGTTTGTGCTAGGTCCAAGACTCCCAGGTCTCGACCAGCGGGCTTACTACGTTCTTTGCCCATTCCCCAGAGACCTTGGACCCATATCTCCATGGATTTTATCACCGATTTGCCTCCATCTCAAGGCAAGTCGGTGGTGTGGGTTGCAGTAGACCGCTTCAGTAAGATGTGCCACTTTGTGCCCCTCAAAAAACTACCCAATGCTAAGACGTTAGCTACCTTGTTTGTCAAACACATCCTGCGTCTCCATGGGGTCCCTGTCAATATTGTTTCTGACAGAGGGGTACAATTTGTTTCTTTATTTTGGAGAGCCTTCTGTAAAAAGTTGGAGATTGATCTGTCCTTCTCCTCTGCCTTCCATCCTGAAACTAATGGCCAAACCGAGAGGACTAATCAGTCTCTAGAACAATATTTAAGGTGTTTTATCTCTGACTGTCAATATGATTGGGTCTCATTTATTCACCTCGCCAAATTTTCCCTTAATAACTGGGTCAGTAACTCATCAGGGGTCTCCCCCTTTTTCTGTAATTTTGGGTTTAATCCACGGTTCTCCTCCGTTTCACCTGGTAGTTCAAACAATCCCGAGATAGAGGTCGTTCATTGGGAACTGTGCACAGTCTGGGCCCAGGTTCAGAAGAACCTAGAGGCGTCCCAGAGCATACAAAAAACTCAGGCAGATAGAAGACGTTCTGCTAACCCCTTGTTTATGGTCGGGGATTTGGTGTGGCTATCGTCTAAGAACTTGCACCTTAAAGTCCCGTCCAAGAAGTTTGCTCCCCGGTTTATAGGGCCGTACAAGGTCATTGAAGTCCTCAATCCTGTCTCCTTCCCACTGGAGTTGCCCCCATCTTTTCGAGTACATGACGTGTTTCATGCCTCCCTCCTCAAACGCTGCACCCCGTCCTTGGCTCCCTTGAGGAAACCTCCTGTCCCCGTTCTCACCCCTGAGGGGGTAGAATTCGAGGTGGCCAAGATTGTGGACAGCAAGATGGTCCAAGGCTCCCTCCAGTACCTGGTCCATTGGAGAGGATACGGGCCTGAGGAGAGGACTTGGGTACCCGCCCGGGATGTTCAAGCTGGGGTATTGGTCAGGAGCTTCCACCTTCGTTTCCCCAATAAACCAGGTCCATCTAGATAGGGTCCGGTGGCCCCTCATAAAAGGGGGGGGTACTGTTAAGGATCTGCCAGGCACAGCGTCTGTATCCACGCCCATAGGTAATCAGCCTGCACCTGCTTCTATGTCTGTGAGACTGACTCCATCTTCCACCACTCAGGATGGCAGGCTTTGGAGTGGGAGAGCCTATCACAGCCTGGCCAGACGGAGCTAGCTCCCGCACTCTGTCTGTTTATACCTGCCTTTCCTGTTCCTCCTTGCTTGTGATTCTTGTTTTGTTTCCTGGCCCTGCTGCAGCTTCTTTAACCATTTGACCCTGCTTCATATCGACCCTGGCTTACTGACTACTCTCCAGCTCTGCGTTTGGTACCTCGTACACTCCTGGTTTGACTCGGC
Source organism: Rhinoderma darwinii (assembly GCF_050947455.1). Lineage (NCBI taxonomy): Eukaryota > Metazoa > Chordata > Amphibia > Anura > Rhinodermatidae > Rhinoderma > Rhinoderma darwinii. Next base: position 344,894,430 of record NC_134689.1, read on the forward strand.
TTGTTCACTACTCTCCTGCTCTGCGTTTGGTACCTCGTACACTCCTGGTTTGACTCGGCTCGTTCACCACTCTTGTTGCTCGCGGTGTTGCCGTGGGCAACTGCCCCTTTTCCCTTGCTTCTTTGTACCCTTGTCTGTTTGTCTGTCGGGCACTTATTGAGCGTAGGAACTATCGCCCAGTTGTACCCAGTCGCCTAGGGCGGGTCGTTGCAAGTAGGCAGGGACTGAGTGGCGTGTAGATTAGGGCTCACTTGTCTGTTTCATTACCTCCATCATTACAGTTAGTCTTTAAACTTCCTTTGATGAATTGTATATTTGTACCATTTATTTGTACTCTATTAATTAAATTATTTAAATTAAATTATTCATAAGAAAGAATGCTAAAGGGGTACTACGGGTATTATTGTATAATAAAATTATGCAAATTTCTAATATACTTTCTATATTAATATCAATTTCTCACGTTTGTCAAGACCCTTGCTTGCTGTCATTTTATAGGAACCTTTATTGTTTACATTCAGTGGATAACAATAGGTCCTAGCCATGTGATGTACACACAGATATACTGCTTGTTAAAAGACACAGTTCTGACAACTGTACTGTAACAAACTATGCACCAGTGTGATCATGACATGATCAAGACAGATATTTATTAAACCAATTTGCCTATTAAGTATTTAGGACGAATGGGAAGGGGTGTTACCCAACACTAGACAGTCATACCTGAGAACCCTCCACTAAGTACACTATATGGACAAAAGTATTGGGACACACAATCATTGAATTTAGGTGTTTCATTCAGTCCCATTGTTACAGGTTTTAAAAATCAAGCACCTAACTGTGCAGTCTGCCTTTATAAACATTAGTGAAAGAATGGGTCATTCTAAAGTGCTCACTGAATTCCAGCATAGTACCGTAATAGGATGCCACCATTGTAACAAGTCAATTCATTGAATTTCTTTCCTCCTCAATATTCCATGATCGATCAAATGTGACTGTTATTATTGCAAAGTGGAAGCGTTTAGGAACCACAGAAACTCAGCTACGAAGTACGGATGTAGCCATCTTTAACTTTACTGTGATAACTTGCTGCAGCGTGATATCGCACAAAAAAAAACTATTGAAAAGTCATTGAAAAAGTCAAGATAAGGGATCTTGCTACTGTTTTTTTAATGCGTTGAAAGTCAAGGTAAAGATGGCTACATCCGTAGCAGACCACATAAAGTTACAGAGTGGGGTCGCTGAGTTAAGAGGCGCATAGTGCATAAATGTCACCAACGCTCTTCTGACTCAACAACTGCAGAGCTCCAAACCTTCTCTGGCATTAACAACCACACAAAAAATGTGCATCAGGAGAGTCATGGCATGGGTTTCAATGCATGAAAGACTTAAAATCACGAAGCACACTGCCAGGCATTGGATGAGTGATGTAAAGCACTGGACTCTGGAGCAGTGGAAACTTGTTCTGTGGAGTGACAAATCAGGCTTCTCTATCTGATAGTCTAACGGATTTGGGGAATGCCAGGGGAACGTTACCTGCCTGACTGCATTGTGCCGAATGTAAAGTTTGGTGGAAGGGGGATAATGCTATGAGGTTGTTTTTTAAATGTTGGCCTAGACCCCTTTGTTCTAGTGAAGGGAAATATTAATGCTTCAGCATACCAAGACATTTTGGACAATTGTATGTTTCCAACAGTTCGAGGGAGGTTCTTTACTGTTCCAGCATGACTGTGCCCCAGTGAACAAAGCATGGTCAATAAAGACATGTTGGGTGAGTTTGGTGTGGAGGAACTTGACTGGCCCTCACATAGCCCTGACCTCAACCCCATCGAACTCCTTTGGGATGAAATAGAACAGAGATTGCGAGCCAGACCCTCTCATCCAACATCAGTGTTTGACCTCACAAATGCTCTTCTAGATGAAAGGGCAAAAATGTTCACAGACACACTCCAAAATCTTGTAGAAAGTCTTCCCAGAAGAGTGGAAGTTGTTTTAGCTGCAAAGGAGGAACCAACTCCATATTAATGCCTACTAATTTGAAATGGGATGTCATAAAAGATCCTGTAGGTGTAATGTGTAGGTGTCCCAATACTTCTGTCCATATTGTCTATATATTATAGTATATGTTCCTCATTAAGGAACTATAAATTGTTTGCTTTTCATAACCCATTCCCGAAAGTACAGGTGATCTTTTACCATGCTACATAGTTTTGTATCCAACTAATTGGTTATTATGAACTGATTAAATATAGATTGAGCTGATTAGCTGGAGACTCGGAGTTAATTAATGACTCAAGGATTATAAAACACTGCATTGTGGATATAACATTTAAAAACTTAATTGAGAAATGATCAAATTCATTTAAAGGTTCAGTAAAATACAAGTTATCAAATGTAAACTTACGCCTTTGATTAAAGTTGATCAATAACATTAGCATTATTGCAATTCACAGTATGTGATGTCCAATTCGGTGGATATTTTTTCCCAATTTTGTTTTAGAGCATAAAGAAAATACACCTGTTGGATAGTAAAACTGGTGAAGGAAAGTGATCCACAGTGCAAAGCATGCACTAAGCAGAATGCTATCCTATGCATTAATGTCCTTGCCATGCTTATGCAGACAGAGCAATTTTTGCTTAATAAATAGACTCAGAATACATCAGAATTTTAAGTTACTGTGAATGATATTTATTTTGAATGACCATGTGTATTACCAGTCCACAGTTCATACAATTCAATAAATAATATGCAGTATGTATAGATGAATGCAGCAGTAAAACAACAGCATCCTATATACATGATACTGCCATTATAATGTGCAGAGCATTAGACTACTGTACGTATTATTACAGAACTAAAATATATTCATGTATCCATAGTCAGTGGCATACATATAGAAGAGTAGGTCCATAGAAAAGATCCGACTGCCCCACTTCTCCATTATGATGCCTCTAAGTAAAACAGCTGGCTAGTCTTTATTTAAATGAGGATTTATATTGCATCCATTCAAATCAATGGCAGATTGTTAGGAAATATCCGTCCCTTTAACTACTAGTCTAGCTTCTGGGCGGTTCTTTAGTTGTTGAGCCTATTCCACTAATAGTAACATTTCTGGTGGTCTATAAAGATTATTTCAATGTAGGCCGGGGACAGGGTTATTGGTATCTTCCTTGGTCTTCTGGGGCAGTGAAATGGTTAATGGTAATATCCCTGTCAGTGGCTACATAGGGGAAAGCTGGCCCCATAGCAAAGATAATACCCTCCGAATACTTTTTATGAGAATTGGGACAATTTCCAGCCACCTTGCTTGATAACAACGCAATTCCTCCGGGAAGGTCAATCATGCACTTGTTCACACCACCTAATAGCAAAGGTGATATGACCTACCAGGCCGGGGCCCTCTCTCTACTGGGGCGCCATGGGCAGCCTTTATGATACTTAAGCTCATGATCTATGGTGTTCTAGGGTAGTGAAGGGGTTAATGATTGTTGCACCAGTACTAAGCTGCAGGACTCCTTCCTCTTCCATCGCAAGATGTGGCTGCCTTCGGTTCAGACTTACCAACAGTTTATAAAAGTATAGAACATTTCTGGTTATTATCTGAAAATTGTCAACAAACTGTTGTTGACAGATCTTTTACTCCTGTTAGGTGTCTCCATTTTATACTTTATAAGCATTATGTTACTTTACTAAATGTTCTGTGGCTTTCATAGGTTTGTAAACAACATCATGAACAATAAGTATTCATTAGTTAAAGAGCAATTATTCAGGGTACTCAAAAAAGCAAATTCTCGCCATTATAAAATATACAAAAGAATGTTAGCTCATAAGTTAGTGGCCTAAATTCAACAGAAAATATGGGCTGCTCATGACAAACAGTATCTATCATATTAATATATTCCACGTAACACTACGAATATCAGAAATACCCACAAAGATATAGCCGGGTCAAATCTGTCTTTGAAACTTTTCTTTTATGCCCCAGGATAACTAAGCAAAAGGGGTTTTTACACACATTAACTATTAGGAAATGTCAACAAGGATTATGCCCCATCCCAAAAACAAATAGTATTACATTTTCAGTGGAGAATTGAAGTGAATAGAAATTATGAAAACCTTACTGTAATCTTACTAATATTATTATGAAATTGAATATCGATAAATGTAAAGTAATGCACCTAGGAGGCAATATTAGTATTAATGTGTATACATTAAATGGAATAAAACTGGGGATAATGGAACAAGGAAAGGACCTGGGTGTCACGATGCGGGGTGTGTACCCACTGGGCCGTACCGCGTAGCGGGTTGGCAGCTGGCCAAACAGGTAAGTACAGAGTTCAAATAGTAACACCGAAAAAGGCCATACTTACAAATGGACACAGCCAGGTCAGAAACGCTGATGAAGGAGAATGAGCAGGTGCTTTAAATAATAATAGCCACTCCCACTAGTCTTGAGGGGAGTGGTGTGTGGTGCATGAAATAGTTCAGCGAGGATACCTGAGGCAATTGTAGACAGTAGCGAGGCAGGCACGTCCAGGACCCGGCGGAGGGAAGACGTCAGGAGAGACGTAGCAAATCAAAAGGGACTGTAGCACAGCACGGCAACAGCACAGCACGGCACTAGAACGGGGTAGCACGGAAACAGGGTACGGGATACAGGAATAAGGTACACTGGGAAACTGGAAGACACTGGGAGACCATTAGCATGACAAACTATGGGTAACAAACAACGCTCTGGCAAAGAGCAAGGGGCAGAGCCTTTTTTTATAGCCCAGGGCATTCTGGGCTAGATTGCAGACTTCCTGCAAAATGCACGCACTGGCCCTTTAAGACTGTGCACGCGCGGGCGCGCGCGCCCGCCGGAGACAGTCTCGAAGTCCGGAAGTGAGTGCCGGCGCCTCACAGGAGGGAGACGCTGCACAGAGGTAAGATGCCCATGGCCACGGCAGTCGATGTTTAAGGCAGAACGACGGACCGTGGCCATAGACGTTGCACTGGGTATTCTGTTATAAGTAAGCTAAGCAGCACTCAATGTCAAGCAGAAGCTACAAAAGCAAATAGGATTTTAGGTTGTATAAAAAATATTAAAACCCGTGATTCAAGTGTAATATTACCCCTCTATAAATCCTTTGTAAGACCACATCTTGAATATGGCATTCAGTTTTAGGCTCAAAATTTTAAAAAGGATATAGTAGAACTGGAGAGGGTTTAAAGATGGGCCACTAGATTATTAAATGTCCCATAAAATTAGGCTAGAAAAATTAGGCTTGTTCAGTTTGGAAAAAAGATGCTTGATGGACTTGGGTCTGTTTTCAACCTATATAACCATGTATGTCATTTGTTGAAAATCCTCTTTTGGTAATTTTGTACGTTTACCTGCAGTCCTGTAACAAAAAACAAATATATAGCACATTGTGTGTGAAAGTGATTAGAATATGTTTAAAAGATTATATTTTGCGTTGACTCCATCTTGTATGGTGGCGTCCATTTTGGATATCTGGAATCTATCTTGTGGCCTGAAGGAGCCATTTTGAGATTAATAAGTCATGGTTGCTTTAAAGCTAATATATCTGTCAGCATTGTCTTAATCAATTATTTAGTGTCTCTCTTGCTATGGAGAATACAGATGATCATCCTTGTGAGTCTTGGAGAATGACATTGTTTACTAAAAGGGAGGGGGTAGTATGACTCCTAGCAACTATGACGTGGTATAATTTCAGTCTAATATATTTTGGGCCAACAGTTTTTGGTGCCGAAACATGGGAAATTAATCGTCTTATAGCTGTCACTGGAGGTCAGGCGGTATTGCATCAGTGAAATTTAGAAAAAACCCGGCGGTTCGTAAGAAGCTTATTCTTACACAAACCTTTTTCACTTATGTTTTGCCTGTGCTGGAATTTAGCTGTCATGACATCACAATCTCCTCAACGCAGTAATTTATCCAGCAGTATGGGGTACGTTAAAACTTTTTATGTGATGAATGATTGCAGATGCGTGCGTTATCTAGAGCTAATGTTGAACATGTGTCAATTTGTGTCTTGTGTGCATAATTTGAGAGAATTTTGCCGGCTTTGAAACAGAAGCTGTGAGGAGTGAGTGTGTGACCCCCTCCTGTGGAATGTGATTACATAGCAGATTGTTAAGAGGAAACTTTTAAAGTGGCAGTGAAAAAAAACTTGTACAGAGATAAAAACCTTGTGCATTGCATCCAGCTGTCTGTGTGTAAAGTGAGAAAGAAAGGAGTTGTAGAAAGAACCTGCAATGAACTGTGCTGTTTGAAGTTGTGTATTGTTATAGGTGTGTTGGAAATTTAATTTGGTATTTGGCTGTTGTGTACAAATTGCTGAGGATCAGAGGCAATGTTAACCTGTTGCCCGTTTGTTCTGAGAGAGCTGAGTGTCGATAGCACAAGTGTTCGTCGGTGACACAACTGTCCAGATAGACAGACTGAGTGTATAGCAGAGAGTCGCAGATAAACAGACTGCGTGTTTGTAGCAGAGAGTCTGGGACAGAGAAGTTGGATATTCGTCGGTGATATCCTGTAGGTAGATAGTGCCAGTAGTACTGTCAGGAACTCAGAGGGCAGAGTGACAGGGGGGGACAGACTAAATAAATTGTGACAAACAGGGTAAGAAAGACGTTATAACAACTACAAAGGGGTCCCGTAATAATCAGGTCCTTTGTCAGGATTGTAATGCTCAAACGGATATATATGGGAGTGCATATGACAAGTGTGATAAATGTGGATGTACAATTACCCAATGCAATAGGGAAATCTTTGAATTGTATTGTATTGAGTAACCATTTATATGCTCCTAGCACACTGCCAGCTTGTAATAGGGTGTGTAAGGGTCCTTAAAAATCATCAGTTGTATGCATTGTCAGACTGGCGTAAGGTAAGAATCAATACAGACTGATTTCTAGCACGCATTTGATTATACGGCATATAAACTTTGTTGTAGTATAACATCAGACCGTCAGAACTGAGCACAGTTGTATAATAACAACCTGTGTTCAATGAATGACCCATCTGTGTCGTAGTAATATAACTACCTACACAAATTACAGTGAAGGAGATTAGTATTGGCTCACACCCAGTGCCCCTAAAGAAATCATCACTAAATTGTACATAAGCAAATCCCTGTGACCTAAATGTGAATAACAAACTGTCTAACTGTGGAAAAAAAATGTTTAAAAAGGTTTTTAGCCGAAAGATGGTTGTCTGCATGTGATAAATAGAATGGTTTGTGGAGCGATGAACAAGGGATGGTGGAGGACTAGGAGTTAACTGAGGTAAATAGAAATGTAGAGTGCATAGTTTAAAGTGACAAAGCAAGTGATTACAGGTGGTAACAAGTAAGTTGGTGAAATAGATATGTGACCACAGGCAGAGATTTTGTAGATTTTGACAGGAAGAGTAAAAAATATGGAACAGCCAGGTACATTGCAGTGACTAATGTGGGTCAGAATGGAGGGAGTGTAATGTGAATGGGTGTGATGTGACATGTGTGTGATGTGTGACATGTGTTATGTAACGTGTGCAGTGTGAATTCTGATGAGACTAGTGACCACAAAATAGCATTGATTTTAGATCTATATTGCATGATGTCATTATTAACAGCGGTACTGTGTAAAAAATTTAGTGTGTCTTGTGAATGGTGTTAAATTAGAGTTAGTCCAGAAAAGCATGGGTCTGAAGAAAAGGGGAGTTATGTGTGTGACGAGACAAGAGGAGGCAGGCTGCCTGGCTGGTTACAGTGTGAAGGAATGCGTCTTATCTCTACACATGCGCTGTTCTGTACTTAGTACGCAGAGAGTAAAATTACAAAATATGGAGTGCTGGAATGCGCTATATTATCATATGATGTTGTAATGTGTGGAAGTTAATTCAGATGAATTAAAATACAGATATTGAGAAAATCCTAACCCATCCTATGAAGTGTGCTGTAGTATTGCAAGGTTTTTCCCGGCTGATGCTGGAGCTCATTTGTTGCAGTATGTTGATGACGTACTTCTGGCATTTTGAAAATGTATGTTGTTTTTTTTATCAGCGAGTGGCTGCAAGGTATCTAAAAGATAAAGTGCAGTTTTGTCAGGAGAAAATCATTTTTGTTCTATGCTATTTCATATTGCAGGGGGCCAAACTAGTGCCCTCCAGATAGAGTGCTCAGTCTTACTATGTTGAGATATGCAGTTTTGAACTCTGCTACATTACTTCCGCAGAGTCTAAAAATGGGGTAGTAGTGATGAGACTGATCAAGTACGTCTCAGTGAGACAACGCACAAATGTGTTTTGCATTTGTTTTGAATCATTCAATTTAGAGATAGCAGTTCTACAAAATGTGTTAGAGAGTAACCCTGCCCAGATTCTTTAGTTTTTCCTGTGTAGATGGTTTCAGATACTTCCAGAACGGCAAATATGGCACCGGGTATGCTGTGCTGTAGTCACCAACCAATATAAGGTATTGTGTAAGAGGTCACTCTCCTCCAGCAAATCTGCAGAGGCCAAGGTTACGTCACTCACAGATGAGTCTTTACAGTTTTAGATGGGATTCTCAAGTGTTCTGGATTGTCAGAGGAGTATGGAGAAGTATATAACATTTGATTTTGATTTTTGAGAATAAATAAGACTTCACACTTTTGAAATAGTCTATCTATATGTAACATGGGTTTCCAATGTAAATTTGTAATGTAGAGATACTTCATCATATATAGTATTTAAAAGACAGGTTATGATGCATGAGGTACAGCACCCAGAAACCACTCCCACCTTCTTGTTCTGTTCAAGAAGTTGGAATTGCAGGTGCTCACTGAGGCTTGTAACCTGGCAAAAGGGTAAGACGGCCAACATTTACACTGACTCTGGGTACACTTTTGGCATCGCCCACGATTATGGGCCCATGGCAGTAGAAACCTTTGTTGGATCATGTGGTAAGCCAATTGAGAGTGCAGGAGATGACGGACCTGGCAAGGAGAGTATGTGCAGCCAAGTATCAGCAAATTGGCTTGCCCCTGGATTCAATAATGCCAACACTAGGTTTGTAGTAGCCTGCTTGATATGCGCATGGCATGACATAGGTAAAACAGCAAAGGTACCTACAGATGTAGCCGTCTTTACCTTGACTTTTAACGCATTAAATAAACAATGGCTAGATCTCTTATCTTGACTTTTTCAATGACTTTTCAATGGCTTTTGTTGTGTGATATGACGCTGCAGCAAATTATCAGAATCAAGTTAAAGATGGCTACATCTGTATGAGAAGTGCATCCCGGCCAGATTACCCATTCCAGCAACTGCAGAACATACAACTACCCGAGGTAGGTGTGTATGAAAATGTGCTTGTACATGTAGAACTGTTTTCAGGGTGGCCTGAAGGCTTGCCAGTGTTTTACCCACTGCAGAAGTTGTGTGTAGTGACAGGGGGGGAATAGTTTTCTCCCATGTATTGAACTTGTGTTTGTACAATGGCTAAGATATTAGTAGTTCTCTAGATGCCATCCCAAAGTTAGTTTGTTTGATAACTGCATTCAAGAAGTGTTGTGGGAATATTAAATACTGAGGTTACGTTTTATATAAAGTTCTAGATCAGCGTGCCTTAACATTGGACTATTGAAGGCGGGTGTCAATGTTAGAATTAAAATGATAACTTCTCAGTGGAAGTAGATTCCCATTGCGCAATATTATTTCGTCTTTCTGGGGATTGAAACAGCTGTTTGATAAGACAATTCTGTGCAGTATATAAAAAAAGAAGAAAAATAAGTTTGTATGTATCACTTTTAGTTACTGTCCAATGTGAATGTTTAATGTAAATATGTAATTGTTAATGTTTTCCTTCAATTGAATTATCTGATTAAGATCAATTAATGATTATGCTTAGAGATGAGCGAACTTATCAAAAGTTCGGTTCGGCTAGTTCGCCGAATTTCACAACATCCATTACTAATGCGAGGCTTAGTGTTAGCCGGTGCAGAGGCTAACACTAACCACCATTATTACCCCGGTACCCACCACCACCAGGGGTGCCGGGAAGAGCCAGGTACGATCCAGTACCCGACCATCTGTTGTGATGGTCGGGCCCCGGGGCGGCCGCAGGCTGGCATTATGAGGCTGGGAAGGGCCAAAAACAGTGGACCTTCCCACCCTTGTAATGCTAGGCTGCTGCTGCTGTGTTGTATCTGGCTGGTTATAAAAGTGGGGGGGATCCCACGTCATTTTTTTAAATTATTTATTTACATTTTTTTTTTTAAAAAGACATGGGGTTCCACCCAATTTATCATAACCAGCCACATACAACACAGTGTTATTAGCCTGGGAATGGACAAAACCAGTGGCCCTTCCCACCCATGTAATGCCAGACTGCTGCGGCCTTGTATATGGCTGGTTATTAAAAATGTGGGGGACCCGTCTATTGCTAAATTTGTTAAATTCCAAAAAAAAAACGACGTGGGGGTCCCCCCCATTTTTATAACCAGCCCGATACAACACAGCAGCAGCAGCCTAGCATTACAAGGGTGGGAAGGTCCACTGATTTTGGCCCTTCCCAGCCTCATAATACCAGCCTACGGCCGCCCCAGTACCCGACCATCACAACAGATGGTCGGGTACTGGATCGTACCAAGCTCTTCCCGGCACCCCTGGTGGTGGTGGGTACCGGGGTAATAATGGGTGGTTAGTGCTAGCCTCTGCACCGGCTAACACTAAGTACCGCCTTAATAATGGACGCTGTCAATCAGCCAACTGCCATTATCTAGGCACTAATAAAGTTTGAAAAAAAAACACAAAGACAATTCTTTTTTATTGAAATAAGAAATCCCCAACAAAACCCTCGTTAACCATTTTATTAAAATTTGAAAAAACGCAGATCTACGCAGTAGTCCAACGAATCGAAGATGTAGTCCAATCGGTACATCAAAATCTGCAACAACATAAAAAAACAGTTATCAATGTGAACAATACCAATACTTCTACTCACCTACACACATATATACACGCACACACAAACAAACAACCATACACAGACACACACATATATACACAAACACAACAAGATATACACACACACATAAACAGACAAACACACACATATACACGAACTCACACATATACAAACAAAAACACACATATCCAAACACACACACACACAGTTATACACACATACACGAACACATATACACAAACACATATACAAACAAAAACACACATACCCAAACACACATATACACAAACACATATACACAAACACACCCATATATACACACAAACACACACCCATATACACACATATACAAATATACAAAAACACACACAAACATCTACACACAAACATATACACAAATACACCCATATATACACAAACATATACACAAAACACATATACACAAACACACCCATATATACACACACACATATAAAAACAAAAACAGACAAAGTCACATACCCAAACACACATATATACACAAACACACACATACACAAACACGGTTTCTTTTAAATGCTGCTGGGGAACCCGCTCGATCCACTATATAAGGCTGCGCTACAGTGCAGCATTTAAAAGAAACAGGATCCTGACCTGTCCATAGAGTTTAAGGCAGCACAGAGTATTTCAGGAGATGAGCGTGCAGATTCAGTGCTGCTGCGAACTCTGCTCTTACCATTACGTAGCTCTCAGTCTGATACCTCTCCTCCACTCCTGTCCTCCAGAACACCTTCACATGATTGGCAAGTCACCATGTAATGGTAAGAGCAGAGTTCACAGCAGCACAGAGTATTTCAGGAGATGAGCGTGCGGATCTTGTGCGGGGTGGTGACTTGCCAATCATGTAAAGGTGTTATTGAGGACAGGAGTGGAGGAGAGGTAACAGACTGAGCTACGTAATGGTAAGAGCAGAGTTCACAACAGCACTGAATCTGCACGCTCATCTCCTGAAATACTCTGTGCTGCCTTAAACTCTGTGGACAGGTCAGGATCCTGTTTCTTTTAAATGCTGCACTGTAGCGTAGCCTTATATAGTGGATCGAGCGGGTTCCCTAGCAGCATTTAAAAGAAACTGGATCCTGACCTGTCCACAGAGTTTAAGGCAGCACAGATTATTTCAGGAGATGAGCACGGGCAGCCGTTCGTTTTTCCTAGCCGTGCTCCCATCATGCACACGACCGTAAAAACACCCGTTATTGCGGGTCGTAATTACGACCCGCAATAACGGGCTCATAGACTTCTGTTACCCACGGGTACCTTTCCGTTAAAAAAATAGAACATGTTCTATTTTTCTATTTTACGGGCCGTGCTGCTATAATTATAATGACAGCACGGTTCGCAAAAGCGGCCGGCTGCCCGTGGCCGGCCGGCCGTGCTCGTAGTTACGAGTCGTAATTACGAGCACGGCCCGTAAAATAAAAAAATAGAACATGTTCTATCTTTTTAACGGCACGGGCACCTTCCCGTGAGAAAACGGGAAGGTACCCGTGGCTAACAGAAGTCTATGGGCCCGCTATTTCGGGTCGTAATTACGACCCGTGATAACGGGTGTTTTTATGGTCGTGTGCATGAGGCCCCGTAATGACGGGTGGCTACATGTGTGCACCCGTCATTACGGCAGCGTTGCTAGGCGACGTCAGTAAGGGTATGTGCACACACACTAATTACGTCCGTAATTGACGGACGTATTTCGGCCGCAAGTACCGGACCGAACACCCTGCAGGGAGCCGGGCTCCTAGCATCATATTTATGTACGATGCTAGGAGTCCCTGCCTCTCCGTGGAACTACTGTCCCGTACTGAAAACATGATTACAGTACGGGACAGTTGTCCTGCAGAGAGGCAGGGACTCCTAGCATCGTACATAACTATGATGCTAGGAGCCCGGCTCCCTGCACTGTGTTCGGTCCGGTACTTGCGGTCGAAATACGTCCGTCATTTACGGACGTAATTAGTGTGTGTGCACATACCCTAAATAGTCACTGTCCAGGGTGTTGAAAGAGTTAACTGATCGGCAGTAACTGTTTCAGTACCCTGGACAGTGACTACCGATCACAGTACCTGTAAAAAAAAAGACGTTCATACTTACCGAGAACTTTCTGCTTCCTCCAGTCCGGTCTCCTGGCCGTTGCCTTGGTGACGCGTCCCTCTCGACATCCGGCCCGACATTCCTTGATGACGATGCAGCCCATGTGAGCGCTGCAGCCAATCACAGGCTGCCGCGGCCTCTGCAGCCAATCACAGGCTGCAGAGGCCTCTGCAGCCAATCACAGCCTGCCGCGTCAGAAAAGGTCGGACTGGAGGAAGAAGAGGGACTCGTCAACAAGACAACGACCGGGTACGTATGAAATGCTTTTTATTTTATTTTTAATCAGCAGCCTCTTTTCTCTATCAGTGATTGATAGAGATAAGTGGCTGCCGATTTGTATAATGTTTTTGACCGGGTTCGGTCAAAACGGGTTCGGCCGAACCCGGTGAAGTTCGGATTCGCTGCGAACCGAACTTTACCGGAAGTTCGGACCGAAACCGGGTTCGGTTGTCCCGGTTCGCTCATCTCTAATTATGCTGCAAAAAAGATTGTTCTCGGATTCACTGAAGTGATATATGAGTAAAATATAAGTTTATTTAGATAACTCTCTAAAAACAGGGGTACAATCACCACTGTGACAAAAGCCCCACCGTGTGTATTTAAAAAACGTATTAAACAGTAAACTACTGAGTCCTGATACCATTGCAAACCCTCTATGACTCAGTATGTTTATAACAGATATCAAACCGGAATCAGCATATAACCATGGGCATAACAGTAGTATAAACCTTGAAACACACTAGAGCCCGCGATAACCGCACCTGGAACTCCCAGTGTTAAAGGATACAATAATTCACACTGTCCCCAATGCTACAATTCCTCGCTAACACGACCCTACGCGTTTCTTGTACTTATCATCAGGGGTCTGTACTTGGTCACTCTGGCCGGGATGCCAGCGATATTAATTCAACAGCAGGTATTCTGCTGTACACCACGGAAGCATGCTTGCATTGATATCAGCGGCATGCCTCACTCCGGGACTCTGAGTCATAATAAACAGTAAACTCCTCCCCCCGTCCTCGGCAGCAGTCTGCAAATCAGCCAATCCCACTCACTCCCCCGGAATTCGTGACGCCTGTCCATGTGACCCCTGGCCATAAGCTGACAGCCAGGAATCAACATCGACCGCATCAGACTGAACGCGCAGGCGCAGTGGAGACCGCAGTCGCGTCACCCATGCTGCACAAGACCCTAGGTAAAGGAAGGAATCCAACAATTTTTTGATTAAATGGATACATATTACGGATCAGCTCCTGCCCGCAACTGGACAGCCATAAACCACCTAACCAAAAAAGTACATATTGTATGGAAAGTTGAATAATGATATATGTCCACCACGCTTTACAATTTGTGAAAAAATTGTGAAAAAATCTCTTGAAAAGGACCATGTCTGTCAAACCTAGACTAAAAGAAGATGTAACTGAGACCACATGACAAAATGACCACACATTGACAGCCCTAGCACGGATATCCTATTTAAATAAAGCAGGCATAATTGGTCTGCTCATTTAAACCATCTGGTTGTACACATGACAATCTATAAATCCACTGGGCTTCTTTTCGCAGAATGAGGTTATCCCAGTCCTGTCGTCCCCCCCCCCCCCCCCGTTTTGGAGGCCTTATGAGTTCAATAGCCTGGAATTTTAAACATTCTGCTTTACCCTGGTGTTTGGCATGTAAATGTTTGGATATGGAGGTGTCTCTTGAGTGAACAATGTCACCAACATGCTCTCGAATCCGGCGTCTAAACTGCCGTATCGTTTTTCCCACATAGTTCAGGGGACATGGACATGTGATCAAATAAACCACCCCTGCTGTTTTGCAATTAACAAAATCTCGGATTTCATATTCCACCTTGGTGGTAACACTTTGAAATTTGTTTCCTCTCTGAATGAAATCACAAGATTTGCAACTGCCACATCTATGTGTACCCGGTATCTGTCTATCCATCCATGTGCCTTTAGGTGTAATGGGGTCAAAACAACTCTGCATGACCCTATCCCTGATGTTTTTGCCTCTGCGAAAAGTAACTGAGGGCCACTGTGTGATCTGATCTGACAAATCTCTATCAGCACTGAGAATACGCCAGTAACTTTTCAAGATTGGCATGATTTCACTTTGATTGGAATCATACGTGCCAATGAGTCTCGTAACTCTCTCTTCCTTACGTTGTCTAGGGACAAGAAGACTTTGCCTATCTGCATCTCTCGCTCCCTTATAGGCCTTCCTGATTACTCCCATAGGAAAACCTCTATCCTTTAGTCTACCTGTGAGCTCTTGCGCCTGTCTTTCGAAGTCCTCCATAGAGCTACAGTTCCGGCGTACTCGCATGAACTGGCCCTTAGGAATACCACGCTTGAGGGGATAAGGGTGGCAGCTATTCCATTGAAGGAAAATGTTGGTTGCTGTTTCCTTGCGGTGTACTTTAGTACAAATTGTACCTTCAGCTGTTTTGGTGATTTTAAGGTCTAAAAAGGACAGTTCCTGATTACTGATCTTGCTTGTAAACCTTAGCCCCAAAGCATTAATATTAAGGGCTGCTACAAAGCTGTTGAATTCCTCCACTGTTGAATTCCAGAACAGTAACACGTCATCGATATATCTGATCCAGATCCCTATCGATGAAGTCCACTTAGCAAACCTATCCCCAAAAACAATAGTCTCCTCCCACCAGCCAAGAAATAAATTTGCATAGGTGGGAGCCGTAGGACTTCCCATTGCAGTACCACATTGCTGGTGAAAGATCCTATCTTCGAAGATGAACACATTCTTCTCCAGCACAAAATGTAATAACTGTAAGACAAGCTGATTATGAGCCGTATATTGAGTACCCCTAGATCTGAGGAAATATTCAACCGCATCACAACCGAGTAAATGTGGAATAGAAGAGTATAGGGCCTCTACATCTAGACTAGCCAACAGTGTGTTATGATCCAATGTGATGCCCTCAATTTGTTTCAGGACATCCATAGTATCACGTACATATGATGCAAGACCCAATACAAATGGACGCAACACCTGATCTATATATGTGCTCACGTTCTGGGTTAAATTGTTGATGCCTGAAACAATAGGTCTACCACGTAAGGGAGGATACCCTGGATTTTGGGCAGGCTATAAAAACATGCCATGGTGGGAAATTGTGGATATAAGAAATTAAATTCACTAGCACTGATCAAAGACCTGCTCTTAGCATCACGCAAAATGCTCAAAAGCTCCTTTTTAAACAGTGCTGTGGGGTTATCTTTTAAGATGGTATAACAGTCAGTATTGAGCAATATGTCTTCACACATTTTCTTATAGTCATCCCTGCTCATAACCACGATGTTCTCACCCTTGTCGGATGCTTTTAAAACGATGTTTCTTTTTTTCTCCAAAGTAGTCAGAGCTAGGCGTTCAGACCAAGACAAATTGTTGTCAATGCCCCTCATATCCTGACTTAGAGCCTTAATCTCATCTCCCACCATGTCAACAAATAAATCCACATTAGTAAAATCTCCCAAAGGTGGCAGCTTCCTACTTTTGGTTTTTAGATTAGTAAAGGGGCCTAGACCTGGGGCTCTACTTCATTCCTCAAGCAAACCTTCCAAGGCTTCCAGGCCTTCCAAATCAGACTCTTCTAGGCCCATTTCTATAAATTTTTTGCGGTTATGATGTTTGAAAAATTTTAGCCATTTAAGTTTGCGGGCAAACAGGTTTAGGTCCTTTATCCAAGTAAATGAATCAAATTTTACTGTGGGGACAAATGAAAGCCCTTTCTCTAATAACATGGTCTCGGATGCACTTAGGTTATATTCAGATAGATTGATAATTTGTAACCTATCCGTACCTTTTCCCTTCACTAATCCTTTTGTCCCCTCAGCATATAGCGGGAAATGGGGGGATTGTTGGATAAAAAATTACTGCCACTATTGGAAGAAGCTCTTGCACCACCTCTATTCCGACCTCTGGCACCTCCCCTAAATTTCTGTCTCCCACCACCAGTCCCAAAGAAAGGGCCCACTCTTTCTGAGTCAGTTGTTTCACTCTCAGATGTCGATGGATCAGATTCTCTTAGACCCCTATTGGACTGTTGTTGCTGCTGTTGTTGTTGGTTAACAAAATCATAAGCTTTTTTCTCCCTAAATTCCTGTAGATCTCTCTGGAATTGGAAGTGCTTACGCTCTTTTAGATTATTAGTAAACCTCTCTAGAGATTGTTGTAGGATTTCATCTTTTTTATCAAAGCCAGGGGTGTCAACTGACTCAGAAAGAGTGGGCCCTTTCTTTGGGACTGGTGGTGGGAGATAGAAATTTAGGGGAGGTGCCAGAGGTCGGAATAGAGGTGGTGCAAGAGCTTCTTCCAATAGTGGCAGTCATTTTTTATCCAACAATCCCCCCATTTCCCGTTATATGCTGAGGGGACAAAAGGATTAGTGAAGGGAAAAGGTACGGATAGGTTACAAATTATCAATCTATCTGAATATAACCTAAGTGCATCCGAGACCATGTTATTAGAGAAAGGGCTTTAATTTGTCCCCACAGTAAAATTTGATTCATTTACTTGGATAAAGGACCTAAACCTGTTTGCCCGCAAACTTAAATGGCTAAAATTTTTCAAACATCATAACCGCTAAAAATGTATAGAAATAGGCCTAGAAGAGTCTGATTTGGAAGGCCTGGAAGCCTTGGAAGGTTTGCTTGAGGAATCAAGTAGAGCCCCAGGGAGATTTTACTAATGTGGATTTATTTGTTGACATGGTGGGAGATGAGATTAAGGCTCTAAGTCAGGATATGAGGGGCATTGACAACAATTTGTCTTGGTCTGAACGCCTAGCTCTGACTACTTTGGAGAAAAAAAGAAACATCGTTTTAAAAGCATCCGACAAGGGTGGGAACATCGTGGTTATGAGCAGGGATGACTATAAGAAAATGTGTGAAGACATATTGCTCAATACTGACTGTTATACCATCTTAAAAGATAACCCCACAGCACTGTTTAAAAAGGAGCTTTTGAGCATTTTGCGTGATGCTAAGAGCAGGTCTTTGATCAGTGCTAGTGAATTTAATTTCTTATATCCACAATTTCCCACCATGGCATGTTTTTATAGCCTGCCCAAAATCCACAAAGGGTATCCTCCCTTACGTGGTAGACCTATTGTTTCAGGCATCAACAATTTAACCCAGAACGTGAGCACATATATAGATCAGGTGTTGCGTCCATTTGTATTGGGTCTTGCATCATATGTACGTGATACTATGGATGTCCTGAAACAAATTGAGGGCATCACATTGGATCATAACACACTGTTGGCTAGTCTAGATGTAGAGGCCCTATACTCTTCTATTCCACATTTACTCGGTTGTGATGCGGTTGAATATTTCCTCAGATCTAGGGGTACTCAATATACGGCTCATAATCAGCTTGTCTTACAGTTATTACATTTTGTGCTGGAGAAGAATGTGTTCATCTTCGAAGATAGGATCTTTCACCAGCAATGTGGTACTGCAATGGGAAGTCCTACGGCTCCCACCTATGCAAATTTATTTCTTGGCTGGTGGGAGGAGACTATTGTTTTTGGGGATAGGTTTGCTAAGTGGACTTCATCGATAGGGATCTGGATCAGATATATCGATGACGTGTTACTGTTCTGGAATTCAACAGTGGAGGAATTCAACAGCTTTGTAGCAGCCCTTAATATTAATGCTTTGGGGCTAAGGTTTACAAGCGAGATCAGTAATCAGGAACTGTCCTTTTTAGACCTTAAAATCACCAAAACAGCTGAAGGTACAATTTGTACTAAAGTACACCGCAAGGAAACAGCAACCAACAGTTTCCTTCAATGGAATAGCTGCCACCCTTATCCCCTCAAGCGTGGTATTCCTAAGGGCCAGTTCATGCGAGTATGCCGGAACTGTAGCTCTATGGAGGACTTCGAAAGACAGGCGCAAGAGCTCACAGGTAGACTAAAGGATAGAGGTTTTCCTATGGGAGTAATCAGGAAGGCCTATAAGGGAGCGAGAGATGCAGATAGGCAAAGTCTTCTTGTCCCTAGACAACGTAAGGAAGAGAGAGTTACGAGACTCATTGGCACGTATGATTCCAAGCAAAGTGAAATCATGCAAATCTTGAAAAGGTACTGGTGTATTCTCAGTGCTGATAGAGATTTGTCAGATCAGATCACACAGTGGCCCTCAGTTACTTTTCGCAGAGGCAAAAACATCAGGGATAGGGTCATGCAGAGTTGTTTTGACCCCATTACACCTAAAGGCACATGGATGGATAGACAGATACCGGGTACACATAGATGTAGCAGTTGCAAATCTTGTGATTTCATTCAGAGAGCAAACAAATTTCAAAGTGTTACCACCAAGGTGGAATATGAAATCCGAGATTTTGTTAATTGCAAAACAGCAGGGGTGGTTTATTTGATCAAATGTCCATGTCCCCTGAACTATGTGGGCAAAACGATACGGCAGTTTAGACGCCGGATTCGAGAGCATGTTGGTGACATTGTTCACTCAAGAGACACCTCCATATCCAAACATGTACATGCCAAACACCAGGGTAAAGCAGAATGTTTAAAATTCCAGGCTATTGCACTCATAAGGCCTCCAAAATGGGGGGGGGGGGGGGACTGGGATAACCTCATTCTGCGAAAAGAAGCCCAGTGGATTTATAGATTGTCATGTGTACAACCAGATGGTTTAAATGAGCAGACCAATTATGCCTGCTTTATTTAAATAGGATATCCGTGCTAGGGCTGTCAATGTGTGGTCATTTTGTCATGTGGTCTCAGTTACATCTTCTTTTAGTTTAGGTTTGACAGACATGGTCCTTTTCAAGAGATTTTTTCAAATTTTTTTCACAAATTGTAAAGCATGGTGGACATATATCATTATTCAACTTTCCATACAATATGTACTTTTTTGGTTAGGTGGTTTATGGCTGTCCAGTTGCGGGCAGGAGCTGATCCGTAATATGTATCCATTTAATCAAAAAATTGTTGGATTCCTTCCTTTACCTAGGGTCTTGTGCAGCATGGGTGACGCGACTGCGGTCTCCACTGCGCCTGCGCGTTTGGTCTGATGCGGTCGATGTTGATTCCTGGCTGTCAGCTGATGGCCAGGGGTCACATGGACAGGCGTCACGAATTCCGGGGGAGTGAGTGGGATTGGCTGATTTGCAGACCGCTGCCGAGGACGGGGGGAGGAGTTTACTGTTTATTATGACTCAGAGTCCCGGAGTGAGGCATGCCGCTGATATCAATGCAAGCATGCTTCCGTGGTGTACAGCAGAATACCTGCTGTTGAATTAATATCGCTGGCATCCCGGCCAGAGTGACCAAGTACAGACCCCTGATGATAAGTACAAGAAACGCGTAGGGTCGTGTTAGCGAGGAATTGTAGCATTGGGGACAGTGTGAATTATTGTATCCTTTAACACTGGGAGTTCCAGGTGCGGTTATCGCGGGCTCTAGTGTGTTTCAAGGTTTATACTACTGTTATGCCCATGGTTATATGCTGATTCCGGTTTGATATCTGTTATAAACATACTGAGTCATAGAGGGTTCGCAAAGGTATCAGGACTCAGTAGTTTACTGTTTAATACGTTTTTTAAATACACACGGTGGGGCTTTTGTCACAGTGGTGATTGTACCCCTGTTTTTAGAGAGTTATCTAAATAAACTTATATTTTACTCATATATCACTTCAGTGAATCCGAGAACAATCTTTTTTGCAGCATAATCATTAATTGATCTTAATCAGATAATTCAATTGAAGGAAAACATTAACAATTACATATTTACATTAAACATTCACATTGGACAGTAACTAAAAGTGATACATACAAACTTATTTTTCTTCTTTTTTTATATACTGCACAGAATTGTCTTATCAAACAGCTGTTTCAATCCCCAGAAAGACGAAATAATATTGCGCAATGGGAATCTACTTCCACTGAGAAGTTATCATTTTAATTCTAACATTGACACCCGCCTTCAATAGTCCAATGTTAAGGCACGCTGTTCTAGAACTTTATATAAAACGTAACCTCAGTATTTAATATTCCCACAACACTTCTTGAATGCAGTTATCAAACAAACTAACTTTGGGATGGCATCTAGAGAACTACTAATATCTTAGCCATTGTACAAACACAAGTTCAATACATGGGAGAAAACTATTCCCCCCCTGTCACTACACACAACTTCTGCAGTGGGTAAAACACTGGCAAGCCTTCAGGCCACCCTGAAAACAGTTCTACATGTACAAGCACATTTTCATACACACCTACCTCGGGTAGTTGTATGTTCTGCAGTTGCTGGAATGGGTAATCTGGCCGGGATGCACTTCTCATACAGATGTAGCCATCTTTAACTTGATTCTGATAATTTGCTGCAGCGTCATATCACACAACAAAAGCCATTGAAAAGTCATTGAAAAAGTCAAGATAAGAGATCTAGCCATTGTTTATTTAATGCGTTAAAAGTCAAGGTAAAGACGGCTACATCTGTAGGTACCTTTGCTGTTTTACCTATGTCATGCCATGCGCATATCAAGCAGGCTACTACAAACCTAGTGTTGGCATTATTGAATCCAGGGGCAAGCCAATTTGCTGATACTTGGCTGCACATACTCTCCTTGCCAGGTCCGTCATCTCCTGCACTCTCAATTGGCTTACCACATGATCCAACAAAGGTTTCTACTGCCATGGGCCCATAATCTATGTGGCTCTAGTGTGTTTCAAGGTTTATACTACTGTTATGCCCATGGTTATATGCTGATTCCGGTTTGATATCTGTTATAAACATACTGAGTCATAGAGGGTTCGCAATGGTATCAGGACTCAGAAGTTTACTGTTTAATACGTTTTTTAAATACACACGGTGGGGCTTTTGTCACAGTGGTGATTGTACCCCTGTTTTTAGAGAGTTATCTAAATAAACTTATATTTTACTCATATATCACTTCAGTGAATCCAAAATAATTTCCTATATTGTGGGAGCACAATTTTGTTGTATCAGTTATACAGTGAATCATTAAAAAAAGATTGTTCTCCACAGGAAGAGTCCAACTGGGAGTGGAAGGTGTGAAAACCAGATTCTAATGGAATATGAACAGATATAGAGGATAAACCGGTAACACCCAAGGCACTCCTGTTGGCCGTTGCATTTATGGTGTGTGACCGCACATATGCCTCCAAGACTGCAAGTATTCCCCCACTGGACACCACCGTACAGTCCGACCCCATAATTGTGTGGGTTACCCTAAGGGTGACAGTCAGTAGAAAGCAGAAGACAAAAGAAGAAGAGGATGATGACTTGACAATGAACTGATGGGACCCAAACCTGAGGGAGAATTACTGGGATTGGTGATAGTATTATTTTATTAGTTGAGGCCCTATTGTATGAGGTTTATAATTATAATATATGTAAATATGCCACGGTACTGCAAATTACAATATGAGGTGTTTTATGTGGAGTTATGAGGTGACGGTCACTGGTTGTTGTCACTCATAAGTAAGAAGTACATGGCAGCAATGAGAGCCCTGAGGTTATGTTACCTGGGTGTCTTAGGTTTGAGAAAGATGCTGCCCAAGATCTGTTATATCTGCAGTGGTAAAAGTCCCATTAGAACAGTAAGTGACGGTGCAATACAACTATTATGACCAATATATGTGCCGTGTCAGGGGAAGTTTGGATTATTGCTAACATTAGTGGGTTTAGCAGTAAAGAATGCTTATAATTGCCACGGCGTGGGGTGTGGACCCACTGGGCCGTACCGAGTAGCGGGTTAGCAGCTGGCCAAACAGGTATAATGCAATGTCTAGAGTTCAGAAAGTGTACCTGAGGCAATGTAGACAGGAGCGGTGGATTCAGGCTAAGCTGTGGCTCCGACAGTAGACGGACACCCGGCGGGGTGTGACACAATAGATGCAGCGCAAGGCACAACACGACTCCAACTCTTGAAGGCACAGAGGCACTGTAGCACGGGATACAGGGCACAGGCAGCAGGAACGGGTAACACTTGGAACTGGAAAACATTAGGAGACCATTTGCAAGGACAAACTTAAGGTAACACAACAGCGCTCAGGCGAGAGGGCAGAGTCCCTTTTATAGTCCAGATGCATTCTGGGCTAATTGCAGCTATTTTTCAAATGTGCATGTACTGGCCCTTTAAGGCCATGCACGTGCGGGCATGCGCGCCCTGTGGGAGACCGTGTCCGGACCAGGAAGTGAGTGCCGGCGTCTCCCTGGAGGGAGATGCCGCCGGGAACTCAATCATCCATGGCCGCGGCTGTCAGAGGGTAAGTCAGGACGACGGTCCGCGGCCATAGACGTTACAATAATATAGAGATATTCGCTGACAGATTGGACAGTGTTACAGATTATGTGTTTGATGTTTTGATAGCTGCCCAAGTGGGCATGTGCATGTGCCAAGTAGTTGGCCCAGCCTGTTGCCATTATAGAACTTTTTAGCATTATGCAGGTCAAGTATGACATAGATAAAGCTAAGAAAATAAAGTAAGACTTCAGGAAAAACTATTGCAATGCTTCGCAACAAAGGCTAAAAACACAACCTACCCACCATCCTAGGTCTTTTAAATGTGTACCTTATGAGTGAAACGAGTATGGGAAGGAATTTTGTTGACATGCCCAGGGAATGAGGTGAAAAGGCTAGGTAAGTCTGCAAGGGAGGATAAGCCCTCTTTTAAGTACCTGGCTTGGATACAAAATGTCCTCAAATAAACAAAAGGTGGGAAATTTTAAAGTGATTAGAATGTTAAAAGATGACATTTTGTGTGGACTCCATCTTGTATGGTGGCATCCATTTTGGATATCTGGAATCCAACTTGTGGCCTGAAGGATCCATTTTGAGATTAATGAGTTATGTTTCCTTAAGGCATCTATGTCAGCATGGTCTGAAACAATTCTATGTTATTTGTTCTTGAGCTACATGTTTATATTTAGTCTCTCTCTCGGTATGGAGAATACAGATAAATATTTACCTATTTTTGTGTGATAAGGAGCCGATCATCCTTGAGTCGGAAGAATGACCATGTTAACTATAAGGGAGCGGGTCAGTCTGACTCCTAGGGCTCATCCACATGCTGCGGAATTGCCACGTTTTCTCCGGACAGAATTTCGGCCGGTAAGAATGCAGCAGAATACAATAGCAGCATAGTGGATGTGATTTAAGAAATCTCATGCACACGCTGTGTCAAATTTTCCAAGCCGAATTTACCTGCGGTGCATATTTTTCGGACCACAGAAGGTCAATTCCTGCTACAGAATGTGTCCAGAATTGCTGCGTTTTTCAGAGGAGATGTTACCGTCTCCTAACATTGGTAAAAAATGCAGCAATTTACGCACCATTTTCTGCCGTAAAAAAGGCAGGAAATTGTGCGTTTTTGCCGTAGCGGAAAGCCTTTGACCTTCAACGGAATTGCTGCAGAAATTTTCTGCAACAATTCCGTTGTGTGTGGACAAGCCCTGAGCCCTAGAGAAGAGTTTTGTATACTATAAGGGAGGGGGTAGTCTGACTCCTAGCATCTATGACGAGGTATATTTTGGGAACTTATGGTTTTACATTTTAAACGCCTCCTGAGACTATGATTGGTTCAGGACAAAACGTATTGTCATTATATGCTATTGGCTAAATGAAATCCAAATTAATGTCACATTATAAACATTGTAAACGATTGGCTGGAATCAAGCAGCTCCTACTTCGAAAGATATTATTGTAATGGTTTGATTAATAAACGCCAGAGAAGGATTTTGAGCATACAAAGCATGGTCTCTGTGTCATCATTCTCTCCGATATATATAGATTATCTATGATTTGAAACCGAAAAAAATCACTGGGCTGGTATGGGTTGACAAACCCAATACAAATTTCAGTCTAATATATTTTGAGCCATGATTGCCTCATCATTGTGATATGACATTTTTTGGGCCAAATAACAAACTCAGCTCGGCTACACCTGTTATTTTATTAACAAAACCAAATTGCTACCTTTTGTGTTATTTATATAGTACTAATTTAATCACATTAGTCATCATGTATGGATATCAGCCTAATATATACCATATATTTATATATAGAATATTTTGTAGCATTTTTACTAGTAATACTTGATAAGGAGTCAAAAGATTAGCTTCAAAGTCTCATCCCCATGGGGTGCTGAGAGGATTTTAGCAGTCAGTGTATGAACTTTAGCTGCACTGCTATAAGATGCTGAACTAAGAACCTGTTTTTCACTCCATTTTTGTGCTAACTTTTACTTAGACAGAAGGAACGTCTCCCGAGTGCCAACCCAAGACCCTCGAGTATCTGCTCCCTCGACCTTCTCCCCGCAGGTGGGGAACTACAGTGCACCGTGGAGCTATGAGCCATGGCTTCTTCTGCTTTAGAAGGGTTAAGGGTAATTATTTGAAGTTCTCTTTTCAAGTCTTGTCTCTCAGCTACAGTAACTAGTTCAAAAGTAAGAACCTGCTGCTTCGATCAATGCAAGAAACATGATGAAATAGTGAAATATGTCTGGATGAGAGTAACCCATACATCGCCACAGGATTTTGTTTACAAATTTAATTACAATAATTTCATTAGAAGCGAAACATTTGATTGTTTCAGTGAAAGCAATTTAGAAAGGAATTATTCCACATGACTTTTCATCCAGCATTATCAGCATGAACAGATTGGCCATTCAGGGAGGGATAAATAGTAGAAAATTGTCGCTTTAAAAACATGAAAAAAAACAGTGGGAAAGGCAATTGGATGTGGAGTTCCCAAAATTAACCTAATGTGATGGCAAGTAGCACACACACAAAGACTACTATGATTATGACAGAATATTCAATTATTTTCTTAAAAAGTTGGTATGTCTCTCTAGTTAAATCAGAAAATTTTGGTCATTGGAAACATCTTTGTAAAGTTTAGTTCTAATTTACTTCTGCGGCAATCACACGTTGCTCACATGTTAAATATTAAGCTCCAATCACACGTTGCTCACTTCTGGTTCCACTAGCGGTCACTTGTTACATTTGACTTGATACAGTTCCCATTATTCCCATTATTCCCATTACAGTTCCAAATTATTTTGACGTATATACCCATCACAGAGCGGGAACTAGCATCAACTCATGACGGATATGTCCTATAGTGTTAAGTGGTATATACCTGTATGCAGTAAGTTGCATGGCTCCCCCTAGTGGTCCCTGAAGGTTAGAAGAGTTTTAGAATATTAACCTTTTAATGACCAGCCTATTTTAAACCTTAATGACCAAGCCATTTTTTAAGTTTTTGCATCGTCGCACTCCAGGAGCTATAAAGTTTTTATTTTTGCGTCGACATAGCTGTATAAGGTCTTGTTTTTTGCAGGACAAGTTGTATTTTTTAATAGCGCCATTTTGAGGTACATATTATTTATTGATTAACTTTTATTAACTTTTCGTTTTTTGAGGAGCAAACTGTATTTTTTATTAGTACCACTTTTGGGTACGTGCAAATTTTTTATCCCTATTTATTAGATTTTTTAGGAGGTGAAGTCGCTAAAATATTGTGATTCTGGTATAGTTTTTTTATGGTATAAATTTTTTTTATGCCAATCACCGCGTGGGATAAATAACATTATATTTTTAAAGTTCAGGTTATTACGGAAGCGGCGATAGCAATTATGCATAGTTTATTTATTTATGTTTTATATTGATTTAATAATACAGGGCTTGATAAGGGAAAAAGGGCGATTTTTAATTTTATTACTTGAAACTTTTACTTTTTATTTTTGTACAACAATTTTTTTAACTTTTTTTTTTTTAGTCCCACTAGGGATTTAAAGGCTCAACTGTTGGATCCTTGTTATAATACCTGGCAATACTTATGTATTGCAGGGTATTATACCTGTCAGTTTCAAACTGACAGGCAGCGTATTAGGTCCTGCCTCTAGCAGGACCTAATCACCTTCCGTAGATGGCAGAGCCGGAGGCCTTTGTTAGGCCTCTGGTTGCCATACCAACAGTCGGAACTCTGCGATCGCGTTACGGTATGCCGATGTTGTTGTAAATCCTTAGATGTGGCGTTTGCTATAGACCGCTGCATATAAGGGGTTAATCGGTGGGGGCCACCACTGTGACCAATGTCTTACCTCAGTACTAAGGCTGCTAGTAGCAGCGAGTACTGAGAGATGCCGGGCATAGGGAAATGCCTGTGTGCTCCGTTAGGAGAACACGTAGATTAACCGTCTGCAGGCACAGGGAACAGCACTGTAGCCTGTTAATCTACGTTGGCTGGTCATGAATGGGTTAAAGTTCCTGGACCCAAATGCAAAATCTGTAACAGGGTTCCCACCTACCATATGCCAACCCAGTGAACCCAGTCTTAGGCCTTATTCAGACGAGCATGTCTGTTTTGCATCCACACAAAAAAGGAGTCTATTTCATGCATTTCAGTTCCATGTAGTATCCGTGTGCTTTCCGTGTGACATCAGTGTTCCTGTTTTTCCTTTTTTTATTCTCATAATTTCTTTAGCAACTAGTGCGTGTAAAACACGGACAGCACATAGATGTCATCCGTGTGCTGACTGTGTTTTTCATGCACCCATAGACTTCAATAGGCGACGTGGTCTGCAAAAATTGACTAAAATAGGACATGCAGTGAGTTTCACACAACGGACACACAATGCGCGAAAAATATTGCATGTGTGAAGAGGCCCATTGATTTGCATGGGTCCGTGTACTGTCAGTTATTTCAACAGACAGCACACGTACGTAAAATACGTTCGTTTGAATAAAGCCTAAGAGTGACATCTGTGCTCAGCTCATATTTGCCAAAAACAGTTTAAAGAACAATAATAATAATAATATTGTGATGGAGTTAAAGCTATTTGTATATCAGGTGTTTGCAGAACTATCTCTAATTGTTTGTGTTATGTTCGCTGCCTCTGTAAACCCGTTTTCTTTCACTTTTTACTGCTCCATCAGTTTATGCCCAGGGGGATCTCTCTGGAGCGAATTTGATAGCAGCTACAGTTTATGTGATATGTTTTTCCAAATGAGAAGCTCTTTTCCTCTAATATTTATGCTGTAAATAAATCTATCAAACATAAGTGAAACAACAGGTTTGCAGCAAAATATGTGATTTTGTTGGTCTGCCACCACTCTCCATACGCTTGAGCTGAGGATTAGCACAAGATCAGACCTTCTGTTGACCTGAGTTAGAAAAATATCATGCTGTGTTATCCCCTGCAGTTCTTCCTTGGGCAATATTAGCTTGGCTGAAGTCCCATCTGCTGCCGTCCTCTTCCCTTAGATTCTTAGGGCTGTACAGATGCCCTGTTCATGCAATGCAAATCTAGTATCGAAATACAGCCCTTTCTAAAGTTTAATTTCCTTGTTGTTTCGATATATCATCATCTGTCCAGTACAGCAATGCAATGTAAATTAGCTGGTAATGTGAAACAAATGAGGCTCGGTGATCTCGGCACTCACCTTTTGTGATGTTCGCTTTAATTGCTCACACCCACACACCTATCTGTAAATGCAACTTAATCAACACACATCTAATAGACATGTAAAAAGCCTGATGTGCCCCAAGCATCGAGTCGACCTGTCACCCATTCATGTAATTTGAACAAGCTTTACTGTTGTAGCAATATATTTTAAAGGAGTTGTAGGATAGTGAATGATTAGAGAAAGTGATGAGCAAATCCATGAAAATTACTTTCACGAGTTTTTCGGAAGCGGAAAAATGTACTATTATGTAGCTATATTTCACCTATATAAGAAAGTAGAGGCTGAAAATAGGGAAACAAATTTATGCATTTCCGCATGTCATATATGTGGGAAATACAACTCTGTAATAGAAAATTCACCTGTCAGTGAAACACCAGAGAAGCAAATTTTCATCAATATGCTTAAAGAGGCTCTGTCATCTGATTATAAGTGCCCTCTCTCCTACATAATTGAATTGGCGCTGTATTGTAGATAACTGGTTTTTATTTTGAAAAACGATAAATTTGGAACAAGTTATGAACAATTTTAGATTTATGCTAATTTGTTTCTTAATAGACAACTGGACGTTGTAAAGAGAAGTTTGTGACGCTGATCAATCAGCATCATACCCTTCTCATCGTTTCAGCCCAGCTTCTTTAACTGCACACACAGCATGATCTCGCGAGATCACGCTGTGCTGTCATTCACAGCGAGATCACACCGTGCTGTGAGTTAAGTCCCCCAGAAACTTTACGGAAGTGTCAGGAGTGTGGATAGACATCGCTTCCTGGCTGGAGGCGATGTCTAGTCACTCTCAAGACACTTCGCTAAAGTTAATGTGGGAGTATGTGACAGCACAGCATCACTTTAATGCATGTGCATGCCTGGCCCTCTGGAGGGAGAGACACTCTTTACCGATCACTCTGGCTAATAGTTGGAGGTCCTAAACTGGAGACCCCACTCTGTTAATGAAGAAGTATATTGTATGTGAAAAATGGGTTTTCTAATCCCTTTACCAATATCTTTGGAAGAATTTAATGTGAGAATCATTATATAGAAATAAACTTTAGTTGAAGGTGTTTACAGATGTCTGCTTCCTGTCATTGACTGGAACATTTAGGGTATGTTCACACGGCCTATTTACGGACGTAAATCGGGCGTTTTTGCCCCGAATTACGCCCGAAAATAGCGCCTCAATAGCGCTGACAAACATCTGCCCATTGAAAGCAATGGGCAGACGTTTGTCTGTTCACACGAGGCGTATATTTACGCGCCGCTGTCAAATGACGGCGCGTAAATAGACGCCAGCGTCAAAGAAGTGACCTGTCACTTCTTTGGCCGTAATTGGAGCCATTATTCATTGACTCCAATGAATAGCAGCGCCAATTACGGCCGTAATTGACGCGGCGTTCAAGCGCCTGCACATGCCGGTACGGCTGAAATTACGGGGATGTTTTCAGGCTGAAACATCCCCGTAATTTCAGCCGTAACGGACGCCCTCGTGTGAACATACACTTATTATGGACATCCAGAGGCTGAAGTGCTGTCCTAACCTAGCTTTTTAGCCTATATAATATTTAAAAAAATCAATGTTTGCATTCACAGACAACAAGAAGAGATCTTATAAATGGTAACAAATTCAAATGAAAAGTATATATATACAATGATTCAGATTTATAATATTAAACGTTAAGTAGTTGCACATACATTTGATGGCCTTTGTTACATCTGCAGAGAGACAAATACATACCTATGCACTCTGTTCCGAAAACCTCAGCATGAAACATAAATATTCTGACAGTTAAGATAATAGCCTCTTACTAGCCAAAGGGGGAAATTGCTCAATGGCGCATCACAAGAGTGTAGCATAACGGCTGAATACATTGCCAATGAGTGCTCTGGGGGATGGAGCGTGTCGCGCACTGAAGATCCACAAGATGATTAGAGATTTGCTTAATCAGCCGTCAGCATCCTTAAAGATGAAAAATTTTCTGAATCGGCTGCATTTTTAGAGTGGGAGATGAGAAAGCCCTGAATTGCTATTAAGGAGGACCTGCAAGGTTTGAATTTAGTCCAAAAATAAGTAAAATACAAAACTTTATTCTTCTTTTAATATATACATTAATACAGGTGACTTACACTGTATTTCTCAATACAGCATCAAGCTGTAATGATGATTATCCCGATAAAACCCGATCATCATTAGCAATAATTGTTATGTCTGCAGTACTAAAATGATTGGCACCAACCAATGGAAACTTGCTGTATTGTTTGGAACATCCATACTTCTTTTCGATAGCCATTGAAGACAATCTGCGAGCATTCCTGACATGTCTGTTCAGTAAATACTTGTATTATCCAAGATATAAAATTTCTGGAGCACCTTTTCTTAAAAACCTGAGGTGTGCTATTCCTCTGTTATTCCTCCTAGAAAGTTATAAACAAATTGACAACTGGATGTTACCAGTTAGTGGTCTGTCCCTACGCAGTCTGACAATGTCCAATCAGTGTCAAACAGGGATACACCAATTTAACAAGGGGAATGGCAACAACCAGTTGTCAATTTATTCATAAATTTCCAGGAGTAATAAAAGAGGAATGGCACAATGCAGAAAATATTCCCTAGCATAGATATTTCATGGGGAATACATGTATTTACTAAAACAGACATGTCAGAGAGAGGAGACAGGATATCTTTTAGATAAGAATGATATTATTAGTATAAAGAAAAGGTGAGAATTTCACATATAGTGCAATATTGTAGACTTATCTCACCATGCTCCATCAACATCCTTCTACCCAGTCCACTTCTCTGCTTTCCACAGTGGTCGTTGCTTGAAGCTAAATGGGCAAATGCACACAGTCACTCAGCCAAAGACTAGAGGGCACATTCATTTAAATCTATTACTTTGATTATAGTGGTGTATACCCTGTTTTTCGCTTTAAACCTTTGTCTGCATGTCTTTTATTTTAAAGGACAACTAAACTTTCAAAAAATTTCTGACATGCCATAGTGACATATTCAAAACTGACAATTGACCTTAACTGAGTAATGTGAACCAGAAAGTCAATAATATGGGTATAAAATATATACTTTTATTATAAAGAATTAAAAACAAAGAACACGACAGAAAATATACAAAAATGAAAAGAACAAAAAGCTGATACATATACAGTAATGTCAGACTCTGATATATGAAATATGATGGCCAGACCAGTGCCCCTATATATGGTAATAGTAAGTGATAAAGGTGATATATCAAATACTTAATAAGAATGTGTATTGAAACATAAAGTTTACTGAATTTCAACTAAGCGATGAAGTGACACTACTAAGAAAGAAGTCTAGAAGAAGAAAGTAAATGAAATACAAATTCAGGATGGAAATACAGGGTAATAAGGTTATAGGGGTATACCTGGTTTAAGATAGAATACCTATAAAGACATATATAGACACAATAGATTCAGAGTACAAATAACAAATAGTACAAAATATAGCACTATCCAATATATCAAAAAATATATAATAACATATAATAAAATGTGGTAGTGGTATGAGGAACACAATGCACCAAATTACATATACATCCATTAATGGGGTATGGTATATATATATATATATATATATATATATATATATATATATTCAAAAGTACTATACAAAGTTTCACCTCATAAATTCCTAGTATATAAGTACATAATTATTGGACAGAGGCTACAGATATAAAAGTAACAATCGATGATCCAAATGAGTTCAAATACCAACCCGTATTTTGCATATTGATCCCCCAGCAAAACAAACCACAAACAGACACCCCTGGTTTGTGTCAGTCAGGGCTCTATTCCGTCAGAAAGCTCAGAGGGAACATTGGAACGGAGCCCTGACACAGATGCGAACATAGCCTAACCCCATTTTTCAGGTTGTTTTTGTGTGCATTACTATTTAGATTTTTTTTCTCTTAATACTTTTGTACTGTGATACGTGATATTTGACCTTTGATTCTTGTCCCCTGACAACCACCACGTTTTTATTTGTGTGTGATTTTAGGACAAAATACCACTGACTTGTAACTTGTACTAATAAAGATACATGTTTGCATTGTACATACTTTGCTTATTGAATTATTGAGTGATTTTGGTTCATATGTATTTTCATAGGTATACATTGTGAGTTGGTATACAGGACCAATACTTTTTTTCAGTTTTTTTGTAGGTATTACTAGGTAATTATTCCAATATTTTAATAAATAAGTAAATAAATGTACATAAATACATATCCCGTTCCCACTTAGGATATACAAGGAAGTGGGTAAAAAAACTAAATTCTGGTGGTTACCTTCTCCTCTGAGGGCTACATTCTCTATACATTCATTACGCGACCATTGTAAGTTGAGGCAAAAAATTAATTCAGCACTGCTGCCTCTTAGGTAAATTTAGGGTTTATTTTACTAATAACTGTAAGGCTCAGAGAATAAACTTTGAGAACCATTTCTGTTGAAAATGACTGAAAAGATTGTGTTTTTTAACAGGTGAACTGTTGTTGGTAGCTGGACAAAAGGAAATAATAAATTCTTTAGATGTGCAATATTTAGAAAGAAAGGTTTCGTGCAGGGAGTGTGTCATAGAGGTTAACTGGATGGACATTAGATCGTCCTGAGCCAAGCTATCTCATCACTGCATATAATGTTCTGTGCCTGAGACCTCCTCACAGTGATACATGAGACAGGTTACAAGTCACCATTATATGGAACGCTTGGCGTTTCCTGAATCAAACAGTATTTTAGACTTGTTACACTTACGGACACAAATTTGGGTTTTCACAGAGTTTGCTGCTTTTTTAGATCTTTTAGTCGGATGTTTCTATGGTATACTGAAGTACAATTATAAGCATTTCAGAAGATGTCAACTTTTATTGACAAATACATCAAGTTTATGCAAAGACTTAGGGCATGGCCCCACGTGGCGGTTTTCTTCCGCAACTGTCCGCATCAATGCCGCATCAGTGCCGCATCAATGCCACATCAATGCCGCACAGAATCTGCATTGCAGATTCTGTGGCGGATCTGCCCAAAATGTGCAGTAAATTGATGCGGACTAGCTGCTGCGTATTGCGGTGAAAGTACTTCCCTTCTCTCTATCAGTGCAGGATAGAGAGAAGGGACAGCACTTTCCTTAGTGAAAGTAAAATAATTTCATACTTACCGGCCGTTGTCTTGGTGACACGTCCCTCTTTCGGCATCCAGCCCGACCTCCCTGGATGACGCGGCAGTCCATGTGACCGCTGCAGCCTGTGATTGGCTGCAGCCGTCACTTAGACTGAAACGTCATCCTGGGAAGCCGGACTGGAGAAAGAAGCAGGGAGTTCTCGGTAAGTATGAACTTCTATTTTTTTTACATGTTGCTGTATATTGGGATCGGTAGTCACTGTCCAGGGTGCTGAAACAGTTACTGCCGATCGCTTAACTCTTTCAGCACCCTGGACAGTGACTATTTACTGACGTCGCCTAGCAACGCTCCCGTAATTACGGGTGCACACACATAGTCACCCGTAATTACGGGAGCCCCATTGACTTCCTCAGTCTGGCTGTAGACCTAGAAATACATAGGTCCAGCCAGAATGAAGAAATGTCATGTTAAAAAAGCAATACGCATCCGCAGCACACATAACATGTACATGACATCTGCGGACTTCATTGCGGAATTTAGAATCTCCATTGAAGGCAATGGAGAACTTCCGCAATGAGTCCGCAACCAGTCCACCACTGGTCCGCAACATCCATTGTATGCTGCGAACTCCAAATTCCGCACCACAGCCTATGCTCCGCAGCGGAATTTTCCGCCTTGTCTAAACGAAGCCTACTAAAAAGAAGTGGAAGGCAATGGAGAAATGGGTCCGCCGCGGATTAACGCTGCGGAGTGTCCGCAGCGGAATTCCAGAGCAATTCCGCCACGTGGGGCTTTGCCCTTAATATTTACAGTGTTGACCCTTCTTTTTCAAGACTTCTGAAATTCACCCTGGCATGCTGGGTATCAGCTTCTGGGTAAAATGCTGACTGATGGCAACCCATTCTTGCCTAATCAGTGCTTGGAGTTTAGAACAACGTCTGTGTTTTTGTTTGTCCACCCGCTTTTTGAAGATTGACCACAGGTTCTCAAAGAGGGTTGAGATCTGGGGAGTTTCCTGGCCATGGACTCAAAATGTTAATGTTTTGTTCACCGAGCCACGTAGTTATCAATTTTGCCTTGTGACATGTTGCTCCATCAAGCTGGAAAACGCATTGCTCACCAAATTGCTCCTGGATCGTTGGGAGAAGTTGCTCTTGGAGGATTTTTAGATACAATTCTTTATTCATGGAAGTGTTCTAAGGCAAAAGTGTGAGTGAGCCCACTCCCTTGGATGAAAAGCAAGCACATGAATGGTCTCAGGATGCTTTATTGTTGGCATGACACAGGACTCATGGTAGCGTTCACCTTTTCTTCTCTGGGCAATGATTCTTCCAGATGTCGTAAACAGTCTGAAGGCGGCTTCATTAGAGAAAAAAACTTTACCCCAGTCTACTGCCTGCAGAAAGTCAGTCTGTCCTTGATGTTTTCCTTGGAGAGAAGTGGCTTCTTTGCTGCCCTTCTTGACACCAGGCCATCTTCCAAAATCTTTCACCTCACTGTGCATCCAGATGCACGGACACCTGCCTGTTGCCATTCCTGAGCAAGCTCTGCGCTGGTGTTGTACCAATCCCATAGCTGAATCCTCTTTATGAGATGGTCCTGGCACTTTCTGGACTTTCTTGGGCGCCCTGAAGCCTTCTTCACAGCACTTGATCCTCTTTCCTTGATGTTCTTGATGATCCGATAAATAGTTGATTTTGGGGCAATCTTACAAGCAGCAATGTCCTTGTCTGTAAAGCCCTTTGATGCAAAGCAATGGTGACTGCACATGTTTCCTTGGAGGTAACCATGGTTAACAGAAGAAGACAATGATTTCAAGCACCATCCCCCTTTTAAAGCATCCAGTTTGCTCTAATAATTCAATCAGCATAACAGAGTGATATCAGCTGCCTTGTCCTCGTTAACACTTTCTCCTGAGCTAACGAGAAGATCACTAAAATTATGTTAGCAGGTCATTTTGCGGCAGGGCTGACATGCAGTGGAAATTGGGTTTTTGTGATTAAGTTAATTTTCATGGCAAGGAATGACTTTGCATTTAATCTGATCACTCTTCATAACAATCTAGAGTTAATGCAAATTGTCACTTTAAAAATGGAAGCAGCAAACTTTGTAAAAAACAAAATTACCAAAAGCATATATATATATATAGATATATGAAGTCAGTGAAAAATGTAATCCTATTTATTTCAGATTACATAGTGCGGCATTTCAATCCCACAATGGGATTTTTTTCAAGCAGTGCGATACATGACTCATACATACCGGTATTTACACAATGTGGGTGATTAGCATAATAACAAACACTTCAGTGTGAATATTGTATAATAATATAATATTCTATAAATACAGAACTTTATCAAGTATAGCATATAGATAAGTGACCAAAACATCAGTGTATCATATATATACCATTACCATAGATAAAATACAAATATTGGGTTTAAAAATATGCAAACTGTACAAAGTGCTCAATGCATCAGGTATTGAGGGGGCAGGATTACTCAGATCACTCACCAATCAGAGGAACTCTACTCTGAATATGTAAAGGAATCCACATTAAAGCATCAGGTCCAGAGCCACTTACATCATAATGAAGCATCCAGTAAAAAAATGGCAACGTTTTCGACCCGTGACAAGTGGGGGTCTTTCTCAAGCCTACATTACGCCAGACAGGGTTTGTCTGATCTTATAGCGTGACACCGCTCCTGATAACGGGATTTGTGCTTCTTCAAATATTGCATTTTTTTGACTATCCTGTGGAAAGGTCATAAATGTCCCTGATGGGAATACCCATTTAACCCTTCACTGGAAGTAGTGGCCAGTATATGGAGGCTTCAGAGCATACAATGCGCATGTCTAAGCAGCTCACGGACTGGAACTAAATCCGTTGTTACTGAGTAACCCTAATATGTAGATACAGAAAAAAACGAACTATATCGATCATAAATAAACAAATGTTATTCAATGAAAAAGTATCAATCGTGTGCAATATATCATAATGGGGCCATATACACTCTGAAAACCGGTAAAAAGTAAAACTATGAAAGCTACAGAGGAAAAGAAGCATTCAATATTGCATATATATATATATACACACACTGTATAGTGAGTGCCAACAGGCCCAAATTACGAATCAGGGTTACACAAGAAGGAGCAGAGAGTATGATATACAGTGTAATGAGATTATTATAACGTGGGTCACAGGGACCCTCCCCATATTTATAAGGAAAGTTATCTCTGGCTCCAAGGACTCAGAACCAGTCAATATGTTCATTGAAGTTTGTCTGGTTCCTACCCATATCTTATGTGTATCCGTTCATCTAATGTGAGGGAGTTTAGCTAAAAAGCAGCTTTACATTATCATGGACAGACTTAATAACCTCCAATCGCATTCCCAAATTATAAGTACATGCCAGGCCTTAACCCCATCGCACACCCAGATGTGCCATTACGTCCGTGTGCGGGGTGCGATGTTTGGAACGCGCTCATGCGCTGAGCGCGCTCCATATACTGCGGGTGTCAGCTGTATTTTACAGCGGACACCCGGGACTGACAGCCGGAAGCAGTGATCGTGTTGTTCCTGGCTATTTAACCCCTCCAATGCTGCGGTCAATCGCGACCGCAGCATCTGAGGCGTTGAAAACAGGAAGGCCCACTCCGACAGCTCATCGCTCCCCACACAGTGAGGTCGGGGGGTGATGACGGTTGTTATGGCAGCCCAGGGGCCTAATGAATACCCCCAGGGCTGCCTTCACTCTGCCTCTGTTAAGTCCTGCCTGTGGCACGGCTTTACAGAAGCCTGTAAAAATGACAATATACTGTAATACTTTAGTATTGCAGTATATTGTACCAGCGATCTACTGACCGCTGGTTCAAGTCCCCAAGGTGGGTTAATAAAGTGGGTAAAAAAAAGCGAAAAAAGTTTAGTAGCGAAAATAAATATATATATAATATTAAAAGTTAAAAAAATACACCTTTTCCCATTGTCCCCTTAAAGTGTTGTAAAAAATAAAAAAGTTAACAAAACTGGTATCACTGGGTAAAAGTCTGATTTCTCACAATATAGCATTATTGAATGCGCATGGTGAACGCCATAAAAAAAATGCCAAAATCACTGTTTTTTGGTCAACTTAGCTGTAAAAAAAATGGAATAAAAAGTGATCAAAAGTTCTAAATACCAAAAAATTATACCGATAAATACGACAGCTCGTCCTGCAAAAAACTAAGCCCTCACACCACTCAATCAGTAAAAAAATAAAACAATTATGGGTCTCGGAATATGGCGATACGAAACATTTTTTTTTTAACAAAACATTTATTATCAATAAAAGTAGTAAAATATAAAATAAAGACCTATATAAGTTTGGCGCACGTGGTGCATCATCCCAAGGTATTTATATGTATAACATCAAGTAAGAGAACGGTGCTCACCTGATAGCACAACGTCCTTGCTGGTAAAATGGATTAAGGAGGTCCGCAGCCTGGGATTCTTCTGGTGACCCGTAGGGTTCCATTAGCCAAAGGTTATGAGAGTTCAAGAGAAAAGGGAATCCCACTAGACGGTACTGTTCCTCCCCAGTGAAAAAGTCCGGCGGGTCACGTCGGTGGAAGGTCACTGGTTTTATTCCAAAAACTTCCAGGCAACTACAGAATAATTTTGTTGTCTGTTTATTATTTGTGATAAAAGGAGATCTACGCGTTTCAAGACCGGACCAGTCTCTTCAACAGGCTAGAAAAAGCACATTTACATAACTCAATTTTTGCCTCATCTAACTATCAAAAAGTGTTTATCCAGCTATTAAGAATTGTGCATCTAGTGTAGGCTCCAAGAAGAAACTGCACATGCCTGGAACCTTCATATATAAATCACTTGGTATATCTACGCACCCACACGTTCTTACAATATAATAATTTTTAGTTATAAAATGGTGTGATCTTATGGTCAGCAATGCCTCTCCATGACATAATGGCTACTGGGACTGGCTAGCAGGGGCATATGGGTGTGACAATAAAGCTCAGAATAGGCTCCACCGAATTCAGAAATAAAAAGGCAAAGTGAGACAAT
Organism: Rhinoderma darwinii; assembly: GCF_050947455.1. NCBI lineage: Eukaryota > Metazoa > Chordata > Amphibia > Anura > Rhinodermatidae > Rhinoderma > Rhinoderma darwinii. The sequence goes on from NC_134689.1 coordinate 344,933,198, forward strand.
TCTGGCTTCCTGCAGCCATTACTAGGGTGAGCTTTCTGTATATTCAGCTCCCATTGAACTCATTGGTAACTTAAAGGGGTTTTCCAAGGATACAACATTTTTGTACTACTGCTCTATGACAAAAAATTTAATAAACTTCCTAATATGCATTGTGTCAAAAATTTGAACAAATTGTTCCTATTCCCCCTACCTCTGGCCAGTCGGAAGTTCTGCTTTTCATTCTAGTGTTTTTTTGCTTTGACACACGCTCGCGCATGAGCATTATTATGCAGACAGACCTGTGTCGATACCTCACTGAGTATCGACACAGGTCTGTCATTGAAGCATAAGCAAAGAATGAACTTCTGACATATACCTGGGTTTAAGGGATCCTATTGGTCCACAGCCTCCTCAATGCCCGCGCCGTTCATTTTCTGTTTATGCTTCACTGTCGGCACCCTTTTCTTCGTGTTCCTTCATATAACTCAGTGCTTGTGCGCTGCCCGCCGCAAAAATTGTGTCTCCCTGGAAAAACCCCTTTAATATGTTGTGGCAGCTGCAGGTAACCTAACTTTACCATTTAAAGAGAATGTGTCACCTTTACTGACATGTCTGTCTTAGTAAATACATGTATTCCTCATGAAATAACAAATCTGGAATACATTCTCTTAGAACTCTGTGTTGTGTTGCTCCTCTGTTATCGCTCTTAGAAATTTAAGAATAAATTGATAACTGGGTGTTACATTTCCCCTTGTCAAAGAGGCGTGTCCCTACATAATCACACTGTGCCAGCACTGATTGGACATTGTCAGACTGTGTTGGGACACACCAATTACTGGTAACCACTAGTTGTTCATTTTTGTAATAAATTTTTTAGAGGAATAACAGAGGAACAACACAATGTAGAGTTCTAAGAAAAGATGCTACAGAATTGTTATTTCATGGGGAATACAAGTATTTACTAAAGCAGACATGTAAGGAGAGGAGACAGGTCCTCCTTAACTCCATGACTTTATGAAGGTAAGCAACCGGAGCAGTCCAGGGTTAGCCCATCTCTCACCAAGGGCCCCATATTAGTGCATCTGCCTTTAAAGGCATGGTGTCGCCCGAAAAACATGTTTTTTTTTTTAAATTTAAACATTTAGTGTGTGGGTGATTAAACATTGTTCAAATTTTTTTTATTTTTTTCGCGAGTCAGGAAATATTATAAATTTTTTCAAATTTATAATACTACCCATTTTTGGTCACTAGATGGAGCTAGTTCCCAAAATTGCAGCATTGCAACATTGGGTTAAAAGCTCTCGCTCTAGTGAGCTCTCAGCATCCCCCCCTCCTTTATCCTAGCTAGTGCCGGGATAAACGAGGGGTTTGAAAGGTTTAACCTCCTACACTGTGTGTCGCCATTTTTTGAGGTAACCCACAGTGTAGTAGGTTTACATACAGTAGTAAACACACACAAACACTAACATACATTGAAATCGCTTACCTGCTCCTGCCGCCGCGGCTCCCTCCGGCCCGTCCGCTCCCTTTGCTGCCGCTGTTCCATGTGCACAAGTCCGGAAGCCGCGACCGGAAGTAGTAATATTACAGTCCGGCCGCGACTTCCGGTCCACAGGAAAATGGCGCCGGACGGCGCCAATTTCGAATAGGACTGTGTGGGAGCGGCGCATGCGCAGTTCCCACACAGACGCCGTACACTGACGTGAATGGGACGGGAGCCGTTCACAGTCCCTATGGGACTGTGGCTGCCGTACTCCATGTCTGTGTGTGTAGTTAATCGACACACACAGAAATGGAACAAAAAATGGCAGCCCCCATAGGGAAGAAAAAGTGTAAAAATAAGAAACAGTAAAACACAAACACACAAATGAATATAAACGTTTTTATTACAGCACTAACATCTTTAACATATAAAAAAATTATTTGCCATGACACTGTTCCTTTAAAGTTGGATTGTCACTGCTGGCTGTATAATTTAAAGGGGTTTTACATTTGCCACTGTTCCAAATACAGGGTGATTCAAAAAGGATGGTGCAAAATTATAGCCTCGGTATTCATAACCGAGAAAACATAACAAAGTTTTATCTATGCAATACAAATGTTCAAAGTGAGTTCCTTTGCTGACTCTGAAGATGTCTAAGCAGTAGTCCAGTTCTGTCCAAGCACATGCCAGCATATCCTCAGATATGGACTCAACTGTTTCAGTCGTTCAGATCCCTGTGGCTGGGGGGGGGGGGGTGGTGGCAGATACACTGAGTCCTTGAGATAGTCAGAAAGTTGCATAGTGTTAGATATGGTGATCGTGGAGGCCAGCACAACATTGGTGAATCATTTCCGGCACATCCGATCCAACTTTCCGGCACCATCCTGCTGATATACTTCATTTGGCAGATCTTCCCCTATCTGTGGCATAAGCCATTCCTTTAACGTGTCCTGGTAGGAGTGGCCAGTGACAGTACTCTAGTAAAAAAAAAGGGACCGTAGACTTTGCGCATCCTCATTGCACAGAACACGTTTACTATGGGTGAGACCCTCATGTGCTCGATAAGGGCACATGGTTTTTCTGAGCTACAAATTCTACGGCTGTGGCAATTGACATTCCCGCTAAGGTGAAAGATAGCCTCATTGCTGAAAACCAGCCTGTCAGCGGCCCTGCAAGTCGTTTCAGTTTGTTGTCTGGTGTTAGCTCCTGAAGAAGATGTAATCTGTATCGCTTACAACGGAGACGTTTTCGTAAAATATGCCAGGGGCGTAGCTAGGGGGGGCAGGCGGGGCATGTGCCCCGGGCACAACTTAGAGGGCGGTGCCAGGGCTACACCGTCCATGACGCAGCAGTCTGCTTGGAGAGAGGGAGCAGAAACACCGGAGCGGAGCACTGCAGAGCAAAAGAAGCCACAGGACAGTGGTGAGTACACAATTTAGTGCCTGGGAACACTAGGGTTTCTAAAATCATAAAATAAATGACATTTTATGATTTTAGAAACTCTTGTGTCTCCAGGAACATTCTTTTTGCGGCTCCCGTGCTCCCCTCGCGACCCCCCCCTCGCGACCCCCCTCTTTGCGGGACTGCTGTTACTTCTCCCTCTACTGGCAGGAGAGGGGGAATAGTAATGGTAATAAAAAAACTAATTTCTCCATTAAACATATCTATCTATCTATCTATCTATCTATCTATCTATCTATCTATCTATCTATCTATCTATCCATCTCATATCTATCTATCATCTATCTCATACCACGCAACCGTCCCGGATTTAGCCGGACAGTCCCGGATTCTGGGCGGTGTCCCGCTGTCCCGGGCGGCCGGGGGTATGTCCCGCTGTCAAACTAATTCTGAAGCAGGGAACCGGAAAGTGATTCTGCCCTGCTAATCAGCGCCTTTCGTAGACGCAAGCAGCACGATCACATCATCGCGCTGCTTGCGTCGTTCAACCCCAGGAGACCTGCGCAGAAAAGAGCGGGTCTCCATTGCCACTGGACGGCATGGGATCGGGATTAAGGTGAGTTTGTATAGTTTTTTTTTTATCCTAATAAAAAAGTGTGACATTATCTATGGGGTATGGCTTTATCTACAGGGGTGGCTTTATCTACAGGGGGCTTTATCTATGGGGGGGGCTATATACTGGAATGGGCAATATGTGTAACACTATATACAGGGGTGGGCTATATGTGGTGCACTATATACAAGGGTGGGCTATAACTACAGGGGGCTATATACAGGGGTGGGCTATCTTTGTAGCACTATATACAGGGGTGGGCTATATGTGGAGCACTATATACAAGGGTGGGCTATATCTACAGAGGGCTATATATAGGGGTGGCTATCTGTGGAGCCCTATACTATACTGGGAGCTATATGTGGGTCACTATATACAGGGGTGGGCTATATGGAGGCACTATCTACAGGGGGCTCTATGGGGGCACTATCTACAGGGGGCTCTATGGCAGGCACTATCTACAGGGTGCATGGTGTGTGTGTGTGTGTGTGTGTGTGTGTGTGTGTGTGTGTGTGTGTGTGTGGGACACAGTATAGGGTGCTATTATAATTAGAGCTGCAGTGTATGGCACTATTATATTTAGGGGCGCAGAGTATGATATAATGAGAACTTTATCTTTGTTTATAGGTGTAGAAATGTTTGAAAAGTGAGAAGCTGAAGACATCTGAGTGGCAAACTTCAGAAATGTTCTGTGACCGGGAGAAGTCATCATAGAGGTCTGGACCGGATGGAGAAAAAGAACTAGAATCTGAGAAGTCACCGGTGAGTCACTTAATGTAAATCTTTATTCTGCCTCTAATCAGTACTGTAGTCACTGTATGATCTGCAGCGAGATGATGGGTGGTATGATTATGATATGATTTTTTTGTGAAACAGCAACTCCCAGCATATCCTTACCAGCCATGCTGGGAGCAGGAAAAAATTTAGTGCAAACCTATACGGCAGGGGTTGCACTAAATTGAGCTGTATTTGTACTGGTGTTGTATATATGTAATGAGCTGGGTTCTGGTGCTGTATATATGTACTGTGTTTGGTTCTGGTACTATATATATTTACTGAGCTTGGTTCTGGGGCTGTATTTATGTACTGAGCTTGCTTCTGGAGCTGTATTTATGTACTGAGCTTGGTACTGGCACTGTATATATGTAACGAACTGGATTCTGGTGATGTTTACATATGTAATGAGCTTTGTTCTGGTGCTGTATATATGTACAGAGCTTGGTACTGGAGCTGTATATATGTACTGAGCTTTGTTCTGGTGCTGTATATATCTAATGAGCTTGGTTCTGGTGTTGTGTATAGAACTATATTGCTTGTAAAATGTACAAATGTTTTTATGCTCGAGTTACATAAAAGAAATGTGGAAAAAAAATGACATGTCATTGATTGGTAGAGAAAACAAACATGGCGAGGGGGAAGGAGATGTCGGGAAAGAGGTTGGGGGGGGGCGCCAAACTGAATCTTTGCCCTGGGTGCTGGAGAACCTAGCTACGCCTTTGAGATACGCCATACCGTGGTTTGTGGCACATATACTGTAGTTCCATACTAGTCAGCCTGCTTGACTTTCTAGGACTACGCTCGTACATGGCTCAAATCCTGTTCATATTTCAATTTGCTGAAGTTTTTCGGCCGGAATTCCCTGCGAACATTTCCGCCCCGTGTGAACATACCCTATATAGTATATAGTAAATCTAACTTTAGTAATCTTTTACTTTGACATCAGCTGCCAAGGCAAATGAGATCAAGGGATGCATCAAAGGGGCCTCAATGCAAGTAATGAGAACGTAGTTGTACTAAACACATAATAGAGCTACTGAGGTTCGTAATGGGCAACCCCAAAAAATTTAATTGCACTATCATGAAAAAAAAACTAATTATTTATAAATAAACCTAATGTCTGTGTATAAACATATCACAGCTCAATAAAGAGATCTTTTATTATCCAGACCAGTAACAATAGCAAGGAGCAGAGGATGTTTGGAGCAAAGGTTTCACAACCAACATTGAAGGTTTCTTTGTGAGACTATTAAACATTTTGTGAAAGGATGTTGTTATGGTTGAATTTTTACATGAGGGTATTTCCGTCTCAGACATATATGACATATCTGGGATATGCCATAAGTCTCTGATAGGTGGGGACCCTGAACTACCGGTCTACCAGGAGACATGGCCTCACATTTCTGCATGGCTCTCTCCATTCAAATATAAGGGAGTTATAGAAAGTATTGAGCAAGATCTATTCAGCTTGAGCTCGAATGAGTTTTCACACCTCTGGGATCCCCTTGTTAAGCATATATGGCATAATCTGTGAATATTTTATAAATGTTTCCGATGAGAATATCCCTTAAAGGAACAGTGTCATCACAAATAATTTTTTTATATGTTAAAGATGTTAGTGCCTTAATATAAACGTTTATTTTCATTTGTGTGTTTGTGTTTTACTGTTTCTTATTTTTACACTTTTTCTTCCCTATGGGGGCTGCCATTTTTTGTTCCATTTCTGTGTGTGTCGATTAACGACACACACAGACATGGAATACGGCAGCCACAGTCCCATAGGGACTGTGAACGGCTCCCGTCCCATTGACTGCCGTGTACGGCGTCTGTGTGGAAACTGCGCATGCGCCGCTCCCACACAGTCCTATTCGAAATTGGCGCCATCCGGCGCCATTTTCCTGTGGACCGGAAGTCGCGGCCGGACAGTAATATTACTACTTCCGGTCGCGGCTTCCGGACTTGTGCACATGGAACAGCGGCAGCAAAGGGAGCGGACGGGCCGGAGGGAGCCGCGGCGGCAGGAGCAGGTAAGAGATTTCAATGTATGTTAGTGTTTGTGTGTGTTTACTACTGTATGTAAACCTACTACACTGTGGGTTACCTCAAAAAATGGCGACACACAGTGTAGGAGGTTAAACCTTTCAAACCCCTCGTTTATCCCGGCACTAGCCTGGATAAAGGAGGGGGGGATGCTGAGAGCTCACTAGAGCGAGGGCTTTTAACCCAACGTTGCAATGCTGCAATTTTGGGAACAGCTCCATCTAGTGACCAAAAATGGGTAGTATTATAAATTAGAAATAATTTATAATATTTCCTGGACTCGTGCAAAAAAATAAAAAAAATTTGAACAATGTTTAATCACCCACACACTAAATGTTTAATTTTTTAAAAAAAAACATGTTTTTCTGGCAACACATTCCCTTTAAAGGCTATGTACACCTTTAAAATCCTTATCATTTTTATAAAGATATCCATCAGTGTGATTGGTGCAACCTGTTATCAATAAGATCTAAGTTATGTAATTAGATGTGATTGGTAACAGCTAAAACCTGCGTGTGTTGGAGACATGCAGGACCCCAGGGGCGTAGCTAAAGGCTCATGGGCCCCGATGCAAAGATTCTTCTTGGGCCCCCCTCCCCAAACTACTCATGGCCGATGGCCCGCAGCTTTCAGCTGCATCGCTGGGTCTCCTAAGTGACCCAACAATACAGCACTAGCAGCCAGGGGTGTCACTAAGGTCTTAAAACGTCAGGGGAAATAGCCCCAATACATATTCCCCCCCCAAAAAATTGTGTATGTATATGTGTGTGCATATATATATATATATATATATATATATATATATGAGACCGCATATCTATAGCACTACGACCCTATAGCTATGGATAGGATTAGCAGAAAAAGAATGGCGACAGCACTCTGTGAACACCAATGCAACCTAACCACCAAATATAAATAAATATGCATTACTGCTAAATCTACTTATAATAGGGAGGTTCTTAGTGCATATTTTGATCAAAAAGTGTTTGCCCACCTGCCACGACAAGGCCACCTCTGTAATGTGGGGACCTACTCTGCACATACACCCAGAACTGGGACTAAGCCTACATATATATCTGGGGATGGTAGGAACCAGCATTAAACTAATTAAAAACACCCAGGGCAGAATGGGAGGAGTGCAAGAACAAAATATGGAGGCAGTCACTAACCCCACATATATGGATCACATAAACAACACAAAAGTTTGAACAGCACATTCCAACAAAATTATATAAAATGTGTATGCAGGTGCAAGAACAACTGTGAGTGCAAATATACAGCAGACAAAGAATGGTGACAGCACACTGCGAACACCAATGTTAACTAAACCGCTAAATATAAATAAATGTGCATTACTGCTAAATCTACTTATAATAGGGAGGTTTAGATACAGTGGCTCAGCAGACAGCATCACACATGATCGGATTAGATACAGTGGCTCCGCAGACATGATCACACATGATAGGATTAGATATAGTGGCTCAACAGACAGTATCACACATTATAGGATTACATATAAGGCCCAGCAGACGGTATCACACATTATAGGATTAGATATAGTGGCTCAGCAGAAGAGTATCACACATGATAGGATTTTATATAGGGCCGAGGTCGCTGACATTGCAGCTCCAGCGCTGGACCCAGGAAAGGTAAGCATAATAATTGTTTTGCTTTTTTTATGTGTTACTAATTATTTTTGCGTGTTTGTGTTTTTTTACAGGTTTGGTTGTTGGACTACGTCGGATTCGAGGACTACTTCGATAACTGCTTTTTTTTATTCTCAATAAAATGGATAACGTGGGTTGTGTGTGGGATTTTTTATTTCAATAAAATATTTTTCCTATGTCTTTGTATTTTCTAAAGTTTATTACTACCACGGTAGTAATGGCCTCTGGCTGATTGACAACATCCATTACTAAGACAAGGCTTAATGTTAGACATGAAGAGGCTAACATTAAGCCCCATTATTACCCTGGTACCCACCGCTACCATAGGTATCGGGAAAAGCTGGGTACGATCTAGTACCTGACCATCTGCAGCGATGGTTGGGCAGTGGCATGGCCGCAGGATGGTATTATTTGGCTGGGAAAGGCCAAATCCCCCGCCAACCAGCTGTTTTGAAGGGGGTGCAGAACACGTGCAAGCGCTGCTTCCCCGTCATTTCCCTGACTTGGTCACACTGTGAATAGCTGACATGTCCGTGTCGGCAATTCAGTGTGAGAAAGTGACCACAATTAAGGGGAAGTAGCGCACGTACAAGCTCTGCACCCCCTTCAAAACAGCTGATTGTCGGGGGTCCCGGAAGTCGGACCCGACCCATCAGCTCCAGACAGTAATATTAACACACAGACAGTGGTATTAATCTTACCCAGGGCTGGCCTTAGGATAGTTGGCACCCTGAAATTATCTTTCGGCGCCCCACCCCATCATTAAAAAAAATGCCCCATAAAAAAATTATAATGCCCCTTATAGTATATATAGTATAGTATATATAGTATAGTATTATAGTATTAAAAAAAATGCCCCATAAAAAAATTATAATGCCCCTTATAGTATATATAGTATAGTATATATAGTATAGTATTAAGTATAATAATAATAATATTTAATAATATAATATTTTACAACCCCTTCAAGGACACAGTGTTTTGTCCTCTAATTGTGCCCACAGTATTATGCCACCTGTAGATTTTGCCATACAGCCTCCATGTAGACAGTGCCATTATCCCCCACCTCCTCCTTGGAGATCGTGCCATAGAGCCCCCCACCTCCCCCTTGTAGACAGTGCCCCCAAACAAAAACAAAATTGTACTCACCTAGGCCTTGTTCCCATGACGAACTGAGCTGCTCCTCGATGGGATCTTGTAGCCTGGTACAGAGTTTCCCAACCTTTTTGGACTTGAGGCAGCACTGGAAAAATAAAATTTCCTCACGGCACCCCTACCAAAAATTGTTTCGAGAAAGACAGAAAACAGCTAAAAAAAAATAAGCACTACACTCGTAGGGTATGTTTACACAGCGTTTTTTGTAAGGCAAAAAAAAAAATCTGCCTCAAAATTCCATCAGGAAGGGACAGCGTTGTTTGACCTTTTTTTTTGTGTTTTTTCTTAAGCCGTTGAAGCTAATGCAAAAGACGCAGGCAAAAAGCACCAAATAAGCGCCGCAGGTATTTTCTGGATCCTATTAATTTCAATTGGAGGTCAGAGGCGGAAACCACTTAAAGACCATCAGCCCCCCACTCACAGTAAAATGACCATCATCCCGCCACTCACAGTAAAATGACCATCAGCCCCCAACTCACAGTATAATGACCATCAGCCGACCACTCACAGATTCTCCCTGTAGGTAGCGCCACACAGCCCCCTTTTATGTAGCGCCACACAGCCTCCTTGTTGATAGCGCCACACAGCCCCCTGGTAAGGGGCGCCACACAGCCCCATGGTAGGGAGCGCCACACAGCCCCCTGATAGGGAGAGCCACACAGCCCCCTGATAGGGAGCGCCACACAGCCTCCTGGTAGGGAGTGCCACACAGCCCCCTGGTTGGGAATGCCACACAGCCCACATCCCCCTGGTTGGTAGTGTCACACAGCCCCCTGGTTGGTAGTGCCACACAGCCCCATGGTTGGTAGTGCTACACAGCCCAAAGCCCCCTGGTTGGTAGTACCACACAGCCCACAGCCCCCTTATTGGTAGTGCCACACAGCCCACAGCCCCCTGGTTGGTAGTGTCACACAGCCCACAGCCCCTTGGCAGGTAGGACCACACAGCCCACGGCCCCCTTGTAGGTAGTGCCACACAGCCCACAGCCCCCATGTATATAGCAAACCCTTCCCCCTTCCTATAGATAGCACCACTGTAGCTCCCTGAAGGAACGGAATCCCCGGGACAATGACGTCATTGGCTTCTCCTGGAGTGGAATCCCCGGTCACAGCGTCTGCAACGCTGTGGACGGGGATTCCACTGCAGCTGCAAGAGTTTTCCCTGATGTCACTGTCCATATATAGACAGAGACATCGAGGAGCGCTCCAGGAGCGGAATCCCTGGCCACCACGGGGATTCCGCTCCATCAGGAAGCTATAGTGGCGCTAGTAGATAGCAGAGCAGGGAGAAACCTCCCTGCTCTGCTATAGTGGTGTCTCTGCCGCTGTAGCGGCCGCAGCTGCTGCTAGTGGCGCCACGTTTGCAATTGCGACCACTGCGACCCCTATAGTTATGCTACTGCAGAACCCGCTGTCACTGAACACGTTAGTCCCGCTGACCTGATGGATACAGCTTTCAGTGCTAAATACAGCTGCTCTGTATACAGGATACAAAGCAGCTGTATCTCAAAAAGTAAAAATTATTTTTAATAAAAAGTAATTATAAAGTTGCACTAAATATATATATGTATATAGAAAAAATTCAAAGGTGTACATAGCCTATTAAAAAGATGGATGATTTTCTTGAAAGACATAATGTGGCATGTTGTTTGTACAGCAGGGGCCGCACTGCCGCCTAAAAGAAAATAAGGGGAGGCCTCCATGACAGGATTAGGAGGGAGTAGGGTTTATGGCTTATCAGTGGGGTCACAGAGCGGTCAAGAGGGGAGGGTGAGGGGGAGGTTGTTTTCGTTAGAGGCAGGGAGGCGTATGTGGGAGGGACATATTCCTTGCTTTCTTTACGCTTTCCTCATTCTGAGGGAAGTAGAGAGAAGAACAACAACAACGAATAGCAGCAGTAAGTCAGGAAAGTTAGTAGCAGTGAGTCAGGACAGTTAGCAGTTATGAGGCAGGAAAGTTAACGTACCTGTCATGGCGTCTGACGATCGTCTATTGAAGTGGCTCCGGGCTTTTGCTGCCGAACGTGATCCTGGATGGCTGGAGGAGCAGGTAAGGACTCTCATGGGCTCCCCTGCATCCTCGGATGTGTTGCCTCGGAGGTCTCGGCGTGGTGTCGCGGGCACGTGACGCGCCTCTGCACAGAGTCCCGGCTCTCCCCCTACTTCCGGCAGCACGGCGGTTGGAGCGCAGCTGCTTTCTGCTGGTTCTTCTCAGGATAGTACCGCTGCAGTCAGTGCGGCTGGCGGGAGTAGCCAGCCGTGGCATTCTCGTCCGCCGGAAAGATTGAGCCCGGATGTTAACCTGCGGGCCAGGCGCTGCAGGAGGAGTCCCCCAAAGGGATGCAGCAAGTCGGGCCTCGGCGGGGCCTACCCCTCCTCTGAGGCCTCGGCCTGGCAGGAATCCGCAGCCCCTCCTTCCGGTTCCAGGCCCGACTCAATGATGTCGGCAGCCCCGCGTGGTGATGTTCCGGCCAGGGGGCATGCTTCTTTGCGGATTAGACATTCAGGAGTAACGCAAGTGAGAGGAACAGCATCATCCCACAGTCTGAGGTCTGCATTATGGGTCCCAGCTGGCAGGCAGCAGGTCGCTGGTTGGCCACCTCACCAGACCCCTCCCACACCATGACCTGTTCCAGGGTGGGACCTCTGCCATCTGCCGGGATGGGCAGTTTTTCAGGATCGCCCTGCCGAAATTGCCGATGTGACCGGCAGCAGCGGGAAGTGGCCGAAGTGGAAGATGGAGAAGTGATGGAGTTGCATTGTGGGCAAGACATTCCGGTTGGTGGGAGTACAACCCCTGAGCAGCCGGGTGAGTATGTTTCTCCTTCTTTACCGTATCCAGCAATTTTAATGTCGGGTGTGTTGGGGGGGGGCGGCTTGCGCATTTTCGTCTGCGACGGGGGCTTCTCAGGGGCTGGCTTGCACGAGTTAGTTGGACAGGGCTCCTGCTCCTGTCGCGCCGGTTGTATCCCGGCAGTGGTCTGGGGAGGGACGGGGGTGGGTAGTACGCAGGTTTCCCCTCCTCCTGTTCAAACAGCGATAGCGCCTGCGGCGGCGGTTGAGTTATAGGTCCAGAAGAGATTAGACGAAAGATGGGGATAGGATTTGCCTGGATGATCGGGCTCGCGGCGAGATTTATGTATGTTTTGTAGGCCCTTTGGGGGCTCAACTTAAGTTGGAAGTAAGCGAGCGCATATGGAAGGATGAGTATGTGGAAATGTTTTCTCTCCTGCCGCTTGCGAAGTTTAATTTGGACAAAAGCATGCAGTACGAGAGTAAGAAGGAGGAGGAACGTCGTCGGTATAGACTTATACCGAGGACGTTCGTGAATTGGCTCCAGGCCTTTGCTATTCTCGACAGTGTGGTTGGGGAAAAAGCTCCGGAAAACCGCTCGGCGCTTTTCTGCTACCCAGATGTGATAGGCGAGGCTCATCCGGCGTATGGGGGCCAGGCTGTGTTATGACGAACAGTTTTGGTTCGTCCATCCATTAGGTGGGATCAGAAGGATATCGTCTTGTGGTTGCGGGTGACTGTGATGGTTAAGTCGGGTCAGTCCTTTCCCGGTAGCGGCAGTTCGTCCGGACAGGTCAGTCAGTCAGTCTGGCCGGGGCGCCGGTTCGAAACTTGGATTTTGCTGCCAATTTAATGATGGCCAGTGCAAGTTCGGTTCCACTTGCAAATTTAAACATGTTTGATCACGCTGCAACGGGCCTTCACATGGAGCGTCAAAATGTTTGCGGAAAGGGAAACGATCGGGCACCCAGCCCGGTTCGGCTAGTCATGGGAGTGAACCCGGTGAGGTTAGTAAGGATGGGCCCCTATCTAAATGATTATCCCGATAGGGCCGATGCTAAGTTTCTTTATGACGGTTTTAGTTTTGGTTTTGTTATTCCCGCTCCCCCACATGTAGTGCCATTTACCCATTGGAATCTTCGGTCTGCTTACCAGCATTCCGGGGAGCATTCCTCAAAACTTCACAAGGAAGTGCTGTTGGGTGTATGGTGGGCCCCTACCTCGTTCCCCCTGTGGGGGATTTTGTAGTTTCCACATTAGGAGTCGTGCCGAAACGGGAGCCCAACAAATTTTGCTTGATCCAGCATTTGTCTTTCCCAAAAGGGTCATCGGTAAACTACGGCATCGTCCCAGATTTGAGTTCCGTGGTTTACGCATCATTCGATAAAGCGGTGGGCTTAGTGAGGCGGGCTGGGCGCGGCGCTCTTTTGGCTAAAACGGATATAGAAGCTGCTTTTTGACTGTTGTCGGTGCACCCCGACAGTCAACGGCTATTGGGCTGCTTTTGTAATGAGGGGTTTTACGTGGATCGGTGCCTGCCTATGGGTTGATCCCTGTCCTGCACACATTTTGAGGCTTTCAGTTCCTTCATTGACTGCGTCACCAGGGCGGTTGTGGGTGTGGACTCCTTAATTCACTATCTTGACAATTTTTTGTGCGTCGGCCCCCGGGGATTCCCAATGTGTGGCAACTTGTTGTTTGCATTGCAGAAGGTCACGAGGGATTTCGGAGTCCCTTTAGCCCCCGGGAACACGCAAGGCCCTGTTACTACCATATGTTTCTTAGGGATCGAGTTGGATTCTGTTGCTATGGAATGTAGACTTCCCGAGGATAAGTTGCGGGATCTCGGTGAAGTGGTGTGTAATTTGCGTAAAATTACATTGCGGAATATGAAGTCTTTGTTGGGTAAGTTAAATTTTGCTTGCCGGATCATGCCAATGGGAAGGGTGTTTTGTCGGAGGTTGGCGGCTGCTACTGCATGCGTGCTGGAGCCACACCATTTTGTGCGCCTGGGCGTGGATCAGAGGGCTGATTTGCGGGTGTGGGTTGACTTTCTCGGGCAATACAATGGCCGGTTCCTGTGGATGTCGCAGGAGGAATAAAAAGGAATAATGGTAGAAGACTTTTTAGGGTGTTATCCCTTTGAAGTGGGTTTTTGGTTGGAGCCCTCTGCAGAGGCGAGCGGTGCCTCCGAGCCTGGTTACGGCTGGAGGTAAAAAATGTGGTGGTTTGCAGGTGGCTATCTCAAAGAATAGCTTCAAGGACTTCACCTGTCTTAGGCCTCATTCACACGACAGGGTCCGAGTGTCGGCCGGGAAAATTGGCAGTTTTTGGCCGATTTTCCCAGGCGGTTTGCATCCGGTTTGCATTCCTTCCGAATCCGTTATGGGCCGTGTTGCCGCTTTTAGCGGCCGATTTGGACCCGATTTGCATCCGTTTTTTTCCCTGTCCGTTTTAAAATCGGATGAATTTCATTTAAATTTGTTGCCACACACAGCTCTCGGTAGATAATGCCACGCAGCCCCCTGTAGGTAATGCCACCCAGCCCCCTGCAGGTAATGCCACCCTGCCCCCTATAGGTAATGCCACCCTGCCCCATAGGTAATGCCACCCTGCCCCCTGTAGGTAATGCCACCCTGCCCCTTGTAGGTAATGCCACCCTGCCCCTTGTAGCTAATGCCACTCTGCCCCTTGTAGGTAATGCCACCCAGCTCCCTGTTGGTAATGCCACCCTGCCCCTTGTAGGTAATGCCACCCTGCCCCTTGTAGGTAATGCCACCATGCCCCTTGTAGGTAATGCCACTCTGCCCCTTGTAGGTAATGCCACCCTGCCCCCTGTAGGTAATGCCACCCAGCCCCCTGTAGGTAATGCCACCCAGCCCCCTGTTGGTAATGCCACCCAGCCCCCTGTAGGTGATGCCACCCAGCCCCCTGTAGGTGATGCCACCAAGTCCCCTGTAGGGGTTGCCACCAAGTCCCCTGTAGGTGATGCCACACAGTCCCCTGTAGGTTGCACCCATCCCCCCCCCCACATTCCAGGAGAAGTCACTGACTTCAATGTCCACATAGAGTCGGGGATTCCGCTGCAGAAGTGAGTGACATCGCTATGTCCATATATGGACAGTGTAGTCACGCACTTCTCCTGTAGCGGAATCCCCAATCCCCGGCCGGCGATTGGGGATCCCGACTCCTACAGGGAGCAAAAAAAGAACCTCCTCCTCCTCACATGCACTCTGAGCTGTGAGGAGGAGGAGGAGAGAGTGCGCGAGCGACGGTAGACCCGGCCATCACTCGGGACACATTCGGGTGATGGCCGTGTATTACCCGGCCCCATAGACTTCTATGGGAGCCGGGCGGCCGGGTACCCGGCCGAAAATAGGGCATGTCCCATTTTTTGACGGCCGGTGTGAATAGCCCCATTAGGGGTCTATTGTTCCTAATGCAGCCGGGTGACGGCCGATTTAAGAACGGCCGGCACCCCGACGGGAAACCCTGTCGTGTGAATTCCGCCTTAGTGTATGTGAATATTGTTATTTACATGTTATTTATTATTGATGTTATTATTTATGTTTATAAACATACTGACCCAGGTAGGGTCAGGTGAACTATTGGAGGGAATTCTGCTGTGGGTAATTCTCAATGTTTTATAAATGTTTTTGATAAATTTACCTTTTTTCAGGTTATTTTATAAATAAACGGCTGCTGTGGCCATTAAAATCCAGCCTTGTTTCCTGCGTGGTTTTCTCTGAATTAGGGGGGTCTTTAGTAAGGCGGTAAGTGATACATTCAACACACGACTCTACTTAACCAGGTCATGGATTACTAGAGATGTGGCTACTTGTTTTAGAGATTTTCTATCTGATATCAACAGTGCATGACAATAGGTGGAACTAGATAGACTTGTGTCTTTTTTTTAACCTGTGTTACGATATTAAATGCTTTTAACCACCAAATCCATCCAGTTCATAAGTGTCCCCTGGAGCCTTTGATGCTCAGATGATATTAGTAATGATATGTCTTGCAGCACACCGGAGAAGACACAATTGATGGATTAGTAAACTAATGGCTAGAAGACAATCTGAACGCAGGAAACACTTCTAGAAATGAAACATATCTACTTACACATACACTTTCCTCATAAATTGCTTTAATTATGATTTGCTTAATATTGAGTAGACTACAGACAGTCTTTGGTCCTAGACAATTCATTTCTGTTTAATCTGTATGTTTAGTGGCTGCCGAGTTAACTTATGTAAGAGCACGGCAGCAAGAACAGCGCATTTTATGTGAAGGAGATCTTGCAGCTTCAGTGATGTTCATTAACAGACAGTAATGCATCTGTCTCTGTCACCTTATGCTGTAAACGCCATCCTTACACAGCAGCACTCTCCACGCAAACCATAAAGAGCGGCTGATAGGGTGATAGATCTTATTTAAACACCAGGACATTGCTGTGTTTTTATGAAGCATTGAACTTTCTGAAGGAATGACAAGTGTAGGCTGATGTACACACGCCTGTATGGTACCATTAAAGAGTGGATGTACGTTGTGCTAGGGATAACCATATAATTATTCAGAAGGGGGTTGGGGAGTGCAGGTGCTTTGTACAACACATGGAATATTTAGTGTGTGTGATCCCATTAGTTTGCTGTGACATTGCAGTTGCCAACCTTATATCTCACCTTACAAATAAAGAGACAGTACTACATGTTATAAAAATAACCATATATTAGGTAATATCTTTTAAGCTGATGTCACTGCTGGTTTAGGTCCCCTAGTCGCTGGTTTAAGTCCACTTAAAGTTTTTTTTATGTACAAAAAAACTCACAAATATTACAAGTAAAAAATAAAAATATTCTCCCATTTCCCCGTAAGGCTGTGTTCACACTGAGTTTTTTGCAGGTGGAAAATTCTGCCTTAAAATTCCATCTGGGATTTTGAGGCAGATTTTGTCCTTCCTGCACGTCGTTTGCTGCGATTTTCGCCGCGTTTTTCGCTCGCGCCCATTGAGTGCTACGGGCAAAAAACTCAGCGAAATACTCTCTCCCTGCCTGCCATTGATGTCAATGGGAGGTCAGAGGCGTAAACGCGCGAAGATAGGGCATGTCCCTTTTACTGCTTGCGGGAGAAAACCGCCCTTGCCTCCCATTGAAATCAATGGGAGGCATTTTCGGCCGGTTTTTGACGAGTGTTGTGGAGCAGTTTCCGCTCCAAAAAGCTCGTCAAAATACTCCGTGTGAACAGGCCCTTATAGTAAACATGGTCATTCTCCCGACTCTCAAGGATGAGAGGCTCCTTATAAGGCTATGTTCACACAGAGTTTTTTGCAGGCGGAATTTCTGCCTCAAAATTCCGTTTGGAAGTTTGAAGCAGATTTTCCTCTCCTTGCACACCGATTTTTGCTGCATTTTTCGCCCGCGGCCATTGAGCGCTACTGGCATAAAACGCCACGAAATACGCTTTCTCTTCCTACCAATGAGGTCAATGGGAGGTCAAAGGTGTAAACGCCAGAAGATAGGGCATGTCGCTTTTTTTTTCCCTGCGAGGCGGTTTTACCGCTTGCGGGAAAAAGACGCCTCCGCCTCCCATTGAAATCAATGGGAGGCATTTTCGGGCCTTTTTTGATGAGTTTTTTGGCGCGGTTTCCGCGTAAAAAACTCGTCAGAAAACTCAGTGTGAACATAGCCTAAAGGCTTTAGCATTGTAAAAAAAATAAAAAAATAAACATAATTGGTATGACCGCGTTTGTAAAAGGCTGAACTATTACAATATCTCATTATTTAACCTGCACGGTGTGCGGCATAAATAAACCAAAAATTAAAACACCATAATCCCAGTTTTTTAGTCACCTCATCTCCCACAAAGAATGGAACAAAAAGTGATCAAAACCTCACAGGTACCCCAAAAATGGTACCATTAAAAACTACAGCTTATCCTGCAAAAAATAAGTCTTCATGCCACTTAATCGATGGAAAAATAAAAAAGTTATGGCTCTCAGAATTTGGCAACACAAAATACATTTTATATTTTACAGTTAGTTTTTTCCTTGTAAACGTAGTAAAATATTGAAAAACCTATATAAATTTGGTATCACCGTAATCGTAGTGACCTGCAGAATGAAGTTAACATGTTGTTCTAATTGCACAGTGAATTTCGTAAAAACAAAGCAGAAAAAAGAATGGAGGAATCGCTGTTTTTTTTTCATTTTCTACCCCACAATTATATTTTTCCCAGTTTCCTAGTGCATTTATACGGTACAATAAATGGTGCCATGAAAAACTACAACTCGTCCCACGAAAATCAAGCCCTCCTAGGACTAAATCAAGGGAAAGATAAAAAAGTTATGGAAGGTGGGGAGGGGGATTAAATAAAAAATCTAAGAAATGGCTGAGACGGGAAGGTGTTAAATCAAATGTTTCTCCTTTTAACAACTTAAGGGCTTATTCAGACGAACGTATCATACGTCCGTGCAACGCGCGTGATTTTCACGCGCGTCGCACGGACCTATTTTAGTCAATGGGGACGTTCAGACAGTCCGTGATTTTCACGCAGCGTATGTCCGCTGCGTAAAACTCACGACATGTCTTATATTTACCTGTTTTTCGCACATCACGCACCCATTGAAGTCAATGGGTGCGTGAAAACCGTGCACGGCACATGGACGCACTTCCGTGTGCCGCGCGTGATGCGCGCTACAGTAGTCAAAACTATGAATGAAAACAGAAAAGCACCACATGCTTTTCTGTTTACAAACATAAAAACAGAGTGTCATAATGATGTCAGCTGCGCGAAAATCACAAAGCCACGCATCATATGCTGATACCACACGGACCATTTGCGGACCTTTTGTGCGCGCAAAACGCAGCGGTTTTTTGCCCACGCAAAACGCACGCGCTCGTGTGAATCCGGCCTAAGGAAGCCGCTATTTTTGGTGTTGAGGATGTATATTTTTTTAGTTTTTTCATCGCTGCATTCTGAGAGCCATAACTTTCTTAATTTTTCCATCGATGTAGCCGTATAAGGGCTTGATTTTTGTGGCACAAGTGTTTTTTTTTTTTTCTATGGGACCATTTTGGGGCACATACAGTAATATACTGAAAAAGTTTTAGCAGTTTTATTTTGTGGTAATGGATAGAGATGAGCGAACTTAGGAAAAGTTCGGTTCGGCTGGTTCGCCGAATTTCATGAAAAAGTTTGATTCGGACCGAACCTGTAATACAAGAAAGCCCCTAAAAATCGTGTATAACACTGTTTAAAAGCCCTAGAAGCTCTGTATAACACTCTTAGGTCACCCATGAGTGTATCCAAGTACTTTTGAGCTGTCTTTAAGGCAAAGTTAGGGTATGTGCACACACACTAATTACGTCCGTATTTGACAGACGTAATTCGGCCGCAAGTACCGGACCGAACACAGTGCAGGGAGCCGGGCTCCTAGCATCATACTTATGTACGACGCTAGGAGTCCCTGCCTCGCTGCCGGACAACTGTCCCGTACTGAAAACATGATTACAGTACGGGACAGTTGTCCTGCAGCGAGGCAGGGACTCCTAGCGTCGTAGATAAGTATGATGCTAGGAGCCCGGCTCCCTGCACTGTGTTCGGTCCGGTACTTGCGTCCGAAATACGTCCGTCAATTACGGACGTAATTAGTGTGTGTGCACATACCCTTCGTGTCAACATGTATAGCTATAGGAAAACGGATGGGACACGGTGATAACTAACAGAAACCAGTGCACTTGTGCATGTTGTATGCTTAATGCATTGTTAAAAAAGGTACAAAAATTAACCATTTTTGGCGGCAGATGCCTCCCAGGGTTCATACATATAAGGTGGTAAAAGAAGAAGCAATGGCTTTTGACAAGCCCTCAAAAAATTTACCCTTTATGGTAGCAGATGCCTGCCGGGGTTCATCCATACATGGATGTAAAAGCAACAAGCAATGGCTTTTCACAAGCCCTCCAAAAATGTACCCTTTTTATTGGCAGATGCCTGCCGGGGTTCATCCATACATGGATGTAAAAGCAACAAGCAATGGCTTTTCACAAGCCCTCCAGGCCTGCTTGTAGCAGACGGCAGTGGAGGTGTATTGGTGGTAGTAGAGGTAGCCAACGGACAGCAAGGGTGATGGTAGTAGTAGTAGCAGCACATTAAAAGACACTGGACAGTCACAGGATAAAGCCCTGTCGTGGGGCAGGCCTGCTTGTAGCAGACGGCAGTGGAGGTGTATTGGTGGTAGTAGAGATAGCCAACAGACAGCAAGGGTGGTGGTAGTAGTAGTAGTAGCAGCAGCACATTAAAAGAGACTGGACAGTCACAGGACAAAGCCCTGTGGTGGGGCAGGCCTGCTTGTAGCAGACGGCAGTGGAGGTGTATTGGTGGTAGTAGAGGTAGCCAACAGACAGCAAGGGTGGTAGTAGTAGTAGCAGAAGCACATTAAAAGACACTGGACAGTCACAGGACAAAGCCCTGTGGTGGGGCAGGCCTCAGGCCTGCTTGTAGCAGACGGCAGTGGAGATGTATTGGTGGTAGTAGAGGTAGCCAACAGACAGCAAGGGTGGTAGTAGTAGTAGCAGCAGCACATTAAAAGAGACTGGACAGTCACAGGACAAAGCCCTGTGGTGGGGCAGGCCTCAGGCCTGCTTGCAGCAGACGGCAGTGGAGGTGTATTGGTGGTAGTAGAGGTAGCCAACGGACAGCAAGGGTGGTAGTAGTAGTAGCAGCACATTAAAAAAGACTGGACAGTCACAGGACAAAGCCCTGTGGTGGGGCAGGCCTCAGGCCTGCTTGTAGCAGACAGCAGTGGAGGTGTATTGGTGGTAGTAGAGGTAGGCAACGGACAGCAAGGGTGGTAGTAGTAGTAGCAGCACATTAAAAGACACTGGATAGTCACAGGACAAAGCCCTGTGGTGGGGCAGGCCTGCTTGTAGCAGACGGCACTGGGGGTGGATTGGTGGTAGAAGTAGTAGCAGCACCAACAGCGGCACATTAAAAAAAGAGTGGACAGGACAGAATCCCGTAGTAGCAGGCGGCAGTAGCAGGCGGCAGCGGCAGCAGCAGCAGCAATGTCAGATCTAATCAGTGGCATCAGGCACAGGGGTTTTAAAATCCTCACCGATCCACGCTTGATTCATTTTCAGAAACGTGAGATTTTCCAAGCTGTTGGCGGACAATCTTGTTCGCTTAGGAGTGACGAAGCCCCCTGCCGGGCTGAATACCCTCTCTGACGCTACACTGGAGGGTGGACAAGACAGTACACCCATGGCAAACTGGGCCAGTTCTTGCCAATGATCCAATCTGCTGACCCAGAAGTCCATGGGGTCTGGGATCAGCATTTCTGACGGAGAAAGGGCACAGTCCAGGTACGCGTGAACCTGATTGTTTAGGTGCTGCACCTGGTGATGGTGAACATCCCTTTGGTGACTACGATGTGTGTCAGGTTGGGGTATTGGATGTAAAAATGCTGTCATCATATCTTCCAAACTGAATTGGCTGCTGCTGCTGCCGCTGTTGCCGCCTATTGTAGCGGTAGCTCTGCCAGAGGCGGTGGAACGATGAGACAGTGGGGAGCGGAGAGTGGCCCCCCGGTCAGACATGCTTGCAGCAGGTGTTTGCCGTTTGAAAGCCGTGACAAGCTGGCTGCATAGCTTCTCTCGATAATAAGCCAATTTTGCCTCCCTCTCGGAAGGCGCAAAAAACTCCCCCATTCTGGCTTTATACCGAGGGTCTAAAAGTGTGGCTATCCAGTACTCATCTCTTTGCTTCATGCTAACAATACGACAGTCAGCGCGCAAGTAACGAAGCATACAGCTCGCCATCCTGGCCAGCGTTTCAGAGGGCCCGGTTGGTTCCATCTCCGCCCCATACTGCCATGGTTGTCGATCATCAAGGTCGTCGTCAGACTCGTCATCACCATCACTGTCATGTTGTGCGGCTGCCTCGTCCCCTATCCCTTCCTGTGATTCCATCTCCAAATCCAGCTCCTCTTCAGGTCCTGTTTCCTCATCCTCATCCTCCTCCTCCTCCTCAACATCCATAGCCAGATGTGATCCTTCCTCCATCCTTTGCTGAATCATCGCTGTGAGCGTTTGCTCCATAATGAATATCAGCGGCATAACATCGTTCATTCCGCCAGCGTCACGGCTCACAAATCGTGTGGCCTCTTCAAAGGGCCTCAAAACGCGACATGCGTCTCTAACCAGCTGCCAGTGCCTGAGCTCGAAATTACACTGGCTCCAAACGCTGCCCGTCTGCTGCATCAGGAAATCATTCACGGCTTTCCGCTGTTCGTACAGACGGTCCAACATGTGCAGGGTGGAATTCCAGCGTGTTGGAACGTCGCAAATCAGGCTGTGTTCTGGGAGATTGTTTTGACGCTACAAGTCCAGGAGGGCGTGCTTAAATGCATACGAACGTCTAAAGCGAACGGAAACCCTCCTGGAAATGGCGAGCACACCCTTCAAACCAACATATGACTTTAAGAAGCGTGTTATGACCAGATTGATCACATGTGCCATGCAAGGAGCGTGTGTCAGGTGACCTAGACGCAGTGCAGCCACAACGTTCTTCCCGTTATCAGAGACAACATTGCCCAGTGTGAGTTTCAGAGGAGACAGCCAGCGTGCGATTTCCTCCTTGATGCACAGCAGCAGCTCCTGCCCTGTGTGGCTTTTCTCGCCCAGGCTCAGCAGGTGTAATAGAGCGTTGTGGCGCTTCACCTTGCACCTATGAAAAGAGGAGGGAGGAGGAGTGGAAGATACGCTGTGTCCTGTCGGGGACGGGAAGACCTCCATTGAGGAGGGCAAGGAGGAGTAGGAGGAGGAGGATGGTAGGCGCCTGGTGTCCGGAGTTGAACCAGAAAGATACAAGCGTGGAGGTGGTAATGCCTGGCATTGCTGCGGTGGTGCATCGGACTGCAAAATATTGACCCAGTGGGCCGTGAAAGACATGTACTGTCCCTGCCCATAGTTGCTGCTCCACGTGTCGACGGTGGCATGTATCCTGCTGCACACGGATAATTGCAAGCACTGGCCCACCTTTTCCTCCACGTGCTTGTGCAAGGCAGGGACAGCTGTTTTGGAGAAGTAATGTCGGCTAGGTATTTGCCACCTAGGCTGAGTGCACGCCATCAATTGCTTGAAGCCGGCGGAGTCGACCAGGTGGTACGGCAGCGACTGCACCACCAACAACTTAGCCAGGTGTGAATTAAGCCGCACGACAAGTGGATGACTAGGTATATATTGTTGCTTATTGGACAACAATTTCGTAATGGATAACTGACGGGACGTAGGAGGAGCACTAGATGACAGTGATGATGATGATGACAACGACATGGTGGATAAGGCCTGGCTACTACTTAGATGACAGGGACTCGGAGCAGCAGCAGCGGCAGAGGGGTCTTCATTAGATGTACATGATGGTGGGGCATGTCGATTGTCCCACATGGCCTTGTGATGCCGCTCCATGTGTTTACGTAGAGCGGTAGTTCCTACATTGCTGCCCTGCCCACGCCTTACTTTCTGCTTGCAGATACGGCACTGTGCCATGTTTTTGTCCTCCGGGAAGGTACAGAAAAATTGCCACACTGTAGAGTACCGTAAAGAGGTAGTACCACGTCCACCACCACCACCACCACCCGAGCTTGCCCCTTGGCTGGCAGGCTTTTTTCGGGAGCCTACACCAGCATCAGTGTTGCTGTCACCGGCTCCTGAGCTGACCCTACCGCTGCAACGTTTTGCAGATTGACTTCTGCCCCTACCTCGGCTTGGCTGTTTATCACTGCCAGTACTGCCACTACTACCCTCCTCCTCTGACGCCGTCATCACCTCGTCACCTGGTTCCCACGTCCTGTCTAAAACAACATCATCATCATAGCCCTCCTCATCATCCCTGCCACTTCTGTCACTGTGTTGTGAATGTGATGTGACATCACGGCTACCACCACCAACACCCCCACTACCACAGCTATGCGTCTCGGACACCGCTTCCACCTCCACCACCGCCGCAACACACTCCGTTGGCTGACTCGCGGAAAACAAATCATCATCACTATGTTGTTCAGTATCTTCCTTCGCACCCGAGGAGATGTCTCTTAGGACTCTCAGGAAAGATGGCTTCCCGCTAGGAAGGGTGAGTGAAGACATAGATGATGGAATGGAAACGCTATAAATACCCATATTACTACTGTCAATGTGCCAAGGCACTGTAGAGGATCTGGAATCCAACGAAACCTGGCATGAAGCCAGATCGTCAGAGTCTTCCTGCTGAGATGACCGCGAGCCAGCCAACCAGTCCACAATGGCCGTATTGTCTAAAGTAACCCGCCCACCGGAGGAGATGGACAAGTCTGGCTTGCTGATACTGCTACTACTACCAGCAGGCACATGGCTGCTGCTACTAGTGGAACTGGGCACATGTCTTGTGCCACAAATGTTGGTAGTGGGTCTGGCACCAACAGATCCAACATTTGGACTGGATCAGGACACGGCATGGGTGTTTTTTCCTCTACCCCGTCCTTTCACAACCTTTTTTTTACCAGACATTTCACTGCTGGAGTGCAGCAAGTTGAATCAAAACCCGGGGGATGAGCCCCTTCTAAAAGCGTATTCACACACTGGCTTGGCAAATGGCAATGAATGATAATTTCTATCAGCCACGCCACGGTGCACTCAGGGAATGCTGGGAGTTGTAGTAGTACTACTACAAAGGCTGCCTGTATTGCAAGTTGGATTGTTATTTGTTATGATAACGGCCGGGGATGAGCCCCTTCTAAAAGCATATTCACACACTGGCTTGGCAAATGGCAATGAATGAGAATTTCTATCAGCCACGCCGCGGTGCACTCAGGGAATGCTGGGCATTGTATTAGTACTACAAAGGCTGCCTGTATTGCAAGTTGGATTGTTATTTGTTATGTTAACGGCCGGGGATGAGCCCCTTCTAAAAGCGTATTCACACACTGGCTTGGCAAATGGCAATGAATGAGAATTTCGATCAGCCACGCCGCAGTGCACTCAGGGAATGCTGGGCGTTGTAGTAGTACTACAAAGGCTGCCTGTATTGCAAGTTGAATTGTTATTTGTTATGTTAACGACCGGGGATGAGCCCCTTCTAAAAGCGTATTCACACACTGGCTTGGCAAATGGCAATGAATGAGAATTTCTATCAGCCACGCCGCGGTGCACTCAGGGAATGCTGGGCGTTGTAGTAGTACTACAAAGGCTGCCTCTATTGCAAGTTGGATTGTTATTTGTTATGTTAACGGCCGGGGATGAGCCCCTTCTAAAACGTATTCACACACTGGCTTGGCAAATGGCAATGAATGAGAATTTCTATCAGCCACTGTGCACTGACTCAGGGAATGCTGGGTGTTGTAGTACTACAAAGCCTGCCTGTATTGCAGTTTGGATGCAACGGGGATGAGCCCCTTATTAAAGCGTATTCACACACTGGCTGAGTAGTGAGTAGTCGATGAGCCCCTTCGATTGCTGGATTCCTGCCTTTTAGATTCCTAAAGCTTTCCCTTACTGCACAGAGATGCTATCCCTACAGCTCCTGTCTCTAAAATGGCCGCTGAGCTCCGTGCACAGACTTTTATTGCAGGCTTGAGCCCGCCACTATGCTGCCTCCCGATTGGCTGGGAGAGCCGTTTGCAAGGCATTATGGGGTAGCCTGATGTCAGGTGATATTATGAAATCCTCCATTTTACATCTAACATGTGGCAGGCTCCAAAATGTAGCCGGGTTCGGTCAAAACGGGTTCGGCCGAACCCGGTGAAGTTCGGATTTGCTGTGAACCAAACTTTTCCCGATGTTCGGACCGAACCCGGGTTCGGTTGTCCCGGTTCGCTCATCTCTAGTAATGGAATTAAACAGCAATTTCTCCATTGTTTTTTGGGGTTTGGTTTTTATGGTGTTCACAATGGGTTATAAATGGCTTCTTAGCTATATTCTGTGGGGTCAGTATGTTTACAATGATACCAAATTTATATTGATTTTTTTTTTTGCACAATAAAAATACACCATTGGTTTCTGTGTCGCTGCATTCTAAGAGCCAGATTTTTTTTATTTTCTGTTGACGGCGCTTTATGAGGGCTTATTTTTTTCAGGACGAGCTGTAGTTTTTATATGTATCATTTTGGAGTACATAGGACTTAATAATTAACTTTTATTCCTTTTTTTTTGAGAGGGGGAATGATTAAAACACGCTATTTTCCTGTTGGTTTTGTATTTTGTTTTCTTCTGCATTCACCGAGCAGTATAAATTATGCTTTATTTTTGTAGTACGGGTCGTTACGGTTGCTGCGATACCAATTCTGTGTACTTTTTTAAAATATATTTTTTACAATAATAAAGCATTTTGTAAGGGGAAGATTTTGTTTTTGTCTTACTTTGTATTCTGTAAAAAATGTTCTGAACATTTTATTTAACTTTTTAAAAAATTTTTTTTAGGGGATTTGACCATGCAATTGTTTAATAATACACTGCACTGTACTGCAGTGTAAAACTGACAGGTATTCCATTAGGTTCCGTCTAGGCATAAACAGATGGCAGACCTAGGGCCATCTTTAGGCACCTGACTGACATAGAAACCCATCAGCACCTCGCTATTACATCCTGGTGGTGCCGATGTGGTGACAAAGAGAGCCTCCTTCCTCTGTCTAACCCAGGGGTCTCAAACTCGGCCGGGTAAGTTTGCCACATATAGAAAAAATGTGAAGTTGACGGGCCACATTACTTTCAAATATGATACATTACAAAATTATTTTTAATTAATTAGTTATTTGAACTACTATAACAATACTACATTACTACTTTACTATAATAATAGCGCTAGGTTTAAACTTACCAGAAATTTGCGAGAGTTCTCCACGTGCTTATTTCAACAATCCAGTTTTACAGTTTAAGTGTCGCTAAATGCAGTCCGTCAGCTCAGTTGGCAGCGTTTGGCAGACACACAAATGTCAAAATTAGGCAGCCCCTTTTTAGATCGTGCCACAGAGCCCTCTATAGATACTGCCACAGTGCCCTCTGTAGATACTGCCACAGTGCTCTCTGTAGATACTGCCACAGTGCCCTCTGTAGATAATGGCACAGTGCCCTCTGTAGATAATGCCATAGTGCCCTCTGTAGATAATGCCACAGTGCCCTCTGTAGATAATGCCACAGTGCCCTCTGTAGATAATGGCACAGTGCCCTCTGTAGATGCTGCCACAGTGCCCTCTGTAGATGCTGCCACAGCGCCCTCTGTAGATACTTCCACAGCGCCCTCTGTAGATACTGCCACAGTGCCCTCTGTAGATAATGCCACAGTGTCCTCTGTAGATAATGGCACAATGCCCTCTGTAGATGCTGTCACAGTGCACTCTGTAGATGCTGCCACATCGCCTTCTGTAGATACTGCCACAGTGCCCTCTGTAGATACTGCCACAGTGCCCTCTGTAGATACTGCCACAGTGCCCTCTGTAGATAATGCAGCAGTGCCCTCTGTAGATAATGTCACAGTGCCCTCTGTAGATAGTATACTGTACACATGAATAACACCACTATATAGTGTAGATGCTGTCACTGTGCCCTCTGTAGATAATGCCACACACACCCCTTGTGGATAGTGCCACAGACACCCCCCGTAGATAGCTCCATTGGGGCTCCCTCTAGGAGTGGAATGCCCAGCCAGAGCGTTGACGACACTTTGGCCAGAGATTCCTCTGCTGGAGGAGCCCCTAATGTCACTGTTCATACACAGTGACTTCAGGGGATCCTCCTGGACCGGAATGTGATTTCAGGGGCAACCCCAGAGCCGGTGTCCCAGAGCGGAGCACTAGTATAGGCTCTGCTCCGGAACTCTGGGGAAGCAACTGACATCAGTGTCCATATATGGACAGTGATGTCAGGGGCTTGCCCAGAGCTGGAGTCCCAGAGCAGAACCGATCTATCACCCTGCCTGGGATTCCAGCTCTCCTCCTGACATCATTGTTCATATATGGACAGAGATGTCAGGGGCAACCCCAGAGCTGGAGTCCCAGTCAGAGCGCTACTAGTGCTCCTACTGGGACTCCATCTGTGCTCCTGACATTACTGTCCAGCTCTGGGGAAGCCCTAGACATCGCTGTCCATATGTGGACAGTGATGTCAGGGGATTCCACAGAGTCCCGGAGTAGAGCCTATGCTAGCGCTCTGCCCGAGACTCCGCTCTGCGGAAGACCCTTACAAAACTGTCCATATATGGATAGCGATGTCATGGAATTCCACAGATTCCTGGAGCAGAACATATACTAGCTCTCTGCCCGAGACTCTGCTCTGGGGAAGACCCTGACAAAACTGTCCATATATGCACAGCGATGTCAGGGATTTTCGCAGAGTCCCAGAGCAGAGCCTATGCTAGCGCTCTGCCCGGTACTCAGGCTCTGGGGAAGCCTGAGACATTGCGTGTCCATTCATGGACAGCGATGTCAGGGGATTTCACAGAGTCCCGGAGCAGAGCCGATACTAGCGCTCTGCCCGAGACTCTGCTCTAGGGAAGACCCTGACAAAACTGTCCATATATGGACAGCGATGTCAGGGATTTCCACAGAGTCCCGGAGCAGAGCCAATGCTAGCGCTCTGCCAGGGACTCAGGCTCTGGGGAAGACCCTGACAAAACTGTCCATATATTTACAGTACTGGAGCAGAGCCGATACTAGCCGCTCTGTGTCCCACAGGCCACAGATGACAGCCTCAGGGGCCGCATGCGGCCCCGCGGGCCACCTGCTTGAGACCCCTGGTCTAACCACTTAGATGCTGTGGTCGCTATTGACTGCGGCATCTGAGAGGTTAAGCGGTCATGATTGGAGTTATCTCTGATCCCAGCCATTGCAACAGAGTGTCAGCTGTGATATACAGCTGACACACATTGCAGACAGCTCCTGCCCCCCATTATCCTGTGTCCACATTTGCAGTGTTTGGTACTAACTACGTAAATGTATGGCAGATAGTGCCAAGGGATTAAAGTCTAAGGGCTTGTCCACACAACGGAATTGCTGTGAATTTTCCATCCGGAATTGCGGACAGAAAATATGCAGCAAAGTGGTTGTGAATGAGCAAATGTCATCCACACGCTGCGTAAAATTTCTGTCCTGAAATTCACCTGCGGTGCTAATTTTTCCTTCTGCAGCATGTCAATTCCTGCTGTGGAAAGTGGACTGAATTCCTGCGTTTTTCAGAGGAAATATCACCATCTCACAGACTTGAAAAAAAACTATGTAAAATCCGCACTACGTTCTGCAGTAAAAAATGCAGGAAACGGTGCACTTTTTCGGCAGCGGAATGTCTGTTAGTTTAAGCAGAAATTCTGCAGAGAGTTTATGCAGAAATTCTGTTATGTGTGAACAAGCCCTAACTCTTCTATTTATATGAAAATTATTGTCCTACTCACATGGATCCAGAGTCTTTTTAACACTTGTAGTCACTGAGATTAAAAAAAAACAATTGTGGATCTGCAGTAAAACATGGAATATTATGCAGCACTTCTAGTAAATTACTAGTGACCACTAAAGGCATCAGTGACCACTGTTGACCTCTAGCTCTCCAGTGTGAGGACCCTGACAAAACCCCCTATCTGAACTTGCAGGATACTAAGGTTAACTGCAGGCACCAAGTGACTAATCTTACGCCAGTTAATCCATCTGCACACAACTTTTAAAAACTGGAAAGCCTCTTTAACCCCTTCCATTTTGTGTTCCTATATAAGGAAGGAACATTGTTAATGGAAATAATAAATTGTGATAAATTGTATAATAATATAGCATAGAAAATAAAAGTGTTTGTTAAGTATCATTCTGCTGAGGGTTCTCTTTTTTGACATTTAATTAAATGATAAAGTAATTCTTTCATTGGTGCATTTATTACGTTTATCACAGCAGACATATAATTAGTGGCAAGGAAAATGAGCCCACTCTGAATAAGTGCTTTTATCCAGATCCAGATCTGTAACTGCCCATTAGTTTGTTTTACACATGTTGTATGGGTATATTGTATTTGTGAAATGTTTTCATTAAAAACCTTTTTTGCTCTGAGGAAGTTATCATGGGCTGTGGACATTGTCACAGCCATCGGAAACCTAGCACATTTTTTTTTCACTTACTACTCCAAGGCTCAATCAATCTTTGTCAAGGTCACAGTAGAACTACTGCAACTGAATGGGATACAATATGTCTCTACGACCCCATTGGATTAACAAAACCTTGGCAAATGATTAAAACTTACCATGTGTACCACCTAATGGGTTAATCTGCCAGGACAGTAGACATTGTCATGTCCTAAATAGAATTTTATATTGAAAATTACATATGTCCCTACAAAATACCACCAGATTTTAAAAACAAAAGAACATAGCAGGGGAAAAACTGGCTAAAGTGGAGTAGTAAACAGGATCAGAAAGATGATTGTTTTAGGCAGTCTATGGATAAGTGACTATTGGAGCTTTATGGGTGTATTAAGTACATGGTTATTCCGGTTACATGATCCTATATCAGGAAATATTTGTATTTTGACTCATCAACATTCCTTGAGGTATATTGATAATATGGGTCATATACGATATATAATCCACATAACTCACATAAAATCAATCATAAATTAGACTGAAATAAGTGGGGAAACACAACTCACATTTATTCAATCTTTCTCTACTTTATAGGTTGTTCCTTAGAAGGACAACTGTGTCTAGGGCAGATGGCAGGAGAAAAGAACGATTTATATAGCCAGGTTCAGACTGGCCTGCCATAGTACCAAGGGGTCCTAGAGTGTGGCAAGACTCTGACAGAATAATAACCCACAAAGTCCTGCAGAATGCAACCCCATCTGGAGCCTTCCATTGGGGTCTAATTATTATGGTTTTACTCACAAATATCCAATTACGCTTCATGATATGTCCTATATGTGCAATGATATATAAAAAAAGCGTATGATAAAACTAATAGTCGATTTAAGCCGTCTGTCTAGGAGGTCTGGAAAAGCAAGTACCCCAGTTGCTGAGTGCCGGGGGGTAGGGAGCATTGCAAGCAAGAAACTATGACTTGATCAGGGTATATACATACATAAAGGGCCTAGGCAGAAAACGGAATGAAGAATAACCTAGCGGTGACTCTGGTGGATGTGCATGTTCTTTATAAATGGAGGATGGGCCCTCAGCACAATTTCCTCTGGTGGGCCCAAGGAGCCCCATCTGACACTGTATATACTATTATTAACTGAAGTTCATTTACAAGCCAATACATAATCATCGGAACCATTATGTCTACCAGTAAACTACTACTTTTCTAACTCATTATTCCAGTTTAGAGAAAATGTTAAATGGCAAGTGATAATCTAAAGCTTCTGACTTCCCCAAACTATTTCTGTGGAATATTACCCTGCAACATATATATATATATATATATATATATATATATATATATATATATATATGAGAGAGCGTTATAATGTACCGTTCCAGTCACAGTTTCATTGTATGAGACTGTCAAATGTTTACTCTGGTTAATAATTATGATCCTATTATTGTCAGAACTTTGTGATGTCACCCGTATCATTTATTAAATTATGCCATTCTTTTCACAAAGCAATAAGCAGAGATCATATAACGCGCTCTCAAACCATAATAAACCCAGCAGAACACGTCTCTGCGCAAATGGTTGTGTTTGTTTAGATGGAGGGAGATTTGCATAAAGACAGCTAATCATGTGCATTGTAAACAACGTCAAAACAATAAAAACAAAAATGAACCAATAAACGCATTACCCCGGGGAGTCGGGGATCATGGGATGCTCGTCTTGCATATTGCCTTAGTATGCTAAGTTAGGCAATATTGTGCAAATTATTAACTCTATGCTGTCAGGTATGTATAGCAGATGACTGATTGAATGGATATTCTTCATACAAGCCATGCATTAAAAAAATCAAAGTAATGTATTAGTTATAAAAGACACTGCAGGTTGATAGGATCTAGCTGTTTTTTTTTTTTTTAAAGTAGTGATTAACGCAATCGTACCTATAAAATGACAGCTTCTGCTGCTTGTGTAACCATGTATGTACACCCTCGGGAGGATGCTCCTTGCTGTTCTGGAGCACGGTGATTGCTCACTACAAACTACAGCATGAAAATAAAAGTTCACTGATGACTTTAAGGTTTATTGAAAAGGTCACGTTAGGAAGTGCTTGGAAGGTTTTGGATTTTAGGAATATGAAAATACCTTAAATACATATTTTTGTCTAACACAGGAGTTCTGTTCATTCCTAGCAAAAAGCAATGTCCTAGAGGAAAGGAAAAAGTTATTTGCAAAGAACAAAAATGTACTAACGTTATTTTTCCAAGCAGAAAAGAATTTCACCTATTGAATTCTACTCACCCCTCGCTGGTCGCTGCTGTCAAAAGTTCATTGCCGTTATCCCCTCTCCTTAACTCCTCCTCCGACCGTAAATAACGGTCTGCAAACATCTTGCGCCTTTTATGTTAATAAACCGGCAGTCTCATTCGTTCCCCTTCTTATGCCCGCCCACCACCCAAAAATGGCACCCGCCCTGGATGCTAAAATCTCGCCTGAGTAAGCGCACATGCGCCCGTCATGTATTATCCGGACCTCAAATCTAGTTACTGCGCATTTGGTCCCTATTGTGTCCCGTTGTGCGCATGTAATAGAACAGGACATACATGCACAAGCGTAGGATTTTGTGTGCGCTGGCGGGAGGCGAGGAGCTGTCAATCAAAAGTAGGGAGGCGGGGTAAACTCGGAAATGCTTTTCGAACAAAGATATGACTCTTTTATGCTCATTAGCATACGACTCAGGAACACTAAAAAACACAATACTAAAGGTACAGAGCCGATTTAGAAGATAATTATAGATTAAATAAAAAAATATTTTTCACCCACTACAACCAGGTATTGCTGGTTTTATAGGTGAAATGATTCAGTTCCCTTTAAATTGTTATTTTGCTGTGACTCTACTAGAATTAGACCTTATAACACATGGAAAATAGGTTCTTTTTAGCGACTAATACATGACAGAGCTACACATAAGATTTTGCATTAGCATATTGGTCTATCATTATTATTTTTATACCTGAGATGCTCACTTATTTTTAGTCCTATGTGGCATTGATGTGACAGCAATAACTATCAGGGATCAGTGACCTCTCTAGTAAGTATGAAAAATAAGGGCTGATTTCTCTGCTTGTCTATGTCTATAAAGAATCATCTAATTTAGTAGTTTACTGCATAGATTTATTCAGAAATGTGACTTCACCCATTATTCTACAGGTAAAAAAGTACAAATGGTAAGATGGGAAATGAAATTTGAAAGTGAATTAATAGTTGCCTGGTTTAGAAAATCCATTCGAAATAGTCTATTAATAAATTCTGGTTTAATGGAGGGGGATTCCCCATTCCGGGCCCCCATATATTCAGCAGAGTAGAGAACGGTTATAATAAGCATCTCTAATGATGTAGGATCTAACACATCCATGCATTAAATGGACAGCCACAATAGCTAGTAACTTAAAGCT
The DNA here is from genome assembly GCF_050947455.1 of Rhinoderma darwinii. Classification (NCBI taxonomy): domain Eukaryota; kingdom Metazoa; phylum Chordata; class Amphibia; order Anura; family Rhinodermatidae; genus Rhinoderma; species Rhinoderma darwinii. The sequence continues at coordinate 344,966,638 of NC_134689.1, forward strand.
CCTAGGCCCCAGTGAAAAATCTGTAACAGTTTCCCCATCTAACATGTGCATCTATATTACCGGTGTCTTTTTATGAGGAAAAGGGACATTTGAGTCCCCTCTGGCACCAAGGCCTGTGAGCAACTGCTATCTCTGCACCCTATAGCTCCACCTCTGGACAGCTCTTTAATTACAATAGGAACTGTGTAATGTCTAGGTTCCCCTGTGGTGGCGCTGCAGGGAAATGGAACAATCGCTGTCCAGCAGATTACTGGTTAGGGTTTCTGCAGTGGGACAACCTATGATCAGCTTATTGTTGGTGCACCCATTAGGACTTTTAGTATTTGACTACATCTTAAAATAAATCAGTGAGTTATAGGATTAGTAATTTACAGAAATTATAGGACTTATAGGGAGCTTCATCTATTGATAATATTTTAGGAATCAATAGCCTGGAGCCTGCTACATCTTATCAAATACTTAAATATCTAGTTCTGCAGGAATACTCTGTCATTGTGATTCTTATGGTAACACAGAGTGTCATGTTATACCAACAAGGATACATTTGGTGCTAGACCCATTAAATTAATAAACAATAAATCTGATTGCAAAACATGTTAAAAAAGGGAAATCAAAAGTTAAAAAAAAGCTAAAACAAGTTAGTCAAGAACTTAAGTTTTGCTATATTGGTCCACTCACATATATCGGTATGGCGGGCAATATTCCATTCCAAGGAAACATACTAGGTAAATAGAAGTTCATCTAGATATGGGAAGAAGTACAATAATAGGTTAAAAGCTAAACATATGCCTTGGTTGTACTTGATGACAAATGTATTTTTTTGAACCGTACTAACTATGTAACTATATGGTGGGTCCCATGGAAAGCATAAGGGTTGGCATGGGAGAAGGAACCTTTATGCAAATGCAATATGCTTCTGCAGGAAGAGATAAGTGGTGTCCATATGGTGCCGCTCATCCATTGGGACATAACATCCTGCATCAGCCTTTGAACATCAGTAATGTGGTGTCACTTTACCATGAATAAAACGTCACTGAAGTAGTCTAGTCATCACACGGATGGAGGGGTACGAGCGGGAGGAGACAGAAGATTAAATCAAACAGGCTTTTCTTCCTACAGAATATCTTCAAAACCCATTTAGGTGCAGTGAAGATTTCCCATTTCCCTGGCACTTACGTTATCCAGCTTTTTTTTAACGTTTTGTAAAACAGGTCACAAACTAAATTGCACAAATTTTCTACACTGTCCAAATGATTTGGACACTAACCCTCAGCTCAGAAACGTCACTACCGACATTATGGTTACAGGTAAAGAAGTTTTGATATTAAAATGATTGTATTGTATTTTCTCATAGTTTCTATATAAGCCAGTCCCTGCTCTGCTTGAAGGAATCCTACTACTGTCAGTGGCTTATCGAAACACTGTGATTGATTCCTATAATCCACAGAAGATACAGAATAATGCATAGGCAATTGCTCCGGAGAGGCCTGTCATAATGTTGGGAGGCTTTGATACATGTAGAATAATGCATTGAATATTCTGCTTGGACTGAATGTCTTATCTGGCACTTCTTACACGTGTAGAATAATGCATTGGAGAGTGCACTGGGGAAAACTCAGTTACTCAACTATGGGATAGTATTGTGATGGACATTTACTGCATCCTGCACAGTTTTAAAGACTGTATATGTGTAGGCTCAATTCACATTAGCATCATGGTGTACGTTTCTTTTTTGGCTGGGATACAAAAACACAGAGGACAATAGCAAAATATTATTTCTTATACACACCATCATACATTTTTGTTTGACATGTTCTTCATGCAGTTTTGACCGAAGTGGCATTTTTTTTCAATCCCGCACATAATCTAGGTGTGAATTTATTTCTTTTTTGCTTCCATGTATGCCATTTTTATTAAAAAAATAAAAATCATAAAAAACACAACTGCTGTGTTCTGTGCAGTGCAGTTTTTTTTATTAGGTTTATAAAACATAGAAATAAAAAACAGATGAGGGTGCCAGCAGATTACATGAGTGGTGCATCCATTATTGAAATCAGTTCATAATTGAGAATGCAGATCACAGGATCAGGTTAGGACTCCCTGGTGAAAAGATCGACATCCGCGAGTCGTGCTAAAATGGCAGGATTATTATGACTGTGCCACAATTTCTACATTATTTCACGTCACCAGCGACCTATAGACCACTGCAAAAAAAATTAAGTTGGCCAGCATGTTTCCGTGAAGCCCTAGCCCAAAGATTTCAGCTGTTGAAGCATGGCTAGGACTGATGTAGTTAATTAATGACATGTCTATGGCATCTTTTATATTATTTTACTCTAGTTTTTAATCCGTTACAAAATGTAAATCCTAAAATCATGATCACTCCCTCTTCCCTTTCTCCTACTATCCAAGATTAGGTCTAACACCTCCAGCACACGACCGAGTTCGGGCTGAAAAAAACGGTCCGTGTGTTGGACGGATTTCCGGGTACATGTGAGCGGGACTCCTAGCATCATAGACATTAGATAGGTAGATAGGTAGATAGATAGATAGATAGACAGACAGACAGACAGACAGACAGACAGACAGACAGACAGACAGACAGACAGATAGATAGATAGATAGATAGATAGATAGATAGATAGATAGATAGATAGATAGATAGATAGATAGATAGATATGAGATAGATAGATAGATAGATAGATAGATAGATAGATAGACAGACAGACAGACAGATAGATAGATAGATAGATAGACAGACAGACAGACAGACAGACAGACAGATAGATAGATAGATAGATAGATAGATAGATAGATAGATAGATAGATAGATAGATAGATAGATAGATAGATAGATAGATGATAGATAGATAGATAGATAGATAGATAGATAGATAGATAGATAGATAGATAGATAGATAGATAGATAGATAGATAGATAGATAGATAGATAGATAGATAGATAGATAAACTTGTCTATAAATATTATATGAAAAATGTCTAATTCTAGAACATTATAATTGTAATTTCTCCTTGCTAGCATAAATAGGTGAGTATAACTTTATTGTATTCTAGATGCTATGTGTGTGCATTTCTACAAGTGTTGTTATTTTCTATTTCTCTTTTTTCCCGTCTAAATAGTCCAAGATAAGCAAATTATGTCACAGATTCAGCAGAAAACATATTCAAGGCAATTTTAATTGTGCAGCAAATTTCAGTGAACCATAAGTAAACTCTGAAAACTCCATTAATGTGTGTATTTAGATCAGAACAGCTTGCACACTATAGACTATGACAGTGATACTGATAAGTGAACCTGTTTGTGACCCTTTCAAGCTAATTCAGAAATGTTTCTTGACATTCTATTAAGAAATTACCATTTTTTCCCCTACAGCAAAGATAGACCTAATTATTGTAGATGAATTAAAATCTATCTATCTATCTATCTATCTATCTATCTATCTATCTATCTATCTATCTATCTATCTATCTATCTATCTATCTATCTATCTATCTATCTATCTCTCATATCTATCTATCTATCTATCTATCTATCTATCTATCTATCTATCTATCTATCTATCTATCTATCTATCTATCTATCTATCTATCTATCTATCTATCTATCTATCTATCTATCTATCTGTCTATCTGTCTATCTGTCTATCTGTCTGTCTATCTATCTATCTATCTATCTATCTATCTATCTATCTATCTATCTATCTATCTATCTATCTATCTATCTATCTATCTATCTATCTATCTATCTATCTATCTATCTATCTATCTATCTATCATCTATTTACAGATGTAGCAAAGTTTGACTTTTGAGTGGCTATTCATGCCCACCATATATTGTTGATGTAGGTTAGCATAGTTACCACAGTCTGACTGCACTGCACATAGTTTTCCATTGCTAGATTAGTTGTCATCCCTTAATGCCATTTGTCAGTAAATAAACATTTGTTGTTTTTTTTTTAAGTGCTTACATAGTATCTGCCATTACTACATATTGGTGTAAGGGTATGTTCACACGGCCTATTTATGGACGTAATTCGGGCATTTTAACCCCCGAATTACGTCCGAAATTACGGCTTGAAAGCGTTGACAAACATCTGCCCATTGAAAGCAATGGGCTGACGTTTGTCTGTTCACACGAGGCGTATATTTACGTGTCACTGTCAAAAGACAGCGCGTAAATAGACGCCCGCGCCAAAGAAGTGTCATGTCACTTCTTCAGACGTAAATGGAGCCGTTTTCCATGGACTCCATAGAAAACCAGCTCCAGTTACGTCCGTAATGGACGCGGCGTTCAAGCGCCTGCACATGCCGTTACGGCTGAAATGACGGGGCTGTTTTCTCCTGGAAACAGCCCAGTAATTTCGGTCGTTACGGACGATGCCGTGTGAACATACCCTAAGAGTGTTATGTCTCACCCTAGTGCTGGATTATCAGCTACACTGCACATTACTGCTGTATAATCTCCCCCTATGCTGTTGCGGCTTCTATATATGTGATAAATAGAGATAGGAGAGCAGGACAATGCCAGAAATAGTGTTATTCCTCTAGTACACACATATGAATGATTAGGAACGCTTTAAAGTGGTTATTTCAGAATCGAAGTATGTTTTTCAGTAACCCTGTACCCTAATAGCATATGCAAACTAACACAAATCTTCTCTCACATACTTACTAGCTATTCTCTCACTGCTCATTCTGCCTCCAGTTACTTTGTGTCTCTTTCTCTCTCCTCCATGTAAAGTGGGTGATTTTTTCAGGGCTGCCCACGTGACCGCTGTTTGCTGGTGGAAAATGTAGTGCCAGGATCCCCATACGCTGCCAACGTTAGCACAGACTGAATTTTAGATACTCAGCAAATGCACAGTGCATACACCCTATAAAGTGGGGACGACGTTACCGCGCATGTGCCGACTCACTGCACAGAAGAAGCAGGATAACTGCTATGAAAGATTATTGTTGTAAACCACACATGCTCGTCCTCTGCCAAGGGAACTACTAGAGGTTGTATCCCTGATCAAGCGGGTATAAATAAACTTCTGATAACCTTTTTTATTTTAGCAGTGGGGTAGTATTAGCCATGATTAGAATCCTGGTAATGGATCAGTCATGTTTTAATGATTACACCTTATCTTTATCTAAAGCTTTGTTCACACTGGGGCCATCACTTAATTTTTTTTATGATGGATATGATAGATATGTTATGATCTGGTTTGTAATAGACCTCATTGAATTATATTGGGTTCATCAGGTTTGTCAGGTTTCTTCTTCATAATGTTGCAAGTGAGACTCTTAAAGGGGTCCTGAGTTTTGATGAGTTGAGTAAAATCACGCAGAGACCTCATTGAGAGGTCATTCCGTACCTGTGTAACCCTTTATCAGCACTGTATCATTGTTTGTTCTGCATTTTGCCCTGTTCTGTCCGCAACCCAACTTGTATTCCTCTCTGAGGCTGGGAGCATGAACCAAACTTACAAATCTGCCGGTAACACATTGCAACAAACTGATGCCTCACTAAACGCGGGTGAGGGGTCACTTCTAATAGGCATACCTCAGTCTGTGTACCACCTAGAACTGCGATCCTGGTGACATATGAAAGCTGAGATACAGTTCTAACTGTGACAGAACCAGAGATATCACCTGTTGAAAATTCAGTTGGGAAGGGAAGCTGTATACTATATGCATATACAGTTACCATTCCCGACTGTGTCTTTACCTGGTGATATCTCCGGTTGTCACAGTTAGAGCTGCGATCCTGGTGGCATATGAAAGATATGAATCCACTGTTCTAGGTGGTCTACAGCCGGAGATATGGCTATTTGAAGTGAGCTCCCTTCCCTCCAGCCTCAGTCTCTCACAGTGTGCCTGCGTTCCGTCTCGGTAGCCTTGCTGCTAAAGACTGGTTTGTCATAGGAACGGTGAGTGGACAGCAAATTACAAAGAAGGGAAACCCGTAGTGGCAGGGATTTCAAACAGATTTTTCGAGTGGAAAACGTAAAATTTTTAATCAAAGTGATTTGCAGATTTGTTCAGAATCAAATATACTATGGTTTCAGACTAAGTTGTTCCAAAAGTTAGTGGACATTTAAAGTGCATGTCCACCTTTTTTGCTATCTAAATAGGTCGAAAAAGTCTTTGCTGATTGGTTTAATAATATCTTTATAGCAGTAAAAACTCTGTTTTTCTGAGACAGGGCTCCAAATCTTCTGCATAGGCGTGAATAATAAAAATTCCAGCACCCGGGTGTTTCACTAGCTGGAGTTTAGGTGCCTACTGCATATGGATTATACATTGAACTCATCATATAATCAGCTCCTAAGCTCCCCTAGTAACTGCAGGCAGCCAGAATTGTATCATTATGGCTGAGTTAAGTGAAGCAGGTGACATGGTGCCCTGTAACAGAAAAACGGAGCTCCATCCACTATAAAGACATATTAAGAAATGAATCAGTATAGAATGTTAGACCAAGAAACAACGTGGTGTTAGCTCCTTAACGACTGCCATATAATGTTTTTCTGGCGTCTGGGTACTGATGTGCCGCCTTTCTATAGCGGCGATTCAAAGAAGATTGCAGCGCTATGCACTGTACAATCCCAGTGCCCAGGTTGTTGCTAACAGTCTTGAGCATCATGGCACTTATTAGAGACCAATAAAGTTGGTCTACGATTGTTTAACCCCTTAGATGCCACGGTCAATAGTGGCCCCGGCATCTAAGGTGTTTAACAAAGGGAGGGGACTTTCCGTCGAGCCATCATTATAGCTGGCTGATGGAAAAAAACAAGTAGAAATTATCGAGGCACTCACCGGATATTCAACAAACTTCTTTATTCTGGATCTCGGTCAGGATGTGGAATTAGCCATAGCTGGCTGATGGATTTGGCTTACAGTGGTGCTATGCAGTTTCTATATATAGTGTATGCATAGAAGCTGCAGCGCAAAAACAAACTAAAATTTTTCATAAATGTAAATTACAAAAATATTTATAAACACAAAACGCATACATTGAATTAAAAAAAGGTAACAAAAGGTTTGCATTGCACTTAAGGTCCTAAACACGTGCAATATTAAGGAGTTAAATGTGAACATTCACTGTAAATAAGAGCATATTTCTGTTAGTCAGTCATGATAGATAAAAGTAGGGGCATTCAGTAAACTGGGTGCCAGGTGAACTGCCAACAAGCCACTTTGCCTTGGACTGGGTGTTTAGATACAGGGTTAGGGCAGCCAACTGAACCTTTGCTCCAGGTGACGGAAAACCCAGCTATAGCTCCGGATAAAAGGGTGCGTCTGTGATCACCTTCCATGCATTTTTTATAAAAATTGAGTGGTTGTCACAATTCTGCCTTACAATATATTAAACGTAACATCATCTGCATGTATAGGAATTGGTTGATGCAAGAAATACCTCCACAACTTTCCTGCAGAAGCCATTTGGAGGCAGAAAAAAAATCCAAGAGTGAAATCAATAAAGTGTGCAGTGTATAAGAATAATTGCTGAAACATGTTGGGTAGCATTTCTGGCCAGTTTATGTAATTACATCATGTACTCTTTTGATGCTGGCTTCTCTGTACCGCTCCCTTCTACAGCCGCCTTGTCGCTGTTTAACTGTAAAAATAATTGCTTTGCTAAGCCAAAAAAAAAGAGGTGGTTATTTATTTAGAGATGTGAAAAATCTTCACCCACAGCAGTACGGGTATGAACTGTGCCTTTCAGATAGATGGGTTGTTACATTAACCTAAACAACCTTCTATTCTTTGCAGTAAAGGGAGAACTAAGGTTTGTATTTAGAGGAACAGAGAATTTTGCAACATTGGCTGGGAAAGAAAATGATCCATAATATGAGAGGCCAGTATGATCTGGGAGGATTGGGCTTCCAAGACTCTAACGAGAAATGTGAGGATGATCAATGAGAGGGAACTCATTCCTATATACAATGTATCAGGTGGAATAAATACTTCTGCGAAAACCAATTCATAAGGGGTGTAACACTGAACGCTCTGCCGATCCAGAATATCTCTAGTGCAGTTGTGTAAGATAAAATGATATATTGAAGGAAAACATTCCAGTAAAGAATGGCTGAATGAATTACAATAGACAACATGAAATGTTCTTGTTTCTCTTTCCAGTCTACTAAACACTTTCTATGAGAAAGATTGTTGCCCCTCAACTAGACTCCCACTATATGCCTACTCTAGTTATGCAGAGCTCTCACTATTAAAATGCAATGCATAATATGTTCAGACAATGCTGTGAAAAAGCCATACTCCATTATTACATATATGTCACTCTCAGTGGTTTAATCTCTAAAGTAAATGCCCATATTTCATACAATGTCGATTGAGGTTCAACATGCTGTGCTGATCTATTATATAAGATATCTTCTGATACAGAGTTCCAAATGTCCTATATAAAAATAGATATAAAATAAAAAATTCTGTCTGCCGCCACCTCTAGGTGGAGATTACTGTTCAGTGGGCTGTTTTATTACTGAGTTTAATCTCCTGTATAAACAGTATTATTTTCAATTAAATTGATGTGCAAATCACGCACCACACACTGATGTGCATCCATGTGCGGTGCGTGGTTTTCGCACACCCATTGACTTTAATGGGCACGTAGGTGCGTGATAACACACCAATATAGGACATGCAGTGGGATTCACGCAGCGGACTCTCACTGCGTGAAAACTCCTGCATGTGTGAACGACCCCATTGAAATCAATGGGTCCGTGTGCTGCGCGTGATTTCCATGTACAGCACAGGACGTTATTCACGTTCGTGTGAATGGGCCCTTAGTATCAGTGATTTCTAACTTGCTATTACCCCATAAATCCTGCTTTTGCCCAATCTCTTTAGCTCCTTCTTACTGTTGAGCCATTGTGGATACATAAACCATAGCTGAGGCTAGCGATGCCTAGATGTTTTGGGACTTCCTTGATTGAGTTGTTAGTTTTTCCCCCTGAAATAAAGGCCAAATATTTCAGAACTGTGTTATGTGTTTTTGAATAGAATGTATACACATCTAAATCAAAGTAAGGCTATGTTCACACGGAGTATTTTGGGGGAGGAATATCTGCCTCAAAATTCCGTTTGGAACTTTGAGGCAGATATTCCTCTCCCTGCACGCCGATTTTCGTGGCGATTATCGCGCCGTTTTTCGCCCGCGGCCATTGAGCGCCGCGGGCATAAAACAGCGAGAAATACGCTTTCTCCTGCCTCCCATTGAAGTCAATGGGAGGTCAGAGGAGGAAGCGCCCGAAGATAGGGCATGTCGCTTCTTTTTCCCGTGAGGCAGTTTTACTGCTCGCGAGAAAAAGACGCCGACGCCTCCCATTGAAATCAATGGGAGGCGTTCTCGGGCCGTTTTTGCCGAGTTTTGCAACGCGGTTTCCGCATCAAAAAACTCAGCAAAATACCCCGTGTGAACATAGCCTAATGGAACTTATTTTCGTTTTGGACATTTTACATAAAAAAAACCCTGACAAATGTTTAAAGAAAAGATAGAGGCGCCATACTCACAAAATCTTTGCGCTGGGTCCATCAATTCATTCCTAAATGTTAGGGTATGTTCACACGCAGTAGCAAAATACGTCTGAAATGACGGAGCTGTTTTTGCCTGAAAACAGCTCCT